>NC_090265.1:1728418547-1728730214 GCF_040414725.1 Anabrus simplex | reverse complement strand
TTTCTTCGATCATCTGTTTCTTTTTCTCCTCCTTCTCGTTGATTATTTCCTGGAACTCCTAGTTCTTCTCATTAATCCTTTCCAAGAGCTTCCCTTCCAGTCTGTTAATCATTTCTTCATTTTGCTTCCTATTTTCTTCAACCATTTGTCGTTGTTTCTCCTCCTGATTTTTAATCATCTCCTGGAGCTTCTCATTCTGCTTCCTATTTTCTTCAGCCATCTGTCTAAGCATTTCAAAAATCCCTATTTGCTCTTCCTTGGTTTTCTGTATTTGTTCTTAGTTGTTCCGTATTGCTTCATCTCTCTTCCTGGTATCCTCCTCAATTTCTTTCCGGTAACCCTCAAATTGAGATATTAATTGAGCTAAGTTCGACATTTTTTAATATCTCGTTTAAGATGCTCTATAATACCAGTCAAGTTATCTATAATCCTAACTCTCTATTTATCTTACAACTTCGACATATCAATCACCCAATCTTAACATAATATAGTCTATCAGACTTATAGCTATATCTATTAATATGAATAACTCAAAGTTTACTTTGTACTTTCATGCTTAATTGGGAAAGACTACCCAAGACTACCATAACCCAGCCACGACAACCTATACAGGTCATACAAAAATCCAAACATTAAAATAAATACCCAACTTCAATTATACACTGACTACAGAGCAAATGCAACACCAAGAAGGAGTGGTTCGAAAGGGATGAAAGTTGGGGAAAAAACAGAGACGGCACGGACGAATAATTGATGTTTATTTCAAACCGATATGCAGGTTACACAATGCGCACGGCATCGACTCAGTAGGATGTAGGACCACCGCGAGCGGCGATGCACGCAGAAACACGTCGAGGTACAGAGTCAATAAGAGTCCGGATGGTGTCCTGCAGGATGGTTCTCCATTCTCTGTCAACCATTTGCCACAGTTGGTCGTCCGTACGAGGCTGGGGCAGAGTTTGCAAACGGCGTCCAATGAGATCCCACACGTGTTCGATTGGTGAGAGATCCGGAGAGTACGCTGGCCACGGAAGCATCTGTACACCTCGTAGAGCCTGTTGGGAGATGCGAGCAGTGTGTGGGCGGGCATTATCCTGCTGAAACAGAGCATTGGGCAGCCCCTGAAGGTACGGGAGTGCCACCGGCCGCAGCACATGCTGCACGTAGCGGTGGGCATTTAACGTGCCTTGAAAACGCACTAGAGGTGACGTGGAATCATACGCAATAGCGCCCCAAACCATGATGCCGCGTTGTCCAGCGGTAGGGCGCTCCACAGTTACTGCCGGATTTGACCTTTCTCCACGCCGACGCCACACTCGTCTGCGGTGAGGTGGTGGTGGTGGTGATTATTAAGAGGAAGTACAACTAGGCAACCATCCTCTATATAACGCTAATCAGAGAGAAAAAATGGAAGGGGTCCGACACTTCGAAAAATGAAGGTATCGGCCAAAGAAAGACAAGGGCCACGAAGGGCATGAAAATGAAAGACTCCCTAGCCCTCTGCGGTGACTATCACTGACAGAACAGAAGCGCGACTCATCGGAGAACACGACGTTCCGCCATTCCCTCATCCAAGTCGCTCTAGCCCGGCACCATGCCAAGCGTGCATGTCTATGCTGTGGAGTCA
Organism: Anabrus simplex; assembly: GCF_040414725.1. Lineage (NCBI taxonomy): Eukaryota > Metazoa > Arthropoda > Insecta > Orthoptera > Tettigoniidae > Anabrus > Anabrus simplex. The sequence continues at coordinate 1,728,728,587 of NC_090265.1, read as the reverse complement.
ATGGTAGTCTTCTGAGCGGACGCCGGGAGTGCAGGCCTCCTTCAACCAATCGACGGGAAATTGTTCTGGTCGATATTGGAACAGCCAGGGTGTCTTGCACATGCTGAAGAATGGCGGTTGACGTGGCGTGCGGGGCTGCCACCGCTTGGCGGCGGATGCGCCGATCATCGCGTGCTGACGTCACTCGGGCTGCGCCTGGACCCCTCGCACGTGCTACTTGTCCCTGCGCCAACCATCTTCGCCACAGGCGCTGCACCGTGGACACATCCCTATGGGTATCGGCTGCGATTTGACGAAGCGACCAACCTGCCCTTCTCAGCCCGATCACCATACCCCTCGTAAAGTCGTCTGTCTGCTGGAAATGCCTCCGTTGACGGCGGCCTGGCATTCTTAGCTATACACGTGTCCTGTGGCACACGACAACACGTTCTACAATGACTGTCGGCTGAGAAATCACGGTACGAAGTGGGCCATTCGCCAACGCCGTGTCCCATTTATCGTTCGCTACGTGCGCAGCACAGCGGCGCATTTCACTTCATGAGCATACCTCAGTGACGTCAGTCTACCCTGCAATTGGCATAAAGTTCTGACCACTCCTTCTTGGTGTTGCATTTGCTCTGTCAGTCAGTGTATTTATGTCCTATTCGCTTTATCATATATAAAAATTTAAATTGACGTTATGTAATTCTTTCCTCCTCATCATTCATGCATTCAAATTCTTTTAAATAACCAAAACATATGTACAGTGGACTTTCTCCTTCTACGAAACTGCTAAATATTGCAAAACTCCGCTTCAAACTTCTCGCTACCTCCTTCTTCTCCATCCAAAAATATCAATCTTTCCATGAATTAAGGTCCCTCTTCTCCATACCCCTGTGGGTGGGGGCGGTAGAATAACACCCACGGTATTCCCTGCCTGTCGTAAGAGGCGACTAAAAGGGGCCTCAGGGGCTCTGAACTTTGGAGCGTGGGTTGGCGACCACGGGGCCCTTAGCTGAGTCCTGGCATTGCTTCCACTTACTTGTGCCAGGCTCCTCACTTTAATCTATCCTATCCGACCTCTCTTGGTCGACTCTTGTTCTTTTCCGACCCCGACGCTATTAGGTTTGCGAGGGCTAGGGAGTCTTTCTTTTTCACGCCCTTCGTGGCCCTTATCTTACTTTGGTCGATATCTTCATTTTTCGAAGTGTCGGATCCCTTCCATTTTTTCGCTCTGATTAGTGTTATATAGAGGATGGTTGCCTAGTTGTACTTCCTCTTAAAACAATAATCACCACCACCACCACATCCCTCTTCTCCAATTCTCATGGCTAGCAATCTGTTCTCCATTGCATGCCATATCTAAGTTCATAAACTCTCAGGCATCATCTCCTTCTTCAAATTAATCTCATAGTTGTGGTCCAAGATTTGACACAACAACCTCGGTGTCTTCCTCTTGAAACTACCTCTCTTCTCAATCTGTCCTTCTCTTCAAACTTGCTCGACGCTACGGCATCAAATAACATATGTCCAAGCCTAATATCCATATCTCCTCTTCAAACTTGCTCCACGACTAGGTCACCAAATTTGTGTATATCCAAACCTAATCGTTTATCTTTCCTCTTCAAACTTGCTCCACAGATGGGACGCCAAATTTTTATATACCCTACCACCTCTAAGTTTAAATCATCTACTCGAATTCGGGGGTTAATTGCATAAATCAAGCACGGTGGTTGGAGGTATATGTTAAGCCAACTTCTCAGGGTAAAATATCAGTACGGAACTGATCATATTATTTGCCATCGTAGGTTCCGTTGAAGAGTGTCAGTAAGTACATTTAATTATTCAATGTCCCCCGAAATCCTATTATTAAACCATTATAATGCTCTCAACATATCATAAATAAGTATTACCAGTTCATATGCTACCTTATAAATAAATATTCTGCTTCAATCTCGAAAAATAAACGCATAAATAGTCCTAAGTCTAATTTATTAGCATGCCAATAACTTATAAATGAAATAACATTAATATCTTTGGTAATAAAGGAAAGAAAACGTAGATATATTACATTACTTTTCTTGAATTACTGGATTACCGTGATAAAAGTAATTATAAATGGGTAGGTTATATCATTTTAACTCAATATTTATCATCATTTTGTTGCATGACCACATTTCATAATTTTATCATATCATGGGGGACAAATAATATTCATTCTTTATTTAAGGAGGGAGTGGTCTTCCTTTATTTGAGGTTTGTTTGGGAATCTTCTTTGGGTTTCCGTTGGAATTTCGTAATGACCTGTTTTTGTGACATGAGATAAGTAACTCTTTTCCGAAGTATGGTTTCAAAATACCATCATATTTAAAATATACTTGTCTATATTAATGTCAATGATATTATCCTCATATTCTAAAATATATGCCGAAGGAAATCAAATACTTGCATTTATAAGTGCCATAACCATGTTCTTCGATCAGCTTAAACTGCTGAAGTCGTGCAGAAACAATTTAATATTCATGTGCTATTTCAATGAAAAATGAACTCTCTTATTGCCTACCGCTGTGCCAATATTAGGTCATAACGTGCTTCACCAATATACATTCATATTGTGAGACATTTATCCTGCTAGGCGATGATATCTTCTTCCTATATTGCAACGTTCCCGCGTCCAGGCATGGACACAAGAGATCCTGACTAGCTCTAAATTCAATTGGTTCAACGACTAAGTTTTATGGGTATGGGTTCCGTAAGAGAAAAACGTTCAGGTCGGTTAATGGTAGATTCTATCTAACGTTGAAAGACGTCTCTTACCCGTTACTAGTTAGATACCATACTCTTATTAGCTCATAGAGAAGTTGTCGTCAACTGAAGATACCACTATCTTATAACTAATACTTATTCTAGGAACACATAGAAAGAATGCGGAGGTTATACTATCTCACATTTATTTAAATATTAAGTTAGACATTATAAGAAAAATCATCTTAAATTCGACCAATGAAAACTTCTTGAAGTGAGTAATTCGTTGTTATTCCTACAGTCTGTATTCTTCACCAACATCTCAGAAAAATCATATCCTCCGAACTCATCGTAAATAAACGCATTCTAGGATTCTACCATTTCATTTCATGAGTCCCTTGATCTCTCAAAAATATAGAATATTAGAAGAAATATTACATAACATTTGGGAATTATAAAGAAACATATGGTTTCATTTGTAGGCAATTCACTTACGAAGTTGGGCGATAATGAATTAAACTAATATGAATGAAATTAATTATATTTACATGTGCCGTACTGGCAAGAAAATAAACATTAAAATCAAGAATATTAAGAGTGTTGGATGCATCCTTTAAGAAGAAAAAATAATTTATCAATTACTCTTTACAATATCTCTGATTAAACTTTCTTGAGAAATAAAGGACGCTTATGGAATCATCGAGTTGGTGTTCAGATAAGAATTGGAGTTCAAATTGTCTGAATATCAGTTATTCTTCGAATAAATATGAAATTCAGTTCGTTACTACCTATTCCTTACTCACAGGACTGACACATATTTCAATTTACACTAACTGTCTGTCTCGATGCAGATGTAAAATTCTCAATAAAAAATTATCTCAAAACTTCTCCTGATTTTGAATTGACAAGTACACTCACGGATGTTTCACGGTTTAAATATTCACATTCGCATGCTCAATTGCCTCTTAGTTACTCATATTTCCCTGTGTCACTCACCATAAGCTAAGCTATGTCCAGTGTAAGTCGTAATCACCCTCCAAGTAACGTTATCATAAGATTTAACTTATAAACTTAAGGTAATGTGACCTTAATTTTAGTGATAAGTATTAGTCTACGTGCGTATTTGGTTGTAAGAAACGTCATCATACATGCCCTATGAAATTATCATCACACCTACTACTAACGGAAAATCTACTTGGTCAGAAGACACTATCTTCGACTAAAAATAATCCTTTTTGAATAGCTATGTCACCAGTGATTAGTCTAGTAGGTTGAATATTGTTCAGAATAATGTTATACACAGTGAGAGTTTTCAAAATCTTCCGAAATAATTCAGTGAAGGCTTAAATATTATCATGACTACATGTATGACTCTCTAGACAATCCCAACATGGATAAAAATTACTCTATCAATCTCGAGATCGTATCCAAAGCTATGTGAAAATGCATAGGATTAAGAATTATCATATGGAATTGGCAAGAATTCACTAACACTCTCAGAAACATCATTTGAAAATCACATCGTCTCACTTAGAACAACTATGACTATCTCTCTCGAAGAAAATAATAAATATGACCATCATAAATCACTATCATCCTTATACCATATCTATAACGCGTCAATTATTACTCACTTTTCACGTATAATAAATCTCTCTCTTCATCATATGCAAATCACTTCATTAAACTGCACGTCAACGTGCCGTGACATTCTTAAAATGCCCTCTTTACTTCCTATCGCCATAGTGCCAAATTTAACATCATAACTCTGAGTAATCTAGCCCCAGGGGCTCTGAACTATGGAGCGTGGGTTGGCGACCACGGGGCCCTCAGCTGAGTTCCCCTGTGGGTGGGGGCGGTAGAATAACACCCACGGTATCCCCTGCCTGTCGTAAGAGGCGACTAAAAGGGCCCTCAGGGGCTCTAAACTTTGGAGCGCGGGTTGGCGACCACGGGGCCCTCAGCTGAGTCCTGGCATTGCTTCCACTTACTTGTGCCATGCTCCTCACTTTCATCTATCCTATCCGACCTCACTTGGTCAACTCTTGTTCTTTTCCGACCCCGACGCTATTAGGTTCGCGAGGGCTAGGGAGTCTTTCATTTTCACGCCCTTCGTGGCCCTTGTCTTTCTTTGACCGATATCTTCATTTTTCGAAGTGTCGGATCCCTTCTATTTTTCCCTCTGATTAGTGTTATATAGAGGATGGTTGCCTAGTTGTACTTCCTCTTAAAACAATAATCACCACCACCACCACCTCTGATTAGTGTTATATAGAGGATGGTTGCCTAGTTGTACTTCCTCTTAAAACAATAATCACCACCACCACCACCTCAGCTGAGTCCTGGCATTTCTTCCACTTACTTGTGCCAGGCTCCTCACTTTCATCTATCCTATCCGACCTCCCTTGGTCAACTCTTGTTCTTTTCCGACCCCGACGCTATTAGGTTTGCGAGGGCTAGGGAGTCTTTCATTTTCACGCCCTTCGTGGCCCTTGTCTTCCTTTGGCCGATACCTTCATTTTTCGAAGTGTCGGACCCCTTCCATTTTTCTCTCTGATTAGTGTTATATAGAGGATGGTTGCCTAGTTGTACTTCCTCTTAAAACAATAATCACCACCACCACCTCTGAGTAATCTACTGCCTTATTCCTTCATAAACACTTCCTATATACGATCTCGCACCGAGTGACTTTGATTAAAATAGTATACACTGGTGTTAATGTCAACTTCACACTTTACTCTTCACTGATAGGCCCCAGGGGCTCTGAACTTTGGAGCGTGGGTTGGCGACCACGGGGCCCCTAGCTGAGTCCTGGCATTGCTTCCACTTACTTGTGCCAGGCTCCTCACTTTTATCTATCCTATCCGACCACTCTTGGTCAACTCTTGTTCTTTTCCGACCCCGACGCTATTAGGTTTGCGAGGGCTAGGGAGTCTTTCATTTTCACGCCCTTCGTGGCCCTTGTCTTTCTTTGGCCGATATCTTCATTTTTCGAAGTGTCGGATCCCTTCCAATTTTCCATCTGATTAGTGTTATATAGAGGATGGTTGCCAAGTTGTACTTCCTCTTAAAACAATAATCACCACCATCACCACCATCTTCACTGATAATAATAATAACACTAACTATTTACTCTCACATATCACTGGAAACATTACGATCGGAATATCACTTGGTGACCACGCCTACTAATGAAATTGACATTTCATATAGATGAATACCTACTTCCAATAATCTCATTCAGACGTTTATCTACGCACTGTCTTCGCACAAATACACATATCAACATATAATTATAAAAGGTAATATTCTCTTACTTACGAAAACAACTCAGATAATGGACTTAGCTTTGCTGAAGGTGGTCTCGATGTCTTCTCATCTCCGGTCATCTGAGATTAGGATCTCGTCATCTGGTTCCTCCACGAGTGATCGGGTTCATCGTAGCTCTCCACAATTGATTACTGGTCATCTGGGATGATCAACATCGTATCGCCTCATCAGGATCCAAATAGCGTTGCCTTGCTTCTTTACAGGCTCATAGTGGAATCTCGTACATATGTAACAGAATAATAACAAAATATGTGATTCATTGCTGTCATTCTTCAACTAATATATCTCTTGTGAAACTCAAATTGTATGGATTTTGCTATGGTACATTTAGTCCAACATGCTAGCTCCAAATCGACTAGGATAATTATTAAGTATTTATTCCAATTTGAAAAGGAACTTCTTTCCTCTATATTTTTATTGGTGCGAACGCACTCAACAGCTGATCAGTACGTATCTTTTACTATTAAGCGGTATCGGGCAAATTTATTCAAGCTCTGCGTCACTTCGTTACGTAGCTCTATTGTAATCTGGTTTATCTCCTTTTATAGTATTTTATCTTTCGCGCAGCGATTAAATCTTGATAACAAGTGTTGGGCGTGTAGCCCGCGAATTATATTTCCTTCCAAATTACGGTATTTACTCCAGATGAATAATCTCTTTCAGTATAGTCCTACGTCTTCTTACTGCTTCAAGGTCTGATTATATAGTGAGTGATGAGCAAATTTTTTTCTTAAATAATAGGTTTAAATAATGTCCGTTTGTCATTCTTTTCCTGCGCCTTCTATACATGGTTCTTTCCATAACTGACTGATGAAAATAATTACATTTCGGCCCGTATTGACGTTAAATGCATTTATTTTAACATTTTGATCGCAGAGACTCCATGTTTGTTCCTACCAGCTCGTATAAAGAACTGTGAAACGGCACAATATATACTCCATAACATTTGTAAATTACGATCAACCTAGCTTAACATTTGATTTAAATTTCAATCAATCGACCATCTAACACCTGGACTATACTTAATATTCACAAAGCCATAACTTAATTCCATTGCCTGCATCATTTTCTATCATACACAACCGTAACTTAGAAATCCGTAACTACTTCATTCAATCACTCCGTGTACAATAAACATTCAACGTTTCCTAACATCATCATCGTTTCATAATTCTCGCATCTCATTACTGCGATTCTTCCGCACACAATAAATATTCTCACTCAACTCCTACATAGTAACTACAACGTTACGGTAAAACAATCCATGGACTTCAATATCTACTCATAAAATACCAAGCTTCTACTATTTAATCCAATTCATCACAAATAATCATGATATTGGCCATGTTAGCCGATCTTGTCGTTGCATAACCTAGGTTTCTTATTATGCATCTCAATTTCTCATCTTAGCCTCGCCTAGTTTGACATAAATTGTTCTTATAAGGGTATTGGCTCTCAAACATCGATATTCATTTTCCGATACTGCTGACAATAACCTAAAATTAACTTATGAGCACGGTAATATTACTACACATAAATAACACATGCCTGCGGTTATTTTCTCAAACTTATGTCTCAAAATTCACGTATTGGCACATTTAAGTTATATCTAGGCACTTCTACACTCCTATAAATATATTAGGCCTACACCATATGAAATAATTTTAAAATGAAATCTTTGGGAAACGTTACTTATCTCAAGCCATTTTGCAGCTGTGGGTTTCTTCTTGATTCCTACGGCATCTCAGATCAATCATCCATGGTCCAGGATTGCGTCACAACCGGTCATCATTAGGTAGTCGGGCTCGAGCTAACAGTGTCTTGAGCAGTCTTCCGCCATCATTTTACGCAAGCTCCATTACGACTCCAGTTTCATGCAACGAAAAGACATCATAAATTCAACAGAGTACATCTTAATTTCTTGCATAGACAGTCCTCCAATACGTATATTAATTGTATCTATATTCCTTATATTTCGACAGACAATGCTTAGGATTACATATATATATATCCAAATAGGCTATTCCCCTGTCAAATATATCGCCTAATTAATATTGTTTAGAGGTTCTGGACAGATTTTACTTAATTTCTGACAGCATTTGTCCGCTTATTAAATTATTGCTGGCCCTTTTCTGAATGCCGTTTTTCTGGTTCGACACCTCTCTTCAGCACAGTACTCGGAATGAAATGTATCCACCTTCGTTCCGTTTTTAAGCAATCTTTCAGCAGTATGCAGCTGGATTCTTTCCATGGATGTGTATTTTATTTCAGCTTTCTTGTATATGATAATTGTTCTTCTGATTTGGTAATGAAAATCGCTAGTTCCTTTCTGGTGCAGTTTTTCTTTCTCACAGTAGTTAAAAATCGACGCTTTCAACTATTTTTTACGTATAATAGTTATTTTAATAAGAGGTCCCTTTCTTTCTCGCCGGTCAATGCCTTCTAACTGCGATCGACTTGCCATATAAAAATATTCCGTACATTTTTACCGTCTGAAGCTGCTCTGCGCCATTTTTAGCCGATATATCTCCATGTCAATGAGCATCAATTGTAACGTAATGGTACATTTTCTCCTCCCACTTAATTTTAAATATGTTGGTCACAATATATTTACATTACGCTTCCATTCACACCATAAATGGACCTTTACGTTACATAACTTCCTTCTCCGTACTTCACTTCATGATTGTTGACCTTGTAATTAACCTTATACTTTTTTAAACAACTTCATCTTCTCTATCTGACTGGCATTCCGCACATTTCCGGTAGATTATTTTGGAACCTTTCCTGATATTCTTTATAATAATATTTGATATTCGCTGCATTGTGGACATTGTGGATTCCTTTGTACGTTCCAGAAAAATTCTCGACTTGGTAGGCGGTATTCACAAATGCTTTAATTATAATGTACGGACCATCATATAAATGCAAGAATTTCGCAAAGATCTTTCCTGTTACACTCGAACTTGGTGATTTCTTGACGTGTACCCGGTCATTTATCTTTAATTGAGGGTGAAACTTTTCATCGTTTAACCTTTTAAGCCTTTTCTGGGATTGTTCCTGCAATTTTCTCTGTACCATACTAATTAATTCTTCCGCACTAGGTCTATTTTCTTCCAGCTTCCCTATAACAGTATCGCATGACCTATCTGAGACTTCGTTCCTATGTAATATTTTTGGGATCTGCCCAGTGTATTCACGCACAGTGTTGTTCATACAATGTTCAATAACTGGGATTACATCAATCCATTTCTAATGACTCATCCCACAATCAATTCGGAAGAATTTTGAAATTTCTTTCATGCAACGCTCTATTGGGTTAGATCCCGGGTGTCTGACTGAACAAAACACGTGCTTTATATTTAATTTTTCCATGGCCTCACGAAATTGCTCAGATGTAAATTGAGTACCACGGTCGCTTAATATTCTTTCTGGCCTTCCTATCTTCGGTATTATGCATTTCATAACTGCATGGATAACTTGCTTGAATTAGCCCTTTGTATTGGTTGCAGAACCACGTATTTCGAAAATATATCTATGGTCTATGCCGCTCTGTCTAGCCTTTGTGGACTCTGAAAAGGCTTTTGACTCGGTGAGCCACGCTGCTGTTATGCAAGCCTTAGCTGAACACGGCGTCGATGCTGCCTACATAAGAGTTCTCCAGCATATCTACGAAACCTCTTCAGCCTTCGTGAACATCAATGTGCCAACTACGGATTTTCCCATTCAAAGAGGTGTTAAGCAAGGCGACCCCATATCTCCCAAGCTGTTCTCAGCCGTATTAGAAATGGCCATGTCAAAAATCAACTGGCAAAACACAGGAATCAAAATCAATGGGAAAAGGCTGAACAATTTAAGGTTTGCAGACGACATTACACTTTTGGCCAACGACATCGATGAACTACAAACTCTAATACAAGATCCCCCTGTGGGTGGGGGCGGTAGAATAACACCCACGGTATCCCCTGCCTGTCGTAAGAGGCGACTAAAAGGGGCCCCAGGGGCTCTGAACTTTGGAGCGTGGGGTGGCGACCACGGGGCCCTTAGCCGAGTCCTGGCATTGCTTCCACTTACTTGTGCCAGGCTCCTCACTTTCACCCATCCTATCCGACCTCTCTTGGTCAACTCTTGTTCTTTTCCGACCCCGACGCTATTAGGTTTGCGAGGGCTAGGGAGTCTTTCATTTTCACGCCCTTCGTGGCCCTTGCCTTTCTTTGTCCGATATCTTCATTTTTCGAAGTGTCGGTTCCCTTCCATTTTTCTCTCTGATTAGTGTTATATAGAGGATGGTTGCCTAGTTGTACTTCCTCTTAAAACAATAATCACCACCACCACCTCTAATACAAGATCTTGTCTCAGCCTGTCAAAAAGTGGGACTATCCATGAACCTTTCTAAAACCAAAGTAATGCTTAACAAATGGGCCCCAGCAGGAAAGCTGCATGTGGGAAACACCACATTACAACAGGTCAATGAATTTGTCTATCTTGGGCAACTTGTAAACATGAAAGGGGACTAAAGACCGGAAATCTTCCGACGTATCAAACTAGGATGGCAAGCCTACGGAAGAAATTCTTCAGTCTTCAAATCCAACATGCCACCCCACCTAAAGAAGATAGTCTTTGACCAGAGTGTTCTCCCGGTACTGACTTACGGTTGTGAAACCTGAACATTGAGCGAGTTTGTTAAGCAAAAACTCAGAACAACCCAAAGAGCTATGGAACGGTTCATGCTAGGCTTGACGAAGAAAGACAGGAAGAGAGCAGATTACATCAGGTCAGTCACAAAGGTCAGTGACATTTTAGAAAGGGTATTTACCCTAAAATGGCAGTGGGCAGGCCATGTTGCTCGGAGAACTGATGGTAGGTGGACAAAGCTTGTGATTGAGTGGTGTCCGAAAGATCATCTCAGACCAAGGGGAAGACCACCGGACAGATGGGATAATGACATCCGGAAGATCCCCCTGTGGGTGGGGGCGGTAGAATAACACCCACGGTATCCCCTGCCTGTCGTAAGAGGCGCTAAAAGGGGCCCCAGGGGCTCTGAACTTTGGAGCGTGGGTTGGCGACCACGGGGCCCTTAGCTGAGTCCTGGCATTGCTTCCACTTACTTGTGCCAGGCTCCTCACTTTCATCTATCCTATCTGACCTCCCTTGGTCAACACTTGTTCTTTTCCGACCCCGACGCTATTAGGTTTGCGAGGGCTAGGGAGTCTTTCATTTTCACGCCCTTCGTGGCCCTTGTCTTCCTTTGGCCGATATCTTCATTTTTCGAAGTGTCGGATCCTTTCCATTTTTCCTTCTGATTAGTTTTATATAGAGGATGGTTGCCCAGTTGTACTTCCTCTTAAAAAAATAATCACCACCACCACCCCAGGGGCTCTGAACTTTGGAGCGTGGGTTGGCGACCACGGGGCCCTCAGCTGAGTCCTGGCATTGCTTCCACTTACTCGTGCCGGGCTCCTCACTTTCATCTGTCCTATCCGACCTCTCTTGGTCAACTCTTGTTCTTTTCCGACCCCGACGCTATTAGGTTTGCGAGGGCTAGGGAGTCTTTCATTTTCACGCCCTTCGTGGCCCTTGCCTTTCTTTGTCCGATATCTTCATTTTTCGAAGTGTCGGTTCCCTTCCATTTTTCTCTCTGATTAGTGTTATATAGAGGATGGTTGCCTAGTTGTACTTCCTCTTAAAACAATAATCACCACCACCATCAACCGGAAGATTACTGGGATCAATTGGCAGAACATCGCTCAAGACCGTCCCAGATGGAGAGCCTCATGAAAACCTACCTTGCTTCGGACTTAAAGAGGACACATCGTAAAAACAATTGAATATGGCTGATAGTGATAGTGATAGTGATCTATGGTCTATAATTTTTTTCCTTTCCTGGCTACTGGAATTGGTCCAAAGATGTCGATTGCATATACTTCTTTAGTTTTAGCTGGCAATATCGCTATCGGTAGATGGTTAGTTAATCTTGTACTATCCTTCGTTCTTTGGCATATATCACATGTCCTGATGATTTTCCTTATCATCGGTCTCAATCATTTCCAAGTAAACCTCTCTAAGATGGTATGCAATACCTTACCTATTCTCCCCCTGTGGGTGGGGGCGGTAGAATAACACCCACGGTATCCCCTGCCTGTCGTAAGAGGCGACAGAAAGGGGCCTCAGGGGATCTGAAATTAGGAGCGTGGGTTGGCGACCACGGGCCCTCAGCTGAGTCCTGGCATTGTTTCCACTTACTTGTGCCAGGCTCCTCACTTTCATCTATCCTATCCGACATTCCTTGGTCAACTCTTGTTCTTTTCCGACCCCGACGCTATTAGGTTTGCGAGGACTAGGGAGTCTTTAATTTTCATGCCCTTCGCGGCCCTTGACTTCCTTTGGCCGATACCTTCTTTTTCGAAGTTTCGGACCTCTTCGATTCTTCCCTCTGATTGGTGTTATATAGAGGATGGTTGCCCAGTTATACTTCAGCTTAAAACAATAATCACCACAACCACCTTAATCTATTCCACCATGCCCTGTGACTCTGCGGGTCAACCATATTAGCCCTCTTTGCATTTGCCCTGGCACTACTATCCGTGCATTACCTTGGTTCTCATTAAATATTTATTCTATCTCCCATCTATTATCCTGTATGTTTGCGCTAATGGAGTTTCTTAGGTCTGGTTTTCCAAAATGGATATGACTTTAGCTAGCGCCGTATCTGTTCTTTGTAAATTAGCTATCACTTGCAACTTTTCTATCATGTCTCTGTCCTGGTCATCCAGTTCTATTAGACACATTACCTCTTCTCCCTGCTCTCGATTTCACTTAATGCATCAGCTAGAATGTTATCTTTGCCTCTACAGTGTTCTATTTTTATTTGGAACTGTTGTGTAAATAGAATCCACCGAGTTACGCGCTCACTTGCCATGGTAGCCTTTAGACTGAAAGTTAGTGCTTTATGGTCGGTACGTATAATTACTGAATACCCGCTAATTATCTTTGACCACTGTTGTAACGCGAATACTACTGCTAATAATTCCTGTTCCGTCGTCGTATAGTGTTGTTCATGTTTCCTCAATTTCCGACTTGCAAAAACCAGGTATGTTGGCTTCTTTTTACCATCTGCTCCTTCCTGATATAAGCAAGCACAAACTCCTATATTCGACGCATCGGATTGTATGATAAACTCCTTTTCATAATCGGTATAACCAAGCTTGATGTTATTCTCCATTAACTTCTTCATTCCTATGAAAGCCCTTTCAGTTTCTTCACCCCATTTCTATCTGTTGTTTATCTTTAATAATTCCTGCAAGGGTGCTGCTACTTCGGTATATCCTTTGCAATGGTCCGCGAAAAATTGAGTCATACCAAGAAACTATCTGAGTTGTTTTATTCTGGTTGGCCGTGGAATGTCACATATGGCTTTTATTTTTGCTAGGTTGGGTAGTATTCTCCCTGTGGGTGGGGGTGGCAGAATAACACCAACGGTATCCCCTGCTTGTCGTAAGAGGCGACTAAAAGGGGCCCCAGGGGCTCTGAAATTGGGAGCGTGGGTTGGCGACCACGGGGCCCTTAGCTGAGTCCTGGCATTGCTTCCACTTACTTGTGCCAAGCTCCTCACTTTCATCTATCCTATCCAACTTCCCTTGGTCAACTCTTGTTCTTTTCCGACCCCGACGCTATTAGGTTTGCGAGGGCTAGGGAGTCTTTCATTTTCACGCCCTTCGTGGCCCTTGTCTTCCTTTGGCTGATACCTTCATTTTTCGAAGTATCGGACCCCTTCCATTTCTTCTCTCTGATTAGTGTTACATAGAGGATGGTTGCCTAGTTGTACTTCCTCTTAAAACAATAATAATCATCATCATCATCGTTGGGTCGTATCCCATCTCCATCACTGATGTGCCCTACGAAAGGTATCTGAGCCTGGCAGAACTTCCACTTAGCGAAATTGACCTTGAAACAAGTAATCTTCAAATTCTCCAACAGTTTATCCAACCGCTCACAATGTTCTTCGTATGTTTCCGTCGCAAGAACCAAATCGTCCACATATGAGGTTACATAGATCTTCACCTCTGCTGTTAAATTCCTGTCAAGTGCTCTAATGAGAACGGCACAGCTATTCTTCAGACCAAATGGGAGTCTGCAATAGGCGTAAGTCTGGTTATCGAACATGAATCCCGTTAACAACCGTCATTTTTCTTCCAAGACAATGTGACGGAACGACGAAGTGAAATCTAAACTAGTGTAGTATTTCATGTTCTCGAACCTCTTGATAATGTCCTTTATTCTTGGCACTTGATCATACTCAGGGATCAGCTTCTCGTTTAGCTTTCGCGCGTCCAAACACAGCCTCAAGCTACCATTGCTTTTCTTCAAAATGACTAAAGGATTTAGATAAGGAGTAGCTGTCTTTACAATTATTGCATCATCCAACATTTCCTGTATAATCCCTTTAACTTCTTTGCCTGTCGTAAGAGGCGACTAAAAGGAGCTCCATGGGTTCTGAACTTTCGAGCGTGGGTTGGCGACCACGGGGCCCTCAGCTGAGTCCTGGCATTGCTTCCACTTACTTGTGCCAGGCTCCTCACTTTCATCTATCCTCTCCGACCTCCCTTGGTCAACTCTTGTTCTTTTCCGACCCCGACGCTATTAGGTTTGCGAGGGCTAGGGAGTCTTTCATTTTCACGCACTTCGTGGCCCTTGTCTTCCTTTGGCCGATATCTTCAATTTTCGAAGTGTCGGACCCCTTCCATTTTTCCCTCTGATTAGTGTTATATGGAGGATGGTTGCCTAGTTGTACTTCCTCTTAAAACAATAATCACCACCACCACCATCCTATCCGACCTCCCTTGTTCACCTCTTGTTCTTTTCCGACCCCGACGCTATTAGGTTTGCGAGGTCTAGGGAGTCTTTAATTTTCACGCCCTTCGTGGCCCTTGTCATGCTTTGACCGATTTCTTCATTTTTCGAAGTGTCGGATCCCTTCCATTTTTCTTTCTGATTAGTGTTATATAGAGGATGGTTGCCTAGTTGTACTTCCTCCTAAAACAATAATCACCACCACCACCACCACTTACGACTCCAGTTTTCGTGCAAGGGAAAGACATCATAAATTCAACAGAGTACATCTTAATTTCTTGCATACCAAGTCCTCCAATCCGTGTATTAATTTTATCTGTATTCCATACATTTCGACAGACAATGCTTAGGATTATATATATATCGAAATAGGCTATTCCCTTGTGAAATATATCGCCTAATTAATATTGTTTAGAGGTTCTGGGCAAATTTTACGTAATTTCTGACAGAATTTGGCCGCTTATTAAATTATTGCTGGCCCTTTTCTGAATGCCATTTTTCTGGTTTGACACCTCTCTTCAGCACAGTACTCGGAATGAAATATATGTGCCTTCGTTCCTTTTTTAAGCAATCTTTCAGCAGTATGCATCTGGATTCTTTCCCTGGATGTGTATTTTAGTTCAGCTTTCTTGTATATGATAATTGTTCTTCTGATTTGGTAATGGAAATCGCTAGTTCTTTTCAAGTGCAGTTTTTCTTTCTCAAAGTTGTTAATAATCGAGGCCTTCAACTATTTATTTACGTATAATAGTAATTTTATCTAAGAGATTCCTTTCTTTCTCGCCGGTCAATGCCTTGTAACTGCGATCGACTTGCCATATAAAAATATTCCATGCATTCTCGCCGTCCGAAACTATTCTGCGCCTTTTTTAGCCGATATATCTCCATGTCAATGAGTATCAATTGTTACGTAATGGTACAATAGTGTACCCGTAACCAGGTCTGCCCGTGAACAAGAGACACCCCAGGGTGCCTAGTTCGGCAAGATTACTGACTGAATAAATAAAAGTGGCAGGATTTAACATGAGGTTCGGAAATAAGAATATTTGATATTCAATCAAGGTAATAACGTAATTAAATAAAAGTAAAAAGCTTTTGCATCCTGAATATCTATCATTATAGGAAATGATCGCTACGTTAATTTAAATTGCTGATGATTCTTGACGTGACATAAAAATAATTCGAACAAATGGGGTGGTACACGTGACTTGTTTGCCCTACAATTCTAACAGAGTTATTTTCAGTATTTTACATATTTCGTTTGTTCTTATTAATTTAATAATTTGAAAATTTTTGGAGTCTTGAAAAATGAGCATGGTGTATCAAAATCCTCGAACAATCTGAAAAACACATTAAATTTTAATGAAGTGTGTGAGATAAAATATTCAAAATTTACAAAGTGTACTTCTTCTCATATCAAAATATTAATGAAGTTACGTTCATTACATATTTGTTATCATTAACTGTATCTCGAAAGTGTTTTAAGTTACGTAAAAATTACTTCGTGACGTGGAGTATATCTGCTCAAAGTCTTTCTCACTATTCTCCTCGTGAGAACTAACATCTAACGTTATCATTACGTGGCCATCATTAATAAATAGAAATTATTACTTCTCAAAAGAAATAATTAAATCAAAATAATTCACCTACGTTGGAATGCTGTCCAAAATTATAAATTAAATGCCACTAAAGTGTCACAGATTATCCTCCCTCCGTGGGTGGGGGCGGTAGAATAACTGCCTGTCGTAAGAGGCGACTAAACGGGGCCTCAGGGGCTCTGAAGTTTGGAGCGTGGGTTGCCGACCACGGGGCCCTGAGCTGAATCCTGGCATTGCTCCCCCTGTGGGTGGGGACGGTAGATTTTTTTTGCCATTTGCTTTACGTCGCACCGACACAGATATGTCTTATGGCGACGATGGGATAGGAAAGGCCTAGGAATTGGAAGGAAGCGGCCGTGGCCTTAAGTAAGGTACAGCTCCAGCATTTGCCTGGTGTGAAAATGGGAAACCACGGAAAACCATCTTCAGGGCTGCCGACGGTGGGGCTCGAACCCACAATCTCCCGATTACTGAGTACTGGCCGCACGTAAGCGACTGCAGCTATCGAGCTCGGTGCGGGCGGTAGAATAACACCCACGGTATCCCCTGCCTGTCGTAAGAGGCGACTAGAAGGGGTCTCAGGGGCTCTGAACCTTGGAGCGTGGGTTGCGACCACGGGGCCCTCAGCCGAGTCCTTGCATTTCTTCCACTTACTTGTGCCAGGCTCCTCACTTTCATCTATCCTATCCGACCTCCCTTGGTCAAATCTTCTTTTCCGACACCGACGCTATTAGGTTTGCGAGGGCTAGGGAGTCTTTCATTTTCACGCCCTTCGTGGCCCTTGTCTTCCTTTCGTCAATATCTTCAATTTTCGAAGTGTCGGACCGCTTTCATTTTTTCTCTCTGATTAGTGTTATATAGAGGATGGTTGCCTTGTTGTAATTCCTCTTAAAACAATAATCACCACCATCACCATCCTGGCATTGCTTCCACTTACTTGTGCCGGGCTCCTCACTTTCATCTATCCTATCCAACCTCTCTTGGTCAACTCTTGTTCTTTTCCGACCCCGACGCTATTAGGTTTGCGAGGGCTAGGGAGTCTTTAATTTTCATGCCCTTCGTGGCCCTTGTCTTTCTTTGACCGATATCTTCATTTTTCGAAGTGTCGGATCCATTGCACTTTTTCCTCTGATTAGTGTTATATAGAGGATTGTTGCCCAGTTGTACTTCCTCTTAAAACAATAATCACCACCACCACCACCTCCTGGCATTGCTTCCACTGGCTAGTGCCGGGCTCCTCACCTTCATCTATCCCATCCGACCTCCCTTGGTCAACTCTTCTTCTTTTCTGACCCCCACGCTATTAGGTTTGCGAGGGTTAGGGAGTCTTTTATTTTCACGCCCTTCGTGGCCTTTGTCTTTCTTTGGCCGATACCTTCATTTTTCGAAGTGTCGGATCCCTTCCACTTTTTCCTCTGATTAGTGTTATATAGAGAATGGTTGCTTAATTGTACTTCCTCTTAAAACAATAATCACCACCTCACAGATTCTCCCCTCTGTTAACACATCACGTCTGAAATACACAAGAAATATCATATCACTAGAAAATCTTAATAATTCTGCCAACTATCTACAGGAAAATTTCTACAGAAGAAATATTTACAATATCTACATCGCGTCCATGTACAAATTAACATTACCACTCTCCATTATGTCCATTTAGAAGTGTCATTGAATATGTGAATTCTCCACGTGAGTACGAATTCTGGCGATAACAGTGAGCTCGCCTAGTATCGATCTATAATCTTATCAGGATATTTATTTGAAAATCCACTTTCCAAATTTAATGCCCTCCAGTAAAATTCGCACAAACATTAGAAGCTTTGAATTAATGACTTCCATGAGTTATATGAGGATAAGCTTATTCCTAAATATTAAGTCAGAATTCTGGAGTACATCGATCGACATATACTTGTTATCCCCCTGTGGGTGGGGGCGGTAGAATAACACCCACGGTATCCCCTGCCTGTCGTAAGAGGCGACTAAAAGGGGCCTCAGGGGCTCTGAACTTTGGAGCGTGGGTTGGCGACCACGAGGCCCTAAGCTGAGTCCTGGCATTGCTTCCAGTTACTTGTGCCAGGCTCCTCACTTTCATCTATCCTATCCGACCTCCCTTGGTCAACTCTTGTTCTTTTCCGACCCCGACGCTATTAGGTTTGCGAGGGCTAGGGAGTCTTTCATTTTCACGCCCTTCGTGGCCCTTGCCTTTCTTTGTCCGATAACTTCACTTTTCGAAGTGTCGGTTCCCTTCCATTTTTCATTCTGATTAGTGTTATATAGAGGATGGTTGCCTAGTTGTACTTCCTCTTAAAAAATATAATCACCACCACCACCTCAGGGGCTCTGAACTTTGGAGCGTGGGTTGGTGACCACGGGGCCCTTAGCTGAGTCCTGGCATTGCTTCCACTTACTTGTACCAGGCTCCTCACTTTCATCAATCCTATCCGACCTCTCTTGGTCAACTCTTGTTCTTTTCCGACCCCGACGCTATTAGGTTTGCGATGGCTAGGGAGTCTTTCATTTTCACGCCCTTCGTGGCCCTTGCCTTCCTTTGGCCGATATCTTCATTTTTCGAAGTGTCGGACCCCTTCCATTTTTCCCTCTGATTAGTGTTATATAGAGGATGGTTGCCTAGTTGTACTTCCTCTTAAAACAATAATCACCAATCACCACCACGCCTCAGGGGCTCTGAACTTTGGAGCGTGGGTTGGCGACCACGGGGCCCTCAGCTGAGTCCTGGCATTGCTTCCACTTTCTTGTGCCAGGCTCCTCACTTTCATCTATCCTATCCGACCTCTCTTGGTCAACTCTTGTTCTTTTCCGACCCCGACGCTAGTAGGTTTCCGAGGGCTAGGGAGTCTTTCATTTTCACGCCCTTCGTGGCCCTTGTCTTCCTTTGGCCGATATCTTCATTTTTCGAAGTGTCGGACCCCTTCCATTTTCCCCTCTGATTAGTGTTATATAGAGGATGGTTGCCTAGTTGTACTTCCTCTTAAAACAATAATCACCACCACCATATACTTGTTATTATCATCATCGGAAGACTTTACCACAGCGACTACACTTTATATAATGTGGAAGAATCATTATCTATTTCCTACCATGATCAACATCGTGTATTAAAAATATCGTCGCACCAACACGTGACAATTCACTAACAAAAGACTCATATCACATGTATTAATTCCACATAAATTCCACGTATAATAATATCATTATTATGACGACTAATATCCATTACAACCGCGTATTACACAATGTGTAGTCAGAAAATTACGTAAGAACATTTTAATTTCCAAGGACAAGTCTTACTCCCATAAATTCGTCTCGATGATTAAATAAACCATTAAGAATTATATATGTCTTCTCATGTACCCCTAATATTTCCATAATCTCATTTCGGAATTTACATCCCGATGACATACTACAATTACCAAGAGGTTCGAATATAAGTCCAAATATCATGGAAATATGGAAAAATATTGGGAAATTACCTCAATAAATTCCTACGACACAGATGAACTCACTAATACAATGAAATTCGTTAAATAACAAAGGATGGTTACGATATCACATGGAGAACTTCAACTGATCTGTCATTTCAGAACTCAATAACGCGTGGTCAGGAATCTGAACAAGTATCCCCCTGAGAGTGGGGCTGTAGAATAACACCCACGGTATCCCCTGCCTGTCGTAAGAGGCGACTAAACGGGGCCTCAGGGGCTCTGAACTTTGGAGCGTGTGTTGGCGACCACGGGGCCCTCAGCTGAGTCCTGGCATTGCTTCCACTTACTTGTGCCAGGCTCCTCACTTTCATCTATCCTATTGTGCCCTGACAGCAATCCCTGTGACCATTTTTGTAAATTTTAATTCTGTATCTCAGTGTTGGGTTAGGCCGCGGCGAAGCAATGCAGTCGGAGATCCATGAAGGCTCCACTCAAGGGACGTGCAAGTCCGACGAGTTGGGTCACAGGTTAATTAAGTGGACTGTTATCATCGTGGCTTTTAACGTAGAATGTAATCATCATTTCTGCCTAAATTACGTGAATATTCCGCAATAGAGTATTAAGAGATCGAGAATATTGGCATATTCGTTAAGATACATTGACCATCATTTAATCATATCTTAAATTAAATAACTAATCTAGTGTTCCTACGCTACTTTAAATGAGAACTCCGTAAAATGTTTTATTTATGGAAGGATTTTCCCTTTAATGATTTTTAAATAACTTCAGAAGTATTAATTACATTATGAGCAAATTAATGGCAACTCAAACGGATATAGGAAGGAAAATATTATGTTAAATAGAAAATACACCCAACTTCAAGCTCTTGTTACAAATAAGTTATAACATCGTCAATCGAAAAACAAAAAGAGATAAAGTGTCCCCCTGCTGAAGGCTTACAGTGAAAAATCAGTTATCAATCTTGCATTTTTCTAAAATAAATCACTGGGAATTATAGAATCATCCACTTCAGAATGCTATTTTCTACCCAAATATCTCACAATATTCCGTCATTTCTCTTTTAAAAATCACCGCATTATATGTCGGTATCTGTCTATCTAGCAACTTGAAAAATACCGTTATTCTAACTTCATAAAATCACCATAAATGCAATAGAAATGTTTGAAAGACACAGGATCGTAACATAATATGACATCCATCAAAATCATGCATTTAAAAGACAGACTCGATCCTCCCATACATTCATCGGTGACTGCGCCTAGATAAAAGACATCAAAAGACATTGCAACGTCTACAATACCCTTGTCTAACTACGTTGATTCTGCGCCTCCGGATACCACTGCGACGTTTGACCTGGAATACTACATTAGCACTAGGCGTCAACTCAAATGATCTACAAAATCCAACTAGCAAAGAAATGTTTTACTTACCATAGAAGATCATATTTCCTTTACGACATGACCTCAATATCTTTACGTTACCGATTATCTTGCGAAGATCCTAAACATCCCTTTAATATCGTGCGCTCTGGTCAATCTTGTATTTAAATAGGATAAATGTGACGACCAACTACTAGTGTTCGTGAGTGCAACATCCTATAACATTATTTTAAAATACGGCCTCGTACCTAAATAAATTATTCATCACGACAACATCAAAATTCACGCATGACCAACATAGTTCCTACCGTCAATACCATCATCAGGACCTTCACATAATATCATCATAAAATTCGCAATCCTAATGACACGTCTATAATCATCACATCTCTCTATCCACGTAAATACTTTCAAAGATCCTACCGTAACTAACACCTTATTACATCGCACAACTCGTCATGCACAGCGAATTCACAATACTAAAGAACAATCTATTCAGGCAATTTCGTAAAATTACTAAATACGTTGCCGCATTAACTCCATATCACCACAATAGTATCACACTTCCATTATCAAAACACTGTATTTCCACACAAGCACATAACATTTTTGAAGACCACAGAATCGCACGTCGCAAAATACCGAGCTCCTCCGAGGTATTCTGAGCTACAAGTTAAATTAACGTTCAATACCATAACACCATTACGATACCAATAACATCCATGTCGAAAAATCATTCCGTAAAACCTTGCTAACAACATTAAAGAAATTTTTCACAACCATCGCATATTATCACAACGTAGTCTGGCTCACCACACTAGACGTAACGATCATAAGTATTACAACGCAATGTCCAATAAATAACGGTCGCTTTCAAGTTAAAATTGTTCATGTCAAATCGACAACAAAATAAGTACTACTCTACAACTACAATAAGCAATTACGTGGCGGAATATATAAGATATTCAAGTACTCATCCTGGGTTGTTACTCCACGACGGTGTCACCTTCCAAGTTCAGCTCTCACTCAATAACATTATCAAGTATTGTCCATCACATTTTCTGGTCAGATCCTTTGAGGTCCCTCTATTTTAGTTGTTCATGTTGATACGTGCACTCATTTCATCTGAATAACTAATTGCTGACGGTTCCATGTTACCTGAAACTCAGAGATATCAATTAGAACAAGGTTATACACCTTAATACAATTTTTACAGTTCAAATGATACACTTGCCTTTTTCATTCAATAACAAGATATCTTGTTTTACAATATTATATGTTTATAATATGCCAATATCTCTTTAATATTTCCTTTCAATACAATCTTTTCCCTATGAATTCTTGCTTCCGATCTTTCTGAGATGCAGATTGAGAGTGTCAACTTCTTCAGAGACAAAACAGATTCTACCACAACATAATAATTGCAGACGGTTTGCTTTTCAGAATTCTTCTCAGCTTCTAGCTCCCATATGTTCCTGACAATTGGAAACATTTGACACATAATGCAAGTCGATCTCGTACAAATCAGCTGTACTAGCAAAGGAACTTATTTAATAATTGCCGCCTCGTATTTAGGTTAGTAATCGACAGTTTCTTTTCTTCATCTCGATCGTTGGATCGTGCGAGACTAGATGTACAAGGTATGGCCCTCTCATATGAATTTATTATTTACATATTTCATGGCCCTCAGTAACATTCTGTCATAGATATTCTGCCGTTCATGCATTTCGGAAAGTTTACTTGAGGAATACGTATTATTCATTTAATCCTGCCCTATGTTTCCCGATGTTTAACTTTCTACTAATATTTCCGAGATACCACGGGGTTTAGAGCTTGTTATCAATCCGCTGATATCTTCAATTCAGCGATGTCGTTCACGTAATTAGACAAACCAACTGCCTTCTAATTCATCTGGAGGTGTGATAACTGGACATAAGATTTCATTGACATTATTTCTCGACATAAACTTCCAATGTGTTCACCAATCTCATCCTGACATACATTGGAAGGTTATACTATCCGACCTCTCTTGGTCAACACTTGTGTTTTTCCGACCCCGACGCTATTAGGTTTGCGAGGGCTAGGGAGTCTTTTATTTTCACGCCCTTCGTGGCCCTTGTCTTCCTTTGGCCGATATATTCATTTTTCGAAGTGTCGGATCCCTTCTATTTTTCCCTCTGATTAGCGTTATATAGAGGATGGTTGCCTAGTTGTACTTCCTCTTAAAACAATAATCACCACCACCTTCTGAACAAGTACCCGAATTAAACTCCAAGTCCTATCTCGAATATTAGGGAACAAATAATGAAATATCATGTGAAAGAAATCAACTATAGACTACTAGACTACACCAAAAGAATGAAATAGAACTAAAGTGCTACAAAGAACAGATATAAATAAGACGTTGTCGACTTAACTTATTCTGTAGTCTTCATGTTGAGCTCCTGGCGTCCTCAATCGAACATTCTAGGGTTGAAATCCTTGCATTTCTCCGCTGTTGGCACCGGTCCGTTGACTTGGTATATCATGAAGGAATATGTGCAGACTCCGGTACGAACTCTCAACTTCTCGCGATGAATGCAGTAGGGGTCCTCTTCCACTTTCCACTTCCTGATAATTTTGCTGAAACTTGTACAGACTAAATTAGAAAAATTCTTAGGCACATTCCTGCAAGTTGCTATATAGAGAAACACATACTTTAATTATTTTTCTGATCTTTTCGACGTCTGTTGGTTGAACACTAATTGCAGTCGTCTAGGCTGGCACAATTTAAGTATGAGCTGAACGCTGGAAATGCGTCCACTATCCCTAGTGATCTCCGCTGACGTTCACGTAGATCGATGTCCCAAGTGTAGTCGAAGAATGACTGCAATGAAGTGAACTGAAGTGAGCTGCAGTTAGAAATGAGGTGAAGTGAGAATGGGCGTGCGTATGACTCGCTTTAAGTAAGTCAGTGCTCCGCTGATCGTAGGAAGTACGAGTCAGTTCAGGTACTGAATTCTTATCAGTTTCTTTAATTAAATTCACATGACTTTCTGCAATATATCATTCAAATTAAATATAAATTCAATTACTAATTATTGCAATTCACACGTGATATCATTAACACTGTCCAGTATAATTTCACTTTTATACACTTTCATAAATTCACATATCACGCCGTCGATGTTATTAAAAATATTTCTTTTACTTTTAACCCAGTACAACTGCACGCGAACATATTCCAGCTATTTTCTTCTCTCTTCCTCTTTTATTTCTTTTTTTATTTTCTAAACCAGCTAGAGCTGCAAGATGGCGACTACTGTGTGTGAGTCTGTGATATCCGTAGTAGATAATGGTGTAAGATGCAGTGAAAAATGTGGCAAATGCAGAAGAGTAGTTAAAAATGGGATTCTGTGTCGTAAGTGTGATGAATGGTACCATTTTCGTTGTGTGCAAATATTGTAAACAGGACTGATGTTGAAGAAAGTGAGTGGCTGTGTCCCGAGTGTAAACAAACTGATAGTGAGGCAGAACAACAAGAAAGAGAGACTTACGAAACTATAATTAAGATTTTAAGAGTGCTACAAGAGGACTTATGCGCTCTGAAACATGAAAATGAAAGCTTAAAGGACAGAAAAAAGAAACTGGAAGATAAAGAAGACATTGGAGAAGAAAGATCGCCGTGGACGGAAGTGACGCGTGGCCATTTTAGGCCTAATGTTATACATATGGGAGAAACTACGTACAACTTAAAACCGGGAAAAACTCTTTGCAGTGCCAAAATAGATTTCAGTTATTGCAGCAAGTTCCAGAAGAAAACACACCAAGTTTTCCAAATAATTTTAAATCCAGTGGAGGTAAGCTACAGAAGAAGAAATCCAACGGAAAGTCAAGATCGCCAAAGATTCATCTCTACGCAGAGAGTCAAGGGCGGGGTATGGTAGAAGGCATCAAGGATGAGCTGCAGAATCCAGAGACTGAGGTTTTAGGACTAATAAAACCAGGTACCAAAACTGAAGACGTCCTTTCAAGTTGTGATCCTGTGTTAGAGAAGGACAATTATGTGGTGATTGTGAGTGGTACAAATGACATTGATGCAAATGAAGGTGAGGGACTAATTACGACCCTCAGAGGTAAGAATTCCAAACTACCTGACTCAAAAGTAATTGTAGTAAATGTGCCACCCAGGTATGACCTTTTAGAGGACTCATGTGTGAACAAAGCTGTACATAATGTAAATATAAAAATCAAGAGATTATGTAAGAGTTTTAGAAATGTCTATGTAGGAGATACTTTAGGTCTTGGCAGGCAGGCAAATGTTCACTAGACATGGGTTACATCTAAATGGTAATGGAAAAGCAACTCTCTGTAGACAAACTGCTACAATTATCAACAGAGATTTGCAAACTAATCTGTACTTAAGAAAACCCATACCACTAAACTGGCACATACAGGGAAAATTGCCAGAAAACCCAGACCCTTAAATCAAGATCTATGTACAAGGATCTGGGTTCCAGGGAAGTTCTCAACTCATGAGTCAAAGGTTACCCAATTGCAACAGTCAAGTTTTAGGGAGGAAGGAGGTCTGAGATTGCTCTTGGTAAACTGTCAGAGTGTAGTAAATAAACAATTAAAATTCGGTACATTGATGGAATCTTATGAGACGGATGAGGTGATAGGACTGGAATCGTGGTTGAGAGAAGGGATGGGTAATAAAGAAGTATTTCCAGAAGGGTATACAGTCTATCGTAGAGACCGAGGAGATAAAAAGGGAGGAGGGGTATTTATTCTGGTGAAGGAAACTTATTGTTCGCATGAATGGTTTACTGATGAAAGGGATGAAATAACAGGGATAAAATTAGTTTGTGATAATATGAAGGAGGTGGGAATTATAGGAACATATAGGCCTGGAAGAGAAGAAAGAGACATGGAAATATTTGAGAAAATAATAGATTATACTCATAAAAACAATAACAATGATATGGTAATAATTGGGGGAGATATAAACTTGCCTGAAGTTGAATGGAATGGAGCTGCAAGTGAAGCCCATGAACAGAAACTGGCAAATAAGTTAATTTGGGAGGAAGGATTTACACAAGTAGTACAAGAACCAACTCGTCTCAATAACTTGCTAGACGTACTCTTGGTTAAGCCATGGGAAATTGTTGATAAAACTGAGGTAATTGAAGGAATAGGTGACCATAAGGCTGTAATAATGGATGTAGGACTCGTACAAAAAATGCTCAATAAGAGGGTCACAAAAGACAAGAAATTATACAGAAAAACTAAAGTTGATGAATTTGGGACTTAAATCACAATTCAGTTGTTGGATAAGTGAAGGGAATAATGTATATACACTTTGGGCTAAATTTAAAGGAATCATTTGGGAAGGAGAGAAGAGATTTGTACCTGTTAAGAAGGGTAAAATGACCTCAGACCCTGTTTATTATACAAGGGAAATAAGAAAATTAAAAAGAAAATGTAGAATAGTAAACAGGAAAATCAAAGAAGGTAGGGAGAATAGAGAAACTAGAAAACAGCTAATGAGGGAACTGAATAGAGTGAAAAAGGAAGCAAAAGAGAATTATATGAATGGCATTCTTGAAGAACGTAATGACCACAAACGGAAATGGAAAAAGCTGTATTCATATATTAAAAATCAAAAAGAAAAAGGAATCCAAATTCCTACAATGGTGGGAGAAGGGGGTGAACACTATTTAACAGATACTGAGAAAGCAAACCTCTTTAGTAGGTAATTCCGAGATTCAGTAGAAGATTGTCAGGACTTGGAAACCGTAACAGAAGATAGAGGGGGAGAGACACAGAGGGAAACAAGAAGCTTCTCAAATGAAGATATTTTCAGAGAAATCCAACTGCTTCAGCAAGGAAAAGCAGCAGGAAGTGATCAAATTACTGGGGAGGTATTAAAGACAATGGGGTGGCACATAGTGCCTTATTTAAAATTTCTCTTTGACTGTCAAAAATTGTAATGTGAAAATGGGAACTAATATTTACGGGACATAACTGAATTATTACATCAAAGCATCTAAGTGTATTTATTTATTCATCTGTCATGTTGACTTGTGTATCCAGCCGTTATCTGTATTATCGGCCACTGTTGGAACTGTTTCCTAACTGTGGAAGTTACCAGACCAATTTAATTCAAGTTATCTATCCATTATTGTCAGGCATTTGACTGGACTCTGTAATGCGCCGAATTATCATTTGTAACTTCTGCGCATTTTCGCGGTGCACGCATTGAATTATGGGACTGACCTATCGCTAGCTCGGTGTGTGCTCAGTAGTCTGCAGCAGTCAGCTCCCCGTTACTCTCCAAGATGGCTGTGTTGTATGAAGCTCCCAAGCAGACGGCTTGGCGAAAAGGGAAAGCTATTATAATGGAGCTTGACTCCGGGGGTTAAAGAGTAACGTGAGGGCTAGGCCCTGTGTTATTTTTTTTGAAGTTATTCAGTGTGCTCCAACCTTAATATTTTCCTAATGTAACATGTAAACTTGGTGAAGTGAGTTATCCGTTATCGGTATTTAAAGTTTCAAGTGTCTTGTAAGTTTGGATATCTTAACTCCAAGTAAGTACTGAAAATTATAATTTATTGAAGGGATCCCATTCGTTCTGGCACTAGTGTGAGTAATTTCATCGTGGACATGAGCAACATTATAAACGACAATTTTGGTATTGTGTAACCTTGTAAGCAAAATCTGATATATATTTGAAGTGAATGCATTTGAAAAAGAAAATTTAATGTAATGTAGGGAGCTCGGGATCGCTAGTTATGCATCTATGAGGTGATATTTTGTGTAAGTGATTTTGTCTTACGTTTTGTCGTGGTCCATTATTGCCAACTGTGTTTCTTGATGTTCATTATGATGACGATTATTATTATTTTTTTTTTTTGGTAATTCATTTCGGTGCGTGTTTTCTCCCTTAGTTTTTTTCTGGTTGGATGTAATTGCTGTCTGATTTTGTCCTATTGCCTTCGTGGCTAGTTATCTGTACGTAATGATTATCGCATTGTTACCGGCCTTAATTAATGACACCTCATATTTGCATCGTAGCGCATTCCACGGCCCCCTCTGTTCTAAAGTATGTAAATCGCTGATGAATTCATTAAGTAAGGCTAATGTAAACTGGTATTATCACCTCTTGGATAAGTAATTATTATTATTATTAATATTATTATTTTAATAACTTACAATCTTAAAATTGAAATTTGCTGGTCGAAATTAAGTTTAATAATGGGAGTTTTCTTTCGTTGTCTTATCTTTTCTCCCATTGTTTGGGTTCCTTGCTTTTGTCTTTATTACGTCATGTCACCCCTTCTTATCTAATCTGATGATACGTTAATATTTTGGGTGGCTTTGATGATTATTATGGGATCTTGGCTTCGCGTCGGTAACGGGTAGCTCTTGTTGGGTGCTTCAGTGTTCCTTATTTTTTTATGAGTGCACCGTTAATTGTAAATTTCCTTTAAAATACTTCATTTTGTTGGGATTGCTGTGCACTATTATTTTATTGTGTTTTCATCTAGCTCGTTTCTTTTGTGTAATGTTTATTCGCGGTTTGAGCCACTAAATTTTCTTCTTTTTCGTGTGTCCTTGTGTGCGTCTTGTAACTTAGTATCTTGTAGTGTAGCAAATTTCAGTTTTAAAGTGATTTAATATCGCGGGCCCGCATATCGGTTGCAACCAATTTTAAAATAATATTATTTCCTGTATGTAAGGTAATGAGTTATTAATGAATTTTTCAAACCTTAATTTCGGCGGAAGCCTATGTTAATGTGAGCTTCATTTCTCCTTAATTTCAACTTTATTTTAAAGTACTGTTTTCCTCATCTAGTTTGATTGCATTTTTAAATTTTAGAAAAAGAATTATATATATATATTTTTTTTATTATTGTTCTTATTTTATACCATTTTCAAATTACATTTGCTTAGTAAATTTTCTTCATTTCAAATTTATCTGGTGTGTCATTTAGTAGCTAGCAATATTTACCTGGCAACCTGTCAAAGTTATGTAAGATCCTGGCCTTTTTAATTCTCGCTTTGCCTTCCACGCTTCATATTTTATGCTACTGCCGTTCGGTAAGTATTGTGCTTGTTTTCTTCTTGATGTTTGTGCTTTCCTTTTGAATGTTTGGTTTTCTGATTGGTAAGGTTGCAAAAATAATAGTGTGATACCAAAGGAATGGAAGGAATCTATAATAAACCAATTTATAAAGGAAAGGGTGATAAAAGGAAACCAGAGAACTACAGACCAATCAGCCTGACCAGTATAGTTTCTAAAATACTGGAGAGTTTAATAGCAAAGTACATCAGAGGGATATGTGATGATAAAAATTGGCTCATGATGAGCCAGTATGGATTTAGAAAGAAATTTTCTTGCGAGGCACAACTGGTGGGATTTCATCAGGACATATCAGATCAGTTAGATTCAGGAGGCCAGTTAGATTGCATAGCCATAGATCTTTCTAAAGCCTTTGATAGAGTGGAACATGGAATATTATTAAAGAAATTGGAGGGAATAGGATTGGACGTAAGGGTTATACGTTGGATAAGAACATTTCTAAATTCAAGGGTTCAGAAAGTCAAAGTAGGAAATAATATATCACAGGAAGAGAAAGTCTGGAAGGGAATTGCACAGGGTAGTATAATCGGTCCGTTACTTTTCTTAATATACGCAAATGATTTAGGGAACAATATAACATTGAAAATAAGATTGTATGCAGATGACATAATTGTTTATAGGGAAATAAATAACATTGAGGATTGTTCAGAATTACAAAGGGACCTTGACAGTATCCAAGAATGGGTTGAAGAAAATAATATGAAGATTAATGGAGGAAAATCAACTGTTACAACATACAAACAGGAGCTTTAAAACTGAATATGAATATACTTTGGAATGGGTAGTTATCCCAAAAGATGGCAAGTGCAAATACTTAGGTGTGAGATTTGAAAGTAATTTGCACTGGAAGGGTCATGTTGATGACATTGTTGGGAAAGCATACAGATCGTTACATGTCATAATGAGGCTACTTAAAGGATGCAACAAAGAATTAAAAGAAAAAAGGTACTTAAGTATGGTTCGTCCATTATTGGAATATGCAAACAGTGTTTGGGATCCTCACCAAGAATACCTAATAAAAGAACTAGATGGTGTGCAGAGGAAAGCAGCAAGGTTTGTAACAGGGGATTTCAGGAGAAAGAGTAGTGTATCAGAAATGTTAAAGGAACTTGGGTGGGAAACTTTAAGTAAGAGAAGGGAGAAAACTAGACTTATAGGATTATATAGTGCCTATACAGGAGAAGAAGCATGGGGAGATATCCGTGAGAGGCTTCGGTTGGGAAATAATTATATTGGTAGAACTGACCACAAGTACAAAATTAGAAGGAATTTTAGCAGAAGCGATTGGGGTAAATTTTATTTCATTGGGAAGGGCGTGAAGGAGTGGAACAGTTTACCAGGGGTAGTGTTTGATCCTTTTCCAAAATCTGTACAGATATTCAAGAAGAGTATAAACAACAACAGAGATAATAAATTAAATGTTAGAGGGCATTCGACCAGTGCAGGATATTGTAAATAAAAATGTGTGTTAAAAAAATTCCATCTCCTGGTCCATGGAGTTTGGAAGCCAAAGTAGGGGACTGCCTGTAGGGGTGAAGTACAGTGGGGACTTCGAGGGCCCTGGGACCGCTACGGTAGCTGTGAAGGCCCTTCAGGAACTCTGAAAAGTGGTGGCAAAAGGGGCTCTGGTTAAGACGCAGCAGATCGTTATGCTACTTAGGTTCCAGAACGGGTAAAAAAAAAAAAGTAAATGCAATGTTAATTTTAATCTTATACCAGTTGTATAGTATTATTAGAAGTAATTTCACATACCGTACTGTATATGATTTGACTATGTAAGATTTTATAAGTAGAATTTTGTAAACAATATAAAGTTATTAAGCATGATGTGTGTGTTTAATAGTAAAAATTATTAGCGTAAATTGCATAATATTGTATTCTAGGAAAATTTTGTTCGTCTCCTGTTAATTTAAAATTTAGTGCTTGACAATAATGTAGTTTAGAGTACCATTTGCCACCGAGGTAGACACCTCATTTGCAAATAAAGAGATTTTGATTTTTTGAGCTACCCCTTCAGTTTGGAAACTGCTCGCCGCCTTGCCCAAGGACAAACACGTGCCATGCCGACAAGGAACTAGACTCATGGCACACTGCCCCATATTCAACCAGC
Source organism: Anabrus simplex (assembly GCF_040414725.1). Lineage (NCBI taxonomy): Eukaryota > Metazoa > Arthropoda > Insecta > Orthoptera > Tettigoniidae > Anabrus > Anabrus simplex. The sequence continues at coordinate 1,728,697,004 of NC_090265.1, read as the reverse complement.
TGAAGCACAGCATACGGTCACATTACCTCGCAATTGTTGTCAAAAGGATAGCTTCTTGTGATACAGACCGGGGCGGATGTGTCCTGTGACGATTCCACTTCATTGATATTATTTATTTTTAAGTGCCGGATCATCCCAGAAGTTTTCTGTCGAAGCATTTTACTTTTCTGTACAAACAACACAGCGACCTGTGCTGTGTGGCATCTCTTCAAAATAACCGACATCCACGACTTAAGTTGCGTTTTGGACATCGTCTTAAAGTTGTCGCGTACAATTAGACACAATTACACATTGCACCGTCATATACCGAAGTACCTAATTATGATTCGAATACTATGTAAAACTGAAGGTAATTATTTCCTTCGTCACAAAATATTAGTTAGAGCAAGCAGTGATCATATGATAGTTAATGTGCGGCCTGATAACGAAGTACACCTACCTACCTGTCGAAAGATTTGGAGCAAACTCAGGAATTTTAGATTCCACGTTCCACTCGTGCGTAATGGTGGTTGCATATGCAGCAAGGCACATATTATCCCGTCTCGAGTTCAAATATTTCTCGCCTCTAGTATGCAGGAAGGTGTACCTACAATAGCCGTCAGTTTCTGTACTTAGCCTACTCATTCGTGCACTTACCGCTGCATTCAATGTCAGAATGCATAGTATTTGTAATTATGTTTTACTGCGTCAAAATAGGCCTGGGTAGAAATGAAAGAAATGAAAGCCTTATTCGTTTATTGACAGGTATTTACGGCATGGAGAAGGCCCGTGGTTGTTTCTTCGCATATTCGGCAAAAACAACATTCTACCTGTAGTCGTACGACACGCTGCTCCTCACGCAATGCGGGGACACCCCTCATGAGATCTCAAGAAATTTCTCGCGCGAAATAGCGCCTGCGTTATTATCCAGAAATCTCCAAACCTTATCTCAGGCTGCCCATCACTACTGCATAGTTTTATTTATTTTGTTAGTTACAATTTGGTCGTGTTATTTAAATAAATAAATTGTAGGGTTTTATTTTTTGCCACGTCCAGAATTATGTAAATTCGTAAGAAATTCTGCATTTTTAACAAGGAACTGGCTGGTAACATTCCGTTGAGTCCAACGTCTGTCAGTCCTAATACAAAAGGAAGCAGTTGAAACATTAAATATGCTAGTACGAGGTACATTTGTTTGAACATAATGTAAGTGGCAGAAGATGGAGCCTATTGTTAAGATGGGATACACTTGGATAGGTTTAGACAAGGATTTCCAGAGGTGTGCTAAAATGAGTATTTAATGCAGAATAAGTCGTTGAGAAATGAAGGCTGAAGGTTTGATTTGCCGCTGCTTGTAAGTGATGGAGGACTAAATACACGTTATAAGAATGATTTTGAGTAATGAAATGGTTAAGAAACAGCCGCAGGGGATCTGAACTTTAGAGCGTGAGTTGGCGACCACGGGGCCCTCAGCTGAGTCCTGGCATTGCTTCCACTTACTTGTGCCAGGCTTCTAACTTTCATCTATCCTGTCCGACCTTCCTTGGTCAACTGTTGTTCTTTTCCGACCCAGACGTTATTAGGTTTGCGAGGGCTAGGCAGTATTTCATATTCACGCCCTTCGTGGCCCTTGTCTTTATTTTACCGATACCTTCATTTTTGAAGTGTCGGACCCCTTCCATTTTTCTCTATGATTAGTGTTAAATAGAGGATGGTTACCCAGTTGTACTTCATCTTACAACAATAATCACCACCACCACCTGGTTAAGGAACAGATGAGATCTTCGATTTTAGGTGGCGAGAAGAGAGAAAGGGTGGGTGATGTTGGCTTGTCGATGGTTCTAATGTGGGCTATGACCTCAGGTTGATTTTAGGGAGTTGCGGGGCGACGTCTGCAGTGGCGCGAGTATAATGGGCGAATACCTCCACAGGTGTGACACGGGGAGGGGAGTTGATGTGTGTTGGGACTGAGGGATGTAGAATGTTGTTGGCTGCAGTGGAAGCAGATGGGATTTTTAGCTGTGCGGTGAGTGGTGGGGTGATTGTTATGGACGAGGCATCGCTCACATCGGATGGATTGTGACGGTGGGGCACGGAATGGTTCCACTTTGCGGTCATATCTGTGGATGGAGACTCCGCTGGCCAGTACGAGATCGACGTCTTCGGGTGATGGTAGAAGAATCTGCATCATGTTGGTGGAGCCGGTTGCATTCTTGATCCGGAATGCCTTCTTAGCAGGGATGCCTTCTCCATTGAGCTCCGCAATGAGTGTCTTCTGTAATAGAGGGGTCTACACCTCCTATTACACAGCTGAAAAATCGACAGTGCGGAAGTGGAGGTGGAGATTTAATAGGTGGGGATGGAAGGGTTTGGAAGGAGACGCTAGGTGGTGAGGTCCTATGACAGTAGTGAGAAGATGGGCAGCAGTGTCTCCGTTGATTTGGATGATGATTCCTCTAGTAGTTCTTCGGATATCTGTGATGTACTCCCGGTGAGTAGAGTGGAGAATATGGCGTGCGGGGGGACTGGAATTCGGGGAGGGGGTGGTTGTGGTGGTAACAGTTGGAGGGTCATTTCGCATGGTGACGTCCAAGGAGGGCGGCGGGTTACTTATCGGGGCTGTCGGAGGTGCTGGTTCCTGGTGGGCTACCTGGTGCTGTGGAGCTTGTTCCTCTTCTGGAGCAAATCGTGAGGCCAGCCTCGTGAATTTCAAATTAATTATCGAGTGATGCCGTTGTTGATCTGGTGTCGTTGCAAATAACCTGCCTTGGTAGTTAGGCGCTGCATAACTGGACTTTATAGCCGAGTGGTATGCTGATTGGCTGAGTTCAGTGATGGTGGTGGTAGTGGTGGTGCTGGTCGTGGCTGTTGTTTTGGTCATACAATAGGGCGGATAATGAAGCATGGCGGCTAATGATGTCCCAGGAGACTGGATGAAGTTGACAACAGATTAATCCACCGGAGAAAGGGTAGTCGTTAACACGTACTGAGGTGAAACCTCCCGAAATTTCTTTCGTCCAACTGTTCAGATCAACTTTTCAAATAGGGATTGCCCTATGTGAGTGACATGTGGTGTTGAACTTTGGACGGAGAAGGATACGTTGAACTATCTATCTATCTACCTAAATGTTTTCATTCCCCTGTCTGAAGGGGAGGGCGGGCCTCCCCTGTAGGTGGGGGCGGTAGAATAACCCACGGTATCCCCTGCCTGTCGTAAGAGGCAACTAAATGGGCCCCAGGGGTTCTGTAATTTGGAGCGTGGGGTGGCGACCACGGGGCCCTTAGCTGAGTCTTCACATTTCTTACACTTACTTGTGCCAGGCTCCTCATTTTCATCTATCCTATCTGACCTCCCTTGGTTTATTTTGAAAATTCTGAACTTTAAAGGTATTGATCTGATCGTTCCAAACTTTAAGTAACTTAAAGTCACTTATTGGTGATCGGTATATCAAGATTTCATTTCATCTGATATTTGTAAAGAAGGTTATTGCAAAGGAAGAGATAGGAGATTATAAAGTGTACTTGACGGGTGTTAGAAAGGGTAGGGCAGAGTCTGGGGTAGGGCTCTTTATCAGGAATACCATTGCACGCAACATAGTTTCTGTTAGGCATGTAAATGAGCGAATGATGTGGGTAGATTTGTCAGTTGGAGGAATTAGGACAAGAATTGTGTCCGTGTATTCACCATGTGAGGGTGCAGATGAGGATGAAGTTGACAAGTTTTATGAAACATTGAATGACATCGTGGTCAGGGCCAATAGCAAGGATAGAATAGTGCTTATGGGCGATTTCAATGCGAGAGTTGGGAATAGAACTGACGGATGCGAAAGGGTGATTGATAAATGTGGGGAAGATATGGAAGCAAATGGGAATGGGAAGCGTCTGCTGGACTTCTGTGCTAGTATGGGTTTAGCTATTACGAATACATTCTTCAAGAATAAGGCTATACACCGCTACACACGGGAGGCTAGGGGTACCAGATCCATAATAGACTATATCTTAACCGACTTCGAAGTCAGGAAATCTGCTAGGAATGTACGAATTTTTCGCGGATTCTTCGATGATACAGACACTATCTGATCTGTAGTGAACTAAGTATCTCTAGGCCTAGGGTAGAGAAAGTGAAATCTGTTTGCAAACGAATAAGGGTAGAAAATCTCCAGGACGAGGAAATTAGACAGACGTACAAGGATATGATTAGTGAGAAGTTTCGAACAGTAGACAGTAAGCAGGTTCAGGATATAGAAAGTGAATGGGTGGCATACAGGGATGCTGTAGTAGAAACAGCAAGGGAATGCCTAGGAACAACTGTGTGTAAAGATGGGAAAAGGCGAACATCTTTGTGGAATGATGAAGTGAAAGCAGCCTGTAAACGTAAAAAGAAGTCTTATCTGAAATGGCTCCAAACAAGGGCCGAGGCAGACAGGGATTGGTACGTAGATGAAAGAAACAGAGCGAAACAAATAGTTGTTGAATACAAAAAGAAGTCATGGGAAGATTTTGGTAATAACCTGGAAAGAATATAAGCAGCAGGGAAACCTTTCTGGACAGTAATAAATAATGTTAGGAAGGGAGGGAAAAAAGGAAATGAACAGTGTTTTGAGTAATTCAGGTGAACTCATAACAGATCCCAGGGAATCACTGGAGAGGTGGAGGGAATATTTTGAACATCTTCTCAATGTAAATGGAAATCATCCTGGTGGTGTTTCAAACAGCCTAGCTCATGGGGAGGAGGAAAATGATGTTGGCGAAATGATGCTTGAGGAAGTGGAAAGGGTGGTAAAAAAAACTCCATTGTCATAAGGCAGCAGGAATAGCTGATCAAATTAGACCTGAAATGGTGAAGTATAGTGGGAAGGCAGGGATGAAATGGCTTCATAGAGTAGTAAAATTAGCATGGAGTGTTGGTAAGGTACCTTCAGATTGGACAAAAGCAGTAATTGCACCTATCAATAAGCAAAGGCACAGGAAGGATTGCTACAATTGTCGAGGTATCTCATTGATTAGTATACCAGGCAAAGTATTCAGTGGCATCTTGGATGGGAGGGTGCGATCAGCCGTTGAGAGGAAGTTGGATGAAAACCAGTGTGGTTTCAGACCACAGAGAGGCTGTCAGGATCAGATTTTCAGTATGAGCCAGGTAATTGAAGAAAGCTGCGAGAAGAATAGGCAGTTGTGTTTATGTTTCGTAGATCTAGAGAAAGCATGTGCCAGATTACCGAGGGAAAAGACGTTCACTATACTGGAGGACTATGGAATTAAAGGTAGATTATTAAAATCAATCAAAGGCATTTATGTTGACAATTGGGCTTCACTGAGAATTGATGGAAGGATGAGTTCTTGGTTAAGGGTACTTACAGGGGTTAGACAAGGTTGTAATCTTTCACCTTTGCTGTTCATAGTTTACATGGATCATCTGCTGAAAGGCAAAAAATGGCAGGGAGGTATTCAGTTAGGTGGAAATGTAGTAAGCAGTTTGGCCTATGCTGAAGACTTGGTCTTAATGGCAGACTGTGCCGAAAGCCTGCAGTCTAATATCTTGGATCTTGAAAATAGGTGCAATGAGTATGGTATGAAAATTAGCCTCTCGAAGACTAAATTGATGTCAGTGGGTAAGAAATTCAAGAGAATTGAATGTCAGATTGGTGATACAAAGCTAGAACAGGTCGATAATTTCAAGTATTTAGGTTGTGTGTTTTCCCAGGATGGTAATATAGTAGTAAGTGAAATTGAATCAAGGTGTAGTAAAGCTAATGCAGTGAACTCGCAGTTGCGATCAGCAGTATTCTGTAAGAAGAAAGTCAGCTCCCAGACGAAACTATCTTTCCATCGGTCTGTTTTCAGACCAACTTTGCTTTACGGGTGCGAAAGTTAGGTAGACTCAGGATATCTTATTCATAAGTTAGAAGTAACAGACATGAAAGTAGCAAGAATGATTGCTGGTACAAACAGGTGGGAACAATGGCAGGAGGTTACTCGGAATGAGGAGATAAATGCTAATTTAGGAATGAACTCGATGGATGAAGCTGTACGCATAAACCGGCTTCGGTGGTGGGGTCATGTGAGGCGAATGGAAGAGGATAGGTTACCTAGGAGAATAATGGACTCTGCTATGGAGGGTAAGAGAAGTAGAGGGTGACCAAGACGACGATGGTTAGACTCAGTGTCTAACGATTTAAAGATAAGAGGTATAGAACTAAATGAGGCCACAACACTAGTTGCAAATCGATTGTGGCGACGTTTATTAAATTCTCAGAGGCTTGCAGACTGAACGCTGAAAGGCATAATGGTCTATAATGGTATGTATGTATGTATGTATGTATGTGGAAAATCATCATCATCATCATCTGTTTACCCTCCAGGTTCGGTTTTTCCCTCGGACTTAGCGAGGGATCCCACCTCTACCGCCTCAAGGGCAGTGTCCTGGAGCCTCAGACTCTTGGTCGGGGGATACAACTGGGGAGTATGACCAGTACCTCGCCCAGGCGGCCTCACCTGCTATGCTGAACAGGGGCATTGTTGATGGATGGGAAGATTGGAAGGGATAGGCAAGGAAGAGGGAAGGAAGCGGCCGTGGCCTTAAGTTAGGTACCATCCCGGCATTCGCCTGGAGGAGAAGTGGGAAACCACGAAAAACCACTTCGAGGATGGTTGAGGTGGGAATTGAACCCACCTCTACTCAGTTGACCTCCCGAGGCTGAGTGGACCCCGTTCAAGCCCTCGTACCACTTTTCAAATTTCGTGGTAGAGTCGGGAATCGAACCCGGGCCTCCGGGGGTGGCAGCTAATCACGCTAACCACTACACCACAGAGGCGGTAACTGGAAAATATGAAATAATAATCTTCACACCAAGAGGATATTTTTTGAAATTTCTTTATTTGTTCAGTGACCGGTCAATGGATGCAGACAAATTGGTGCTTCATAAAAAATAACATGTATATCACTGCAAAGTGTTTAGATCTCTTCATCATTTCCACGCACGATGCCTTCGTCCTTCTTCTTCATTAGGTCTCATGCATAATCCACAAAAACGTACGCCTAATGTGTCTACTGTTCTGTGGGAATCGTCCTTGCATACTGAAACTAAAGAAAAGAAATATACATTAATTTTAAGGATAACCTGGCGATATAGAATCGGTTTCAGTAACTCGAGAACCTAATTCCTCAGCTTTGGTACCGGTTCCATGTATAAATATGAAGCTGTCTAATGGGAGAGTAATTAAGTACCACTTGTAGCTGAACGACAGATAGTTGGGAAATGAGGTAGCCAAAATCCGAACGGGGTTTAGTCAGGGTCATGTGTTCATGTAAAATACCGGTACATACAATGTGATAAGTATCGTCAAAATAAATGACCTAGTAATTCTGCGTTTGATATTTTCTGGTTCACATTCTATCTCTAAATCCTAACCACATTTGCACATGTTCAATACAAAGTGGACGTTATAAATAATAATAATAATAATAATAATAATAATAATAATAATAATAATAAAAATTGTACCGGTTGGTACACCTATACGCCGCACATTTGAATTTTCCACCTTATACTACCCCTCTGCAGCTGAAACTCTGAACTTTAAAACAATTAATTCAACCGTTTATCAGAAGATGTCACTGAGTGAATTTCGAATTGTTTTTGTTTACAATTATTAAGAAGTGTGGACATTCTCTCACAGATGTGTCTACCCAAAAACTATGATCATGCACCCTGGTGCGAAGTAATGGAACTTTTCTTGAAGATATTTTATACTCATAAGTTTTCCTATAAATAAATTTCGTTCTTTCATTTGTAGGTTGGCAATATAAATCTTTTCTTTCCTCCAGTTTCGAAATTAGCCAATCGTAAATTTCTGTCATTAATTTTCAGCCAATAGCGTCTTTCTTTACCAATGTCAATGTGTAACTGTAAGCTACCCAATAAACGACTGTGGATGTGCCTTAATCTTTCATGAAAGTTCTCGAATCTTCCCCGAGATTATAAAAACTGCTGACTTTCCTGGCTCTACGCCACTCGTACAACATCTAGCTTAGTGTATGGAACAATAGCAGGAGGCGGGAAGCGCCCCTTTCATCCGCCAGCAGCTCTTCTAAAATGTAATGGCCGTTTAACATTTTTATTTTCTTGCTAGCTTCAGCTGTTTAATCCACGGAGAAGGTCCGAAACCGTCTTTGATGTAACCTATACCATTTCGATGTAAAATGTTCATGTTACTTTAACTGTAAATTGGGGATAGAGAGTGCCTTACCCTCTCGAGCTCCCCTGCATTTTGATCTGAGGTGACTACGTTTTCATAACCGATTTTCTTCTCTTTCCTAATGTATTTAAATATTTCTTGTACGAGTCACCTACATAGTATGGGAATATCCCCTGTGTAATTGGCCTATCGCCACTTAGGTTTTTGACAAGTTTCATGTAGGAGTGCAAGTTCTCGCCTCCATTCCTTTTGTATTTAGGGCCGTTTAAATTCACCAAATTTTTTATTTAAGTCCCAGTAGAATGGGTACAAGGTACCCCTGTTCATTTGTAAGTGTGGCTTGAGAGGCAGGCAATGCGAAAGTTGTTGTGGCCTTTAATAGGCTTGAAAGATTGAGAGCGGTCAGCTCTTTCTGGTATTTTTAAAGGTGAGGCTTGATATTACAAGGTGGGAGCAAGTGCTCCATGTGATTAGGGGTTTTCTGCCCTTTGGTATTTTCTGGTTGTGAGCTGAGAGCTCAGAGATTGTAAAAGGTGGGGCTTGAATCCCAGATCATGAATTTGTCTCTAAATCCTTGCTTTTCTGGTCTTGTACCTGATTATTGGATAGCTGTTGACTTGTTAAGTTTTCAAATTCTATGTAAAAATTTGTTAAATTTTGTTGTCTGTTGAAAATATAACCTTTATTGAAATTTTAATTAATCTTTCGGCCTTGTAGTTAAACCCATTCCAGCCCGCACCTTCTTTCATCTCTTCTGATCCACCAAAACATGGTAACAAGTGGTAGCAGAGCATGGTTGAATGGGTCTCATTTTAGCCCTTTTTGACGGCTAAATATTGCTTTTGTTTTGAACTCTAACCATTTTCTCAGTCGCTGGAATTTTTCGATTTTTCTAAATTTGTAAAGTGTCTGTCATCATGTCCGGCCCTCGCGATGTCCTACATCCCTGCTATTTGCAAAAGGAGGAATTGATTTTCGAATTAACTATTAGAAACGTTCAATCTGGAGGCACGGTTGCGACCGTTACCACTAAGCTTAAAGATTCTCTTGATTTACCGATTAGTATCCCCATCTTGGGGGAGAAATATATTGACGAAGTTCTCTCCACGATAACTGATAACGCTACTGTAGTTAGTTTTTTGAAGGGGGTGATCCGTCACCTAATCATCTTAAACGTGCGCAAGATAGATTGTTCCATTTTTACAATATGGTTACTGATCTATTGTCTCTTAAGATGAATGACATTCAAGGGAAGGAGGCTAGTGCTCTTATCGAAAACCTTTCTAAATTGTCCAGTAAGGTTAGCCTATTGTTAACTGGGGCAGTACTCCCCAAAACCGACCAACCCACTCTGGTAAACATAGTTAGCGAGGAGCATTCTCCCACGGGTTCCCCCTGTGGGTGGGTGCGGTGGAATAACACCCACGGTAACCACTGCCTGTCGTAAGAGGCGACTAAAAGGGGCCCCAGGGGCTATGAACTTTGGAGCGTGGGTTGGCGACCACGGGGCCCTCAGTTGAGTCCTGGCATTGCTTCCACTTACTTGTACCAGGCTCCTCACTTTCATCTATTCTATCCGACCTCTCTTGGTCAACTCTTGTTCTTTTCCGACCCCGACGCTATTAGGTTTGCGAGGGCTAGGGAGTCTTTCATTTTCACGCCCTTCGTGGCCCTTGTCTTCCTTTGGCCGATATCTTCATTTTTCGAAGTGTCGGATCCCTTCCATTTTTCCCTCTGATTAGTGTTATATAGAGGATGGTTGCCTAGTTGTACTTCCTCTTAAAACAATAATCACCACCACCTCTCACACGGGTGAAGGGGGTAGAAAGTCCGCGGCAACTCAACAGATATCTGCCCCATTATAAACCGAGTCAGGTCGGCGTACATCTATCCCTCCATTTGTGTTGAATAATTCACCTTCTGAAACAGCTTCTCCGCCCCTTAGGCCTTTACCTACTATGTCACCCGTGTTCAGTAGTTTGCCTCATCCTTTAGCGATGTTGCTTAGGGGTACCTCTAAGTTTTCCGTTAATTCTACGAATGACGTCATTGCATTCTTAAGGTTTTTAGTCGAATTCCAAGATCACGCTCTTGTATTTTCTTTCTCCGTGTCAAATCCTACAGATTGTTTACCCCTATTTCATTGGTGTTCTCTGAGACAAAATAGTAAGAGCGGTTGCTGAACAATCATCCATAGAAGACTTTCACGCCCATCTGCTAGCTAATTTTATTCCGGCTCGAGCTAGGTCATCTCTAATTCAGAAGTACTATTATCGAGTACAGCGTCTGGATGAAAACCTTGCCGATTTCATCCAAGACATTAAATTCTACACAAGGGTATTTACTCTTCATTTCCCTGAAGATGAAATTGTACAGGCTATTGTGGAAGGAATTTCACCATCTTACAGGTCATACCTGTGTTTTGCGTCGCGTCCGCAAACTTTTGCCGAATTAGAAGCTATGGCTGTCTCAGCCGAGGGAGTTAGATATGCGGACACATTACGTGTCACGAAAGAGCCCCCCTCCATTTTCAGGTAATGTTCGACCTCCACCTCGCCGAACCCTCACACCCCGCAAATGTTGTGCTTGTGGGTCGCCTGACCATCTCCGGAACAAGTGCCCCTTGATTAGACCCAATGGGACAAGGAATGGAACAGGGTCATCCAAAGGCTGTTTTAAATGCGGCGCTTTTTCCCATATTGCCAAGAATTGCCCGAATTCTAATAGCACTCCCTCCTGCTCAACTTCGGGTGCAACTTCCGCCAATAATCAAAAGTGACTAGTGGCATCGGCTGAGTCGGCGTGCCCAACTTCTTCAGGCTCATCCCCGTTAAATCCGACCAAATCTCAGGGAAAACTCAGTATTCTAATTTATCCTTTGAAGGTCCCAAAGAATGTCTTAGGATTGCGGCGGATACCCCCGCACCTGTACCATTTCTCAACATTGAATTGAATAATGAACCGGTGACAGCTCTATTAGATTCGGGCAGTGTGTGTTCCATTATTTCGGCTGAATGGTATTCCAAATTAAAATCTGTTTGTAAACTTCCTGATTATTGTTCGTCTTCGGTTCAATGCGTTTTGGCTAACTCACCTCCATTAGAAATTTTGGGTTTTCTGTATGCCAAAATTAGAATTGCTAAATTTACTTGGAAAGTTAAACTGTTTGTGGCTAAGCACTTGTCTTGCCCCATTATATTGGGAGCGGATTTCATGTCGCACACCGGTCTAGTGCTCGATATTCAGAGCAAGTCGAGCACTTTCAAATTTGCTAGTAATTTCAAAATCCCCTTACTTAAATGTAGTTCTGTATCATGTTCATCTGTTTCGCCTACCCAGGATGAGATGTTGTTAGACCTTAGACATCTTCCCCCTGTGGGTGGGGGCGGTAGAATAACACCCACGGTATCCCCTGCCTGTCGTAAGAGGCGACTAAAAGGGGCCCCGGGGGCTCTGAATTTAGGAGCGTGGGTTGGCGACCACGGGGCCCTTAGCTGAGTCCTGGCATTCCTTCCACTTACTTGTGCCAGGCTCCTCACTTTCATCTATCCTATCCGACCTCCCTTGGTCAACTCTTGTTCTTTTCCGACCCCGACGCTATTAGGTTTGCGAGGGCTAGGGAGTCTATCATTTTCAAGCCCTTCGTGGCCCTTGTCTTCTGTTGGCCGATATCTTCATTTTTCGAAGTGTCGGACCCCTTCCTCTTTTTTCCCTCTGATTAGTGTTAGATAGAGGATGGTTGCCTAGTTGTACTTCCTCTTAAAACAATAATCACCACCACCACCACCTTAGACATCTACCTGAGGAGCAGGCTGATAGTATTCGTAAGTTGTGTCAGTCATTTCCAGAAGTTTTCTCCGATACTCTTGGTGTTACTGACCTTATCGAATACAAGATTTATGTTACTGATGCGATCCCTGTTAGGTTTCCACCTTATAGGTTATCTCCACCTAAAATGAAGGCTCAGAAAGAAATCATAGATCAGATGTTGAAAGATGGTATAATTCGGCCCTCTAAGTCGGCGTATTCATCGCCTATTTTTGTAGTCCCGAAACCCCAAGGTGGCTTCAGGCCTGTGATTGATTATAGGGCTCTCAATCGGAAGATGGTGTTACAATCTGTGCCCCTTCCCGACCTTCACTCTTGTTTTACATGGTTTCGAAAAGCTAAGTTCTTCACCATCTTAGACCTCAATCAGGCGTATAATCAGATCCCTCTAGCTGAAGAATCTAAACATCTGACAGCTTTTGCCACGGATTGGAACTTGTATGAGTACAACCGCGTGCCTTTCAGGCTCCCCAAGGGAGCAGCTGTGCTTATGAGACTGCTAGACAGGGTCTTCTCCGACATCAATTTTGAGTATCTATACCATAATCTTGATGATGTCGTCGTACATTCTGATACCTTTGAAGAACATCTAGATCATCTGAAAGAGGTCCTGAGTCGCTTTCGTAAGGCAGGTTTAACGGTGAAGTTGTCCAAGGTTGCTTTCGCTAAGCCTTACATGTCATTTCTAAGGCATATTGTGTCGCCCGATGGTGTAGCTGTAGATCATTCTAGAACACAGGTCATCCGTGATTTCAAACCTCCTAAGGACATCAAAGGTATTGCCAGATTCATTGGCATGGTGAATTTCTTCAGGAAATTTATTCCTAACTTCGCTAATAGAGCGGCGCCCTTGAACTTACTTCGTAGGAAAGGCGTCAAATTTGAGTGGGGTCCTTCTCAACAAGCCGCTTTCGAAGATCTTAAATTAGCGCTGTGTAATGCCCCTGTTCTTGCCATGCCTGATTTCTCGAAGAAACTTATCGTCCAAACCGACGCGTCGTCGTCGGTGGTGGCTGCAGTCCTTCTTCAAGAGACTGAACTAGGGAGGCGACCCATCGCCTATGCGTCTAGAACTTTATCGGCTCAAGAAGCCAAGTATTCAATTTATGAACTTGAAGGTTTGGCAGTCCTATTTGCTCTAGGAAAGTTCCACCTCTATCTGAAACATGTCAAGTTCGACTTGGAGACAGATAACCAAGCCTTAAGTTGGGTCTTATGTAGGCCGCGTCGCACTGGTCGCATAGCCCGCTGGGCCATCAGAATTTCTGCCTTCCAATTTGATGTTAGGCATATAAGAGGAACTGAAAATGTTGTTGCTGACGGACTAAGCCGTATGTTTTCCAATGATGTAGAGACCTCTGAACAGGAAGACAGGTCTTCACTTCCCGAGTCCATGCCTCCTGGTGTTAATGCCATTCTAACTGATGCTCCCATGCTATTTAGGGATCTTGAAAAATATCAACGTGAAGATCCGACGCTGGCCCTTATTATGGAAACCCTTTCTTCTGGGGAACATGTCGTCCCTTATGTATGGAGGAATGGTGTTTTATGTTGCCCGTCGAGGCATGATAAGAAGATGAAAGTTGTGGTTCCAGCGGTCCTTGTACCTATGATCTTCAAGTACTACCATGAGACCCCACTAGGGGGGCATTTAGGCATCTTCAAAACTCGAGAAAAGATCCGAGAAATGTTCATTTGGAAAGGTATGGACGGTGAAATTCGTGAATTGGTAAAAGCTTATAAAACTTGTTGGCTGAGTAAGCCTACCATGTCCACTAAGCCAAGTTTATTGTCTTCTCACCAAGCGTCGCGCCCCATGGAACGTCTTTACATCGACTACGTAGGACCCTTCCCCAAACCAAAGGGGAATGCCAATACATTTATCCTTGTGTGTGTAGATGGTTTTACAAGGTTTTCTTGGTTATTTCCGACTAAGCTGGCTACCGCTCAGTCCACCACTTCGTGTTTAAATTCCATATTCGCTTCTTTTGGTCCGTGTCAATATATTGTTTCTGACAATGCTAAAGCTTTCACCTCCAATCTCTTCCGTAAATCCTGTTTTGATCTGTCCATCTCTCATGTTACTACAATGGCGTACTATCCTCAACCATCTTTGGCTGAACGGGTCAATCGTAATCTGAGGTCGGCTCTAATTGCCTATCATCACGACGATCATTCTAGGTGGGACACATCCCTGCATTGGTTAGCCTTCGCTTTGAATTCGGCGGTTCATGAATCTCATAAATTTACTCCACCTTCATTGATGTTTAAGTTCGTACCCAACACGCCACTCTCTAACCTTTGGTCTCTTAGTGATATTCTACTCGAGACAATTGATCCAGATAATATTAGAGATGTTCATGTTTGTGGGTTACTGTAGTCACGTCCTAGTTCGTGAACCATGGGCAACGGCTGAGTGGCCTAGTAAGTGGTCCTGAGAGTCGGGATACCAGTTGCTATGGAATGGGAGTGGGCATCTCGGACATATTCTGAGTCGTGGTCCTCCTTGTGCTCAGGCGGCTAGGACTATACAATCCACCGGTGGTCCATAACCCGTTAGAGGAGAGATCCTCACTTGGACTATGTGCAAGTAGGGCAGCATCCTGCTTCATGAATCGACCGAGCTCAGAACATTTTAAGCACGCCTCGGACCTATGGGAGTAACGGAGTCCCACTCCCATTTGACAGGCGAGGGACTCCTTGGAAACAACTTGGCGAACGAAATGGAATTCGGTGGGGAGCTATCAATATAAATGGGGCTTATGGAAGAAAGAAAGTAGAACTGGCTGAGTCAGCAAAGAGGATGGATCTGGATGTGCTAGGAGTAAGTGATATTCGGGTAAGGGGAGATTACGAGGAAGAGATAGGAGATTATAAAGTGTACTTGACGGGTGTTAAAAAGGAAAGGGCAGAGTCTGGGGTAGGGCTCTGTATCAGGAATACCATGGCACGGAACATAGTTTCTGTTACGCACGTAAATGAGCGAATGATGTGGGTAGATTTGTCAGTTGGAGGAATTAGGACTAGAATTGTGTCCGTGTATTCACCATGTGAGGGTGCAGATGAGGATGAAGTTCACAAGTTTTATGAAGCATTGAGTGACATCGTACTCAGGGTAAACAGCAAGGATAGAATAGTGCTAATGGGCGATTTCAATGCGAGAGTTGGGAATAGAACTGAAGGATACGAAAGGGTGATTGGTAAATGTGGGGAAGATACGGAAGCTAATGGGAATGGGAAGCGTTTGCTGGACTTCTGTGCTAGTATGGGTTTAGCTGTTACAAATACATTCTTCAAGCATAAGGCTATTCACCGCTACACGTGGGAGGCTAGGGGTACCAGATCCATAATAGACTATATCTTAACAGACTTCAAATTCAGGAAATCTGTTAGGAATGTACGAGTTTTCCGGGGATTTTTCGATGATACAGACCACTATCTGATCTGTAGTGAACTAAGTATCTTTAGGCCTAAGGTAGAGAAAGTGAAATCTGTCTGCAAACGAATAAGGGTAGAAAATCTCCAGGACGAGGAAATTAGACGGAAGTACATGGATATGATTAGTGAGAAGTTTCGAACAGTAGACATTAAGCAGGTTCAGGATATAGAAAGTGAATGGGTGGCATATAGGGATGCTGTAGTAGAAACAGCCAGGGAATGCCTTGGAACAACTGTGTGTAAAGACGGGAAAAGGCGAACATCTTGGTGGAATGATGAAGTGAGAGCAGCTTGTAAACGTAAAAAGAAGGCTTATCAAAAATGGCTCCAAACAAGGGCCGAGGCAGACAGGGATTGGTACGTAGATGAAAGAAACAGAGCGAAACAAATAGTTGTTGAATACAAAAAGAAGTCATGGGAAGATTTTGGTAATAACCTGGAAAGAATATAAGCAGCAGGGAAACCTTTCTGGACAGTAATAAAGAATCTTAGGAAGGGAGGGAAAAAAGGAAATGAACAGTGTTTTGAGTAATTCAGGTGAACTCATAACAGATCCCAGGGAATCACTGGAGAGGTGGAGGGAATATTTTGAACATCTTCTCAATGTAAAAGGAAATCATCCTGGTGGTGTTGTGAACAGCGAAGCTCATGAGGAGGAGGAAAATGATGTTGGTGAAATTATGCTTGAGGAAGTGGAAAGGATGGTAAATAAACTCCATTGTCATAAAGCAGCAGGAATAGATGAAATTAGACCTGAAATGGTGAAGTATAGTGGGAAGGCAGGGATGAAATGGCTTCATAGAGTAGTAAAATTAGAGTGGAGTGTTGGTAAGGTACCTTCAGATTGGGCAAAAGCAGTAATTGCCCCTATCTATAAGCAAGGGAACAGGAAGGATTGCAACAACTATCGAGGTATCTCACTGATTAGTATTCCAGGCAAAGTATTCACTGGCATCTTGGAAGGGAGGGTGCGATCAGTCGTTGAAAGGAAGTTGGATGAAAACCAGTGTGGTTTCAGACCACAGAGAGGCTGTCAGGATCAGATTTTCAGTATGCGCCAGGTAATTGAAAAATGCTACGAGAGAAATAGGCAGTTGTGTTTACGTTTTGTAGATCTAGAGAAAGCATATGACAGGGTACCGAGGGAAAAGATGTTCGCCATACTGTGGGACTATGGAATTAAAGGCAGATTATTAAAAGCAATCAAAGGCATTTATGTTGACAATTGGGCTTCAGTGAGAATTGATGGCAGAATGAGTTCTTGGTTCAGGGTACTTACAGGGGTTAGACAAGGCTGTGATCTTTCATCTTTGCTGTTTGTAGTTTACATGGATCATCTGCTGAAAGGTATAAAATGGCAGGGAGGGATTCAATTAGGTGGAAATGTAGTAAGCAGTCTGGCCTATGCTGACGACTTGGTCTTAATGGCAGATTGTGCCGAAAGCCTACAGTCTAATATCGTGGAACTTGAAAATAGGTGCAATGAGTATGGTATGAAAATTAGCCTCTCGAAGACTAAATTGATGTCTGTAGGTAAGAAATTCAACAGAATTGAATGCCAGATTGGCGATACAAAGCTAGAACAGGTCGATAATTTCAAGTATTTAGGTTGTGTGTTCTCCCAGGATGGTAATATAGTAAGTGAGATTGAATCAAGGTGCCGTAAAGCTAATGCAGTGAGCTCGCAGCTGCGATCGACTGTATTCTGTAAGAAGGAAGTCAGCTCCCAGACGAAACTATCTTTACATCGGTCTGTTTTCAGACCAACTTTGCTTTACGGGAGCGAAAGCAGGGTGGACTCAGGATATCTTATTCATAAGTTAGAAGTAGCAGACATGAAAGTAGCAAGAATGATTGCTGGTACAAACAGGTGGGAACAATGACAGGAGGGCACTCGGAATGAAGAAATAAAGGCTAATTTAGGAATGAACTCGATGGATGAAGCTGTACGCATAAACCGGCTTCGGTGGTGGGGTCATGTGAGGCGAATGGAGGAGGATAGGTTACCTAGGAGAATAATGGACTCTGCTATGGAGGGTAAGAGAAGTAGAGGTAGACCAAGACGACGATGGTTAGACTCGGTTTCTAACGATTTAAAGATAAGAGGTATAGAACTAAATGAGGCCACAACACTAGTTGCAAATCGAGGATTGTGGCGACGTTTAGTAAATTCACAGAAGCTTGCAGACTGAACGCTGAAAGGCATAACAGTCTATAATGATAATGTATGTATGTATGTAATATTAGAGATCTTTGGAAGAAGGCTAAGGCCAATCTTAAAGTTTCGTATGAAAATGTTAGGGAAAGATATGATCGTGGACGGAGGCCCACCAATTTAAAGGTAGGAAACCAAGTTATGGTCAAAAACTTTGTTCCCGCGGGCAATACCCCTGTGGGTGGGGGCGGTAGAATAACACCCACGGTATCCCCTGCCTGTCGTAAGAGGCGACTAAAAGAGGCCTAAGGGCTCTAAACTATGGAGCGTGGGTTAGCGACCACTGGGCCCTCAGCTGAGTCCTGGCATTGCTTCCACGTACTTGTGCCAGGCTCCTCACTTTCATCTATCCTATCCCACCTCCCTTGGCCAACTCTTGTTCTTTTCCGACCCCGACGCTATTAAGTTTGCGAGGGCTAGGGAGTCTTTCATTTTCACGCCCTTCGTGGCACTTGTCTTCCTTTGGCCGATACATCCATTTTTCGAAGTGTCGGACCCCTTCCATTTTTTCCCTCTTATTAGTGTTATATAGAGGATGGTTGCCCAGTTGTACTTCTTCTTAAAACAATAATCATCACCACCACCACCACCACCACTTCCCGCAGGCAAGCTTGCCCCCAGATTTCATGGGCCGTGTATCATTTTAGATTTCCTAACTCCGGTTACATTATTAGTGAGCAACCCAGCCACCGAGAGGATCTTTAAGCCCGGTTCACACTAGATGTGCCGAGCCGTTCTGAGCAAGTCATGATCCGGGCGTGGATCGATCCAGGCCGATTCACACTATACGTTCCACGGTTGAGCCGATCCACGCTCGGTCTCCCTGTTCTGTTCAGTCTATCCCAGTAGGTCCGCTAGTAAACAGCAGTGCCAAAAATTAAAATGCCTTTTTCAATCGAATCATTAATTAAAATTGCCTTGATTTTGGGCGAAGAAGAGGAGAATAGGCCCAGTTGCAGGTTCCGGGTGCATCAAATGCTGACAAAGTGAAAAGGAGAAGTAGAATTTTTCACCTTATTTCCAGAGTTGGTTGACGATGAATAAAAATTCTACCAGTACTTCCGTAAGTCGCATTATGATTTTATGCGATTGTTGGGGTTCATTGAAGCAGATATTCAACAGATGAATACTTCCTTCAGAGAATGCATCACGCCGGCTGAAAAACTTGTTGTATGTTTGAGGTAAGTTAACCATTTTGTTTGTTGTACAGAGATGGTTGGGGATACATTCAGGTAAGCGCCATTGCAAACTCTAAAAATTAACTTTATTAAAAAATATTAATGATCACATTACAGAAAATTAGGCTACAGTAAAAGAAATAAAGTTTCTGTTGAAAAATGTAGCCTCTTTTCACTGATTCTCTTGAAATGCTGCTATAAAACGGATAAGGCCCCTTGGACGGGCGGTTGCCCCACAGTTGAATCCGAACGGGCAGAAATTTGGTTTTGATTTTGTGGGTAGCTCGCTGGTATGAATTGTGAATTGGGAGATTATGGCAACGATGGTGAATTGAGCCTTTCCTGAGGTGAATTGCGTTTATTTACCGTCTTGGGCACTCAAAAGTGCATGCGATTGTTCGTCAGGTGTGCCAAGCGATAATAAATAATTTATTATCAGTCTACACACCTACTCCCCGCAGAAGTGACTGGGAGCGGATCGCAAACACATTTCAGAATTTCTGGGATTTTCCCAACTGCATCGGCTGCCTTGATGGAAAGCATGTCGAAATAATGGCCCCTTCTAATAGTGGTTCAATCATTTTAACTACAAGAAGACCTTTTCTGTGGTTCTGCTTGCTTATGTTGATGCTGATTACAATTTCATAGCAGTGGACATAGGATCATACGGCAAAAACAGTGACGGTGGCATTTTTTTGTCTTCTCTATTAGGAAATGGTTTTAATAACGGGACCTTTAACATTTCAGAAGACTCTGCACTGCCCGGATTAGATATTTCAGCACCTCACGTGATTTTAGGAGATTCTGCATTTCCGCTAAAAACTTATTTAATGAGGCCCTGCCATGAGAATCAAGCGCAAGATAATGACGGAAAAATTTTCAACTACCAACACTGACGTGCGAGAAGAGTAGTGGAAAACGCGTTTAGTATTATAACTCAGAGGTTTCGCATTTACCTAAGAAAAAATAATTCTGAGCCCGATTGTGTTGAAAATATAATTCTGACCACTTGCATCCTCCATAATTATTTGCGCTATGATCGACTACATCTCATGGAAAGTGCACCATCAAATGAAGAAATTGCAAGTGCTTTGACTAATTTACCACGTCTCTGTGCAAATGCCCAACAGGCCGGGTTTAATTAACACCAGAGAGAAATTCAAGACATACTTCAATTTCCCCGCAGGTAGTGTACCATGGCAAAATGACAGAATATAGTCTCTCATTTCACTTACAATTAGTTAAGTCCCTCGAACTCCATCAATTAACTAAATAATTTGAAATTTATTTCTTAGTTTATCTACAAACATTTTAAATTAATTACAAATGGAAAAACTTCAGCCAGTGTCAAGTGTCAAAGTGAAAAATATTAATCAGTTGATAACGTGTGTATGGCTCCGAATTTTTTTTACAGTCTCTTATAAATATTTCAATTTTATGTGTTTATTGAGTTTATACCATTTTTACAGAACTGTACATATATTCCTTTATATGTTCGAACGTCTTGTTGTACATAATTTGTATGTCCTTCAGCAATTTCAAAATAAAGTAAAATTGTCTCTTTTGTTTACTCAGTTTGTCCAACTTTCTCGGAGATTTCGGACCACAGCTTCAACGTGTGGTTCATGTCGCTGTATTTTTTGTGCGATAAATCATACAGTTCTTGATACTCACGCGCGCACTCAATTCCATGGTTATCGCACAAGTGAGGAGCGGCAGCCTGTTGATTCTTCGCCCTTGGCCCTTCACGCGTTCCCACTAGACGATCTTTGAGGATCCCGGCCGAGCCGTTCCGGTCTCAGATCGGATGGAGACCGATGAGATGATCAGCTGATCTTTCCTTGCATGGCTCGGAACATGAAGTGAGAACGATTCCATTGAATTACATATAAGCGATTTTTGATCAGTCTTGCTCAGAACGGCTCGGCACATCTAGTGTGAACCGGGCTTTAGGGTTCACCTGCCTCAGGTGAAACCTGTTTAATGTAATTGTTAACTTAGCCATCTGCGTCTTACAACGGTGTAAAGGTTATATTTTCCATTAATCTTAGGCGGCTTCTGCCCTTTGTTTTCTCATCTGGTCTGTATAAACCTGTGCGACCTTCCTCTCCAGTTACTCTGCTGTCATTTCCCTTACGGCCATTACCAAGCTCCTGTCTCCTGCTAAACCATACCAGTGGCAAATAAAAAATTTCTACGCCGCTGACCCCTCTGCCTCACCAACAAGATCGTACCCTAAAATAAGAAATCAGATGTCAACAACAATTCTGCCGCCGAAATTTTATTGTTTCAGTGCCTCGCAGCCGTTCGGCGCCTTACCGCCACTGTGGTGGGGTAAGGGCCCACTCCACTCCCGTGATGTCCTACAGTGTACGGCGCGCCGGAGTCTATCTCCCGGCACAGGCTGAAGTGCGGCGCACCAACCGCAAGCTTATCTGGGGACTGTAAACAAACTTCACATGTGCGGCGTCCTTCACCTCGACTACCCCTCTCATAGTGCGGGAGAGAGGTATCTCAGAGTACTTGAGGGGTCCGGGCGACCTCGACTGGACTTTGGCAGCGGCGGCTGGTCTCGCCTTTAAAAGTAGCAACATATACCGGGTATTCTACGGCAAACAAGACACTCTAAATCTGGAGTCTAACAAGTTATCAACGAAAAGACTTCGAAATTTTTTTCTCTTCAAAATTCTTCTTCTATTCAACATTAAGAAACCTTTTCATCTATTAATGTTTCTTCCATGTACTTCAACAAATCTATCACCAGGGAAGCAACAATTTTCTTCAAGTTGGGTTAACCAAAACTTGGACTTTTGTTTTTGAAAATAATTTTATTCAACATTCTTCTGTGTCACCCCTTGGAAGGAATTTTTTTTTTGGGGGGGGGGAGGGCTGTACCGGTTGGTACACCTATACGCCGCACATTTGAATTTTCCGCCTTAAAGTACTCCTCTACAGCTGAAACTCTGAACTTTAAAACTGAATTAATTCAACAGTTTATCAGAAGATGTCACTGAGTAAATTTCGAATTGTTTTTGTTTACAATTATCAAGACGTGTGGACATTCTCTCACAGATGTCTCTACCCAAAAACTATGATCATGCACCCTGGTGCGAAGTAATGGAACTTTTCTTGAATATATTTTATACTCATAAGTTTTCCTATAACTAAATCCCAATGTGGGTGGGGGCGGTAGAATAACACCCACGGTATCCCCTACCTGTCGTAAGAGGCGACTAAAAGGGGTCTCAGGGGCTCTGAAATTTGGAGCGTGGGTTGGCGACCACGGGGCCCTCAGCTGAGTTTTGGCATTACTTCCACTTACTTGTGCCAGGCTCCTCACTTTCATCTATCCTATTCGACCTTTCTTGGTCAACTCTTGTTCTTTTCCGACCCCGACGCTATTAGGTTTGCGAGGGCTAGGGTGTCTTTCATTTTCACGCCCATCGTGGCCCTTGTCTTCCTTTGGCCGATACCTTCATTTTTCGAAGTGTCGGACCCCTTCCATTTTTTCTCTCTGATTAGTGTTATATAGAGGATGGTTGCCTAGTTGTACTTCCTCTTAAAACAATAATCACCACCACCACCACTATAACTAAATTTCGTTCTTTCATTTGTAGGTTGGTAATATAAAACTTTTCTTTCCGCCAGTTTCGAAATTAGCCAATCGTAAATTTCTGTCATTAATTTTCAGCCAATAGCGTCTTTCTTTACCAATGTCAATGTGTAACTGTAAGCTACCCAATAAACGACTGTGGGTGTGTCTTAATCATTCATGAAAGGTCTCGAATCTTCCCCGAGAGTATAAAAACTGCTGATTTTCCTGGCTCTACGCCACTCGTACAACATCTAGCTTAGTGTATGGAAGAATAGCAAGAGGCGGGAAGCGCCTCTTTCATCCGCCAGCAGCTCTTCTAAAATGTAATGGCCGTTTAACATTTTTATTTTCTTGCTAGCTCAGCTGTTTAATCCTCGGGGAAGGTCCGAAACCGTCTTTGATCTAACCTGTACCATTTCGATGTAAAATTTTCATGTTACTTTAACTGTAAATCGGGGATAGAGAGTGCCTTACCCTCTCGAGCTCCCCTGCATTTTGATCTGAGGTGACTACGTTTCATAACCGATTTTCTTCTCTTTCCTAATGTAAATTTTCCTTGTACGAGTCACCTCCATAGTATGGGAATACCCCTGTATAATTGGCCTATCGCCACTTAGGTTTTTGACAAGTTTCATGTAGGAGTGCAAGTTCTCGGCTCCATTCCTTTTGTATTTAGGGCCGTTTAAATTAACCTATTTTTTTTATTTAAGGCCCAGTAGAATGGGTACAAGGTACCCCTGTTCATTTGTAAGTGTGGCTTGAGAGGCAGGCAATGCGAAAGTTGTTGTGGCCTTTAATAGGCTTGAAAGATTGAGAGCGGTCAGCTCTTTCTGGTATTTTAAAAGGTGCCTCTAGGAGGCTTGATATTACAAGGTGGGAGCAAGTGCCCCATGTGATTAGGGGTTTTCTGCCTTTTGGTATTTTGTGGTTGTGAGCTGAGAGCTCAGAGATTGTAAAAGGTGGGGCTTGAATCCCAGATCATGAATTTGTCTCTAAATCCTTGCTTTTCTGGTCTTGTACCTGAGACTTGTTAAGTTTCCAAATTCTATGTGAAAATTTGTTAAATTTTGTTATCTATTGAAAATATAAGCTTTATTGAAATTTTAATTAATCTTTCGGCCTTGTAGTTAGACCCATTCCAGCCCGCACCTTCTTTCACCTCTGCTGATCCATCAGAACATGGTAATAATAATAATAATAATAATAATAATAATAATAATAATAATAATAATAATAATAATAATAGGTCCCAGGAATTAACCTGGGAGGAGTCCATGTGGCTTTTGTCATCACGTGGCTCTGGGCAAATGGGAGTGAAACGCGTCGTTACTTGTCATCTGCAACTATAACGTATTGGGTTCAGCAATCCCCCTGTGGGTGGGGGTGGTAGAACAACACCCACGATATCTCGTGCCTGTCGTAAGAGGCGACTAAAAGGGGCCTCAGCGGCTTTGAACTTTTGAGCGTGGGTTGGCGACCACGGGGCCCTCAGCTGAGTCCTGCATTGCTTCCACTTACTTGTGCCAGGCTCTACACTTTCATCTATCCTATCCGATCTCTCTCGGTCAATTCTTGTTCTTTTCCGACCCCGACGCTATTCGGTTTGCGAGGGCTAGGGAGTCTTTCATTTTCACGCCCTTCGTGGCTCTTGTCTTCCTTTGGCCGATACATTCATTTTTCGAAGTGTCGGACCCCTTCCATTTTTTCTCTCTGATTAGTGTTATATAGAGGATGGTTGCCTATTTGTACTTCCTCTTAAAACAATAATCACCACCTGGGTTCAGCAAGAGAACCCAACTTCGCCGCATTCACTCCAACTCCAGCATGTAACCTACAAGAGATGTTCCTGTTAAACCGAGCAACCCAGTGGAAGGTTGGGTAACCAATCCCAGCGGGAAACTGGGTCGGTGAGCCGATCAGTGCTGGTGGCTTCAAGGCTTACAACTTTGATAGTTAAAAACCCGTTACCTTTTAGGTAACCACCATTAAGACTCTCATAATACTCGAAACATGGTGATAACGAATATTCAGAAATGTACCCCAGGTGGTAAACAATCCAACCCCACACAGTCTGGGGCAAGCAGGTCATCGGATTCTGGGGAACCTGCACCTTCATGCTTCCCACTTCTATCTAATTCTGCTAAA
This sequence comes from Anabrus simplex, assembly GCF_040414725.1. Taxonomy (NCBI): domain Eukaryota; kingdom Metazoa; phylum Arthropoda; class Insecta; order Orthoptera; family Tettigoniidae; genus Anabrus; species Anabrus simplex. Next base: position 1,728,672,427 of record NC_090265.1, on the reverse strand, counting down.
CGACAACCAAAGAGAAACATCGAGTACTTTCCTACAATAAACATTAATTCCCTACTGAAGGTACGTAAGCTCAGACAAACGCTTGGCGTGCTGGAAAAGTACAAGAGACTCGGTTTACCGACGAGGATACAATAGAATCCGGTGTGTACAGAATCTACAAGAGGAAACCTGGTGAAAGAGTTATCAAGACACTTCCACAATTTGGTACTGGGTTTGCGGTACACCACAAGATGGTTGACCATATTTTAGATTTCACTTCACCTAACGGAAGGACCTCCTCGTTATCCTTCAGGTCTCGTAATAAAGCATACACAATCGTAAACTTCCACTCACCCACGAATGACACAAACCGTTCAAACCTTAGAAGAAACTCTAGATAAGATCCCTTCCCACCATTCCATCATACTCATTGGAGACTTCAATGCACAAGTCGGTAAGGAGTGGAAGTATCGGAAGATAGTAGGCCATTATCCATCCCATAAGAGAACAAATTGAAATGGAGAACGTCTCATTAAACTCTGTGACAAGTACAACTTAGTCCTGAAATCAACAGCCTTCAAACGTCTACCTAGAACGGCCAAAACCTGGAAGAGTCCAAATCCTATGCTTGGTGAATTCCAGGTAGACCATGTTGCTATAGCACGGCAACATCATACGGACATACAGAACGTCAAGGTATTACGAGGAGCCAACATGGATTCTGAACACCACCTTTCATTTGTCAAGATTAATATGCAACCTTTCAGAAAAACACCAACTCTCCAAAGTAGTCATCCCCCTGTGGGTGGGTGCGGTAGAATAACACCCACGGTATACCCTGGCTGTCGTAAGATGCAACTAAAATGGGCCCCAGGGGCTCTGAACTCTGTAACGTGGGTTGGCGACCACGGGGCCCGTAGCTGAGTCCTGGCATTGCTTCCACTTATTTGTGCCAGAATCCTCACTTTCATCTATCCTATCCGACCTCCCTTGGTCAACACTTGTTCTTTTTCGACCCCGACGGTATTACGTATGCAGGCCTAGGGAGTCTTTCAATTTCATGCCCTTCGTGGCCCTTGTCTTCCTTTGGCCGATACTTTCATTTGTCGAAGTGGCGGACCCCTTCCATATTTTCTCTCTGATTAGAGTTATATAGAGGATGGTTGCCTAGTTGTACTTCCTCTTAAAACAATAATCACCACCACCACCACTTTCTTATTACGTCAAACTTTACTACATTCCATGTCATACTCATATCGAAGTTGCCTATGCATTAAATTAATTTATATTCGACAACCATTGCTGCAATTGAAATGTGTTGTGCCTGTCACTGCAAAACATAAATAAATCGTTCAGTACAAGCACAAATAAAACATTCTACCTATAGGCCTATTCGTTATACCAGAGTACGCAATACGGAAAATATCACTAGTTTCAGACTCGGAGTTTATAATTTTTGTTGTTGTCGTCCGCGATGTCGTTTCGTTATGACACAACTGGTAGCGTACACAAAATGGGTGGGGGGAAGGTGTCATAAAAAGAAGATCTGGGCCTATAACCAGGTTTTGATATCCCGAGGTACCGAATCTCATTACATTCATTGAGATCCTCTACCTGGGCACGTAATTTCTTTACATAAAAAGGTATTTAACGTTGTTTAAAGGTGAGAGATTATTTAGTGGTGGGTGATTTAATTTTTGTTTGCTAGGGGCTTTACGTCGCAGGTGATTTAATTTAATTCCATATGTATGTCCTTTCTAAAGGACACTATCGACAGTTTTAAGGCGTTTTAGAAGTAAATAATAATTTAAGCGTAGGTAGGACGTGGTACCCCATCCCACGTTTCCGTGGTACGTAACTCGGAGTTGTACCCACGAATGTGACAACTCACCGGAATTTGCAGGAATGAAAATATAACATTTGATTAAAATATGGGTAGATTAATGTAGGTTATTTATTATCATTATGGTGTGAAACGGAACGTAATTTAAAGGATTCCAATAATTACAGTACGAAAGGAAGCAGTCGGTCCCGTTGAACAGCTAAGAAGCCGGCAAGCGCGGGGAGAAGGGGAACGTGAGATGGCGAACCATTCGGAGAGGGTAGGGGAGGAGGTGCAGAGGCGTGTCTCCAGATGCGCAGTGTGCCAGCTTAGCATTGGCCAGCAGGTATTCATCGCTGATCGCGTGGAATTTGAAAAGTCGCAAATTTTAGGCCCCGTAGTTAACGCCCTAATGAATGTTGGCACGCAAAATTGATGCCAACATCATTTTTACGTGTACCTCAATGTGTTTTCCAAGTTTCATCGCGATCGGCGAGTTACCCATTGCCGATGTTCCATTGTTAGTATCTATTCATCTAAGTGCCTCTCCAAGAACCTCAAACTCAGACACTACAACTCGGTACTTAAACCATCTGTTCTGTAAGTTTCTGAGTGCCTTGTAATGGCTAGGAAGGGCCCGCTCAGAAAGCTGGAGTTAAAAGAGAGGAAGAACCTGAGGAGGATATTAGGACCAATCAGAGAGGAAGGAGGCACTTCAAGAATCCGCCATAACGATGAACTGTATGAACACCAGGAGGACATCGTCACGCATAGAAGGAAAAGGCGCCTGAACTTTAATGGACACTTGGCCCGTCTGGATTCCAAAAGACTCACCAACAGGATATACTCAGCAACAGGAAGAGGCAAGGCTTCTAAGAACAAATGGATCGCATCAGTTGTCGCGTACTTTGGAAAAGGTATAGCACGATAGTATTTGCAAGACCATGCGCAGTATGAACAAGGAAATTCCCAATAGAAGGCCGTAGCAACCCGTGGAAAATACTAGGGCCCATCCAGGTCAGGTGGATAAAGAATAAATAAATTACTACTAAGTAAAATAAGTTACTACTGACTAAAACAAAAACAACAATTTAAAGGAAATTAGGACTTTAATAGGAAATGAAATTTTTAAAATTCTTTCACTAGTATAATTCTTTTGGAATAATAAAAGGTAAAATGTGCGAGATCTCGTTTAAAAAAGAAAAGAAAACCCTTATTCAGGCGTTGGGATCCCAGAACTAAAGTAAGCAAATTACAGTAAGTTAATGAATCAGGAAATAAAACTTGACTGTAGCACAAGATCAGAAAACGGTTTCTTACGAGACTATCTCTGGTTACTTAAAGAGATAACTCCATACAATATTTCACCAGAACAAGCTCCATAAAGGATAATACTCAGAAATTAAATTAATTCAGAAATTAAGAATCAGCAAGGACGAAACATATAAGGAAATAAACAAAAAAGGTTAACACAAATCTCTCGGTTGACTCAACAGTTTTTCCATTCGCATAACAAATCAACATCATATCCTTGACAACCACAATTAATACTCACAACACAGAGAACGCCCGTCAGCTGTCAGCTCATAACAGAGAGCTCCCATCACTGCAATGTTTACAAGTCCAGTCATAGTAACGGGGTCACATGACCCGAGAAAGAAAATGGCTGCGCATCAACAACCGAGGTAGTAAAAAAAAACACTTTCAACTCACTAACTAACTTTTCCCCTGGATAAACCACTGACACACTCAAAAAATCAAAAGACCCACCAATAATATAATGTTTGAAAAATGCCTTTTAGATGCCACAGCCAATGAATAACATCTGGATTTTTGCAATTACATCTAGTCAGAATTTTAACAAGAAAAGCACAACATAACGTGTTGGAATTAATTAACAGGCATAACCATTGCCGAAATCTTACATTTAAGAAACCCCAATAACTTAAATCATATCGTTATTACGAAGTGATAATCTGTAACATCATGTCGAAACATATTCAAATGTAAATCGTTTGATTAGAGAAAGATCATGCACAATATAATTTAGAATGTTTTCGCTTCTAAGGATCAAAAAACAGTTCCACTTTCAGTTAGCATGCATTTCTTCAAGTTAATCCAGTACCCAGATCAAAATTTTGGGTTATCAGTACTTACATCCCCCTGTGGGTGGGGGCGGTAGAATAACACTCACGGTATCCCCTGCCTGTCGTAAGAGGCGACTAAAAGGGGCCTCAGGGGATCTGAACTTTGGAGCGTGGATTGGCAACCACGGGGCCTTTAGCTGAGTCCTGGCATTGCTTCCACTTACTTGTGCCAGGCTCCTCACTTTCATCTATCCTATCCGACCTCCCTTGGCCAACTCTTGATCTTTTCCGACCCCGACGCTATTAGGTTTGCGAGGGCTAGGGAGTCTTTCACCTTTACGCCTTTCGTGGCCCTTGTCTTCCTTTGGCCGATATCTTCATTTTTCGAAGTGTCGGATCCCTTCCATTCTTCCTCGGATTAGTGTTATATAGAGGATGGTTGCCTAGTTGTACTTCCTCTTAAAACATTAATCACCACCACCACCACCACTATCAGTACTTACAGACTCAGCGAACATAGAATAAGAGATAAAAAAGGAAACCAAGGCATTTTGGCTCTCGCCGGTGGGCGAGTAATTCATCCAGTGTCGAAGACCATGACTCCTGCTTCTTCTTTATTTAATTTTCAATATATTTTTCAACAGCAGCGATGAGGACGAATCTTTTCATGCCGACTGCCTTCGGCAATCTTCATAATCAAAACAAAAACCGGTCGGCGTATCTACATATGCACGGAGATCACGAGAACAAGTTGAGTACTGTGAATGCCGCTAGATGGCAATCCAATGCAGATAGCGAGTTTCAAGCAAGGCTAGGGCTCGCGTAAATCATGCAGACTACAAGGAGTCTGCGGGTAAATGCAAAATCTTAAGTGACGTCCCAATACAATTAACGGAGTATGACGTTGTTGGAAAGTTGACTTTGATTAGGTGAGTCTATCTCCAGGTACTCAGTACCTTTAAACTCTTCAAATATTGTCAGAGTCTCCCCCCCCCCCCAAAAAAATATTGACCCGGGGATGGGCGTAACAACTGCTGAGTAAAGCCAAAAGTCTTTATTACAACTTTTAATAAAATAAAATCCTCATGTCTTGACTTGCAGGAAGGGTGAAGGATCAGGTCATAATAAAACCCTTCAGATTTCACAGTAGACAAGTAGAACCAATACCGAGCTCGATAGCTGCAGTCGCTTAAGTGCGACCAGTATCCAGTATTTGGGAAATAGTAGGTTCGAACCCCACTATCGGCAGCCCTGAAGATGGTTTTCCGTGGTTTCCTATTTTCACACCAGGCAAATGCTGGGGCTGTACCTTAATTGAGGCCACGTTCGCTTCCTTCCCACTCCTAGCCCTTTCCTGTCCCATCGTCGCCATAAGACCTATCTGTGTCGGTGCGATGTAAAACAAGTAGCAAGAAAAAGTAGCATCAACCGTTTACCGGTGATTTAATATGCATCTGGGTCCAGTACCAAAATTTGTAAAACATTAACACACAAATTCCAAAGTCTTCTTTCCATAAAATAATATCAAATTCAACATTAGATCGTTCTTTTCGACGAAAACTAGATCACGCTTCATTCTATTTTTTTTAGAAAATAGTACTGATACATGCATACGTTAATTAAGTTTCGGGGTTTCTACTATAGATAAAGACATGATTCTCTTGTAAATTCTAATTTATTTATCCAAAAATATTTATTTAGTGATAAAAGGAAACAACGAATTAAAGATTTACTACACGGAAATGTTAAATACCCAAAACACAGGAACATAAACCATGATTAAGGAAAATAGAGTATCAGGTTCATTTCAAGGTAAATTCTAAGTATAAAGAGAATCACCCCAGAAAATCATACATAGACCGAGGACAGGTCTCAAACAAATCCAATTAAATAAAACAACAAAGAAAACTAAATTTTCTTTGAATATAATAGCATCAGCACTACCAATCAGTGAGCTAAATAGTCAATATTTCAAAATCTTTGTTGTACAACAAACATTACAGAATCATTTCAAAAACTTAGATCAACATCTCACGAGTTCAATGCATCACCAACAGGAAGAGGAAAGAGCAAAGGATTCAACTCTACCAATAGAAGAAAAACACGGAAAGCACAGAATTCAAATCAATGTCAAATCCACGTTTATGAGATAAATAACTTTCCAAGCAAGGGAAGCATTGACCAGATCGGTTGGAGACCGTTTTCGAATTAAAGATGGTAGGGTTGCGCATAGTCCATCGTCGACAACAGATCAGCCAAGCAACACCAAGCAAGAATAGCTTACAGATCAACAGCTAACACTCGTCAGAGCATAATAAACAACATGGGGTTAACTGTACAGAAATCGTGCTAAAATAACTCAGGAGGGAATACAATCCGGAATCAAATAACCAACCTATTATATGGCATCACTAAATAATTCACCCCACTATGGCACATCCAATCAAATCAAAAGGCAAAAAGAAAAAGACCTCAGATTAGATAACCAAGAAGGTAGAGCGATGACCTACAGAACGTACACTACCGGTTGTCCCTTACAGAACCTCGGCAATATCCGGACTAGTAGTAAGTGATTTTCAAATCACCCTGTCACACCACGTCTAAACAGGTACCTTTTCCTGGCCAGCAGGAGAATAGGCAAATAAGCTATAAGTGGCAGAATACGAGGCAAGTTCATAGAAAAGCTCAAAGAACCGTGAATGAGGTGGTAACATTGCTAATACACTCCACGATATATCAGCAGAAAGATTCCAGCACCGACTAGGGAGTACCAATTAGTCCCATACCCAATTAGCAAACCTGCAGAACGGTAAGGTGATTAATCCACAATATCAACAAACACTAACAGAACCGCTGAGGAAAAGAAAACGCCAGAGAGTGGCACATCACATTAATTGAACCATACAGTAAAACAAAGCAAATACAAGATTACGTCGGATTAGCTGGTAACTCAGAGAAACGTGAGATGAAGCAACCAAGGTACACAAAACCAAGAAGAAAGTAATAGCAAGAGAAGGTAATTCACTATGAGTTGCAGATACACCCCATAATTCCTTCCAAAATCTACTGAGACACAGAGGTACAATTAAAGGTAACACACACCTATACCAAAGTGCCATAGCTACTAAATACTTGACACGATACACATAGGAACGACCACTGACAAGACACATGGGTTAACTCATTAGAGTTTAAAAGACACACATCTTCCACACCATGATCTTCAGCCATAATTCCATCGCAATAAACATTAAATTAGAATTACTCCACCAAAACTGATCATAAATCAATGTTCTCAACCATACCGATTAGGTCCAAGAAGATACATTCTTCGGGAAAAGATCCCATTAGCATAACCAAAACAACACTAACAACCAGTAGATTAGGTAAATTACATTACACCAGCAGCGATCTGCAACTCAAGAATGAAAACAAACCCTAGATACCTCTAAGGTTGAGAGGTAAAGGAATTCAACAACAATGCTCAAGTAGTGCAAAACCCAATCCTATTACACTAAGAAAAGTTTATAGAATTCCGATATAGTTTCCACCCAAGTAAGCAATGCTAAAACATTTACCAGTTAAATGAGATTAGGGATAGTTTCACGCTTAGAACAAAACCTCAGAAGCAGTTGACAAGACTAACCAAGGAGAGAACACGAGGTCATTCCGCTATATATAAGTACAAAGTATCAGTATGTAGGAAATGAAGCTCGATTAGGACATAGAGTCCATGCACTAGGCAAACGAACTATCATCACCAGAAGCAACCAACTATACAACATCATAACCAATAACCACACCAAAATAAACGGCACAGGACTTAACTCGAATCATTACTAATCCCGCACACACACAATGAAAAGTTGACAATTGGATATCATTCACGCAGTAAACACACTCCATTCATATCAGCACAATTACTCTTTAGGATAGCAATGATCAAGTCACATCGTGATAAATTAATCCGGCATTCAACATTCTACGCGGAAACAACCAGGATATGATTTGTTAGGTTAAATTACCCACTTAGTAGATGGAAACTCTGCGCGAAGCACAATTAGCAAGGTAAGCAAGATGAATTACTAAAATGGTAATTCAGTTGTACACCACACAAGCGTTAGTTTTCAAATAAACAATGATGATAATTTGGGAAATAACATAAGAACACTAAACAGATAAGATTATCGGAAATTCACAAGTTACAAGTTATCAATCAGAAAATCATCCAAGCGGTTCCCAAACGAACCATCCACAAATACTTAACCCAAGGGAAACAATAGATTCACTCACCAATCAGTAGTATGCGTAAAAAGTTAAATTAAGGGTATTAATTCTCCACCAACGTTACACTTAACAAAAAAAGTTTCAAGAAAAAAAATCACCAATTAACAAGGTTTAATTTGGGAAAAGTTAACACGCCTAATACGTTTAGCAATCGGATCATTGGCTAAGACAGATACCGGAGTTAGAAACTGCAATAAGGTACAGGGACCTTGATACCTGGGGGCAAGTTTTGCAGAAAACTTATGGACAGCCTTGCTGATGGGATAGCACTTTACATAGACCTGATCACCAACTTTGAATTTTGATGACTTATGCCTTTATCATACTTATTTTTAACCTTTTCATAGGACACAGACAAATTTTTCTTCGCTTGATCCCAAATTGTTTGGACATCTTTAGGTTTAGACAATTCAGGCAACAGATCTTCAATAGACAACAGATTGGATATAGGAAAATATGGAGTATAACAGGACATAAGGTCCATAGGTGTCATTCCATCAGATTAATGAATAGCACAGTTAAAAGCGTGGGCCAGCCAATGCAAACAAGAATCCCATTTGCATTGTTTGTCGTGATGATATGCAATCAGAGCAGACCTTAAGTTTCCATTTAACCATTCAGCATATGAAGGATTCGGATAATACGGAGTGGTAGTAACATGGGAGATGCACAATTCAAATAGATATTTACTGAATGAATTACTAGTGAAGGAACTAGCATTGTCAGAAACCAGAAACTTGGGAGGACCGAAGGATGAGTAGATGGAATTTAGGCAGTTAATAAAAGTACGGGAGTTGGTGGACCTGGTAAGAAATATCCAGCAAAATCTATAGAAAGCATCAATACATACAAAGGTAGGGGTGTTTCCTAGAGAAGAGTGTAGTCTATAAATAACCGCTCCATGGGGCGAGAGGCTTGGGACGATGACAAAAATCCAATTCTGTTGTTCAAGTTAGGCTTATTAATGCCACACGATTGGCAAGATTTTATCATCGTTCTAATGCCATGATCCATTTTCTTCCAAATGAAAAATTGTCGAATCTTTTGCTTGGTTTTGTAAGTACCTAGATGGCCACCAATGGGCGAAGAGTGGTAGTATTTAAACATGCTGGGTACAAGAACCTTTGGAACAACTATGTTTAGGTTACGGTCCTTCCGACCCTTATGGCAAAGGACACCTTTAGACAGGGAATAGGGTTTTACTTCAGTACCATCATTAATTGCGTCTATGATCTTCTTCAATTCAGGATCCGACTTCTGATGATCTTCGAACTCATGATACAATAGAGGAAAGTTTGAAAGGATTGCGCCGACACCAACAGCATTGACCTCAATTTATCCCACATTAGGATTCAGTTCAGAATCGTCATTCCCTTCGAACATCCTATTTAAACAGTCTTCAATGATATTCTCAGAATCTCTAATACCTCGAACGTTGAACTTGAAAGAATAAATATGGAGCGCCCACCTGGTTATCCTTCCGGTTCTTTTGGGCCAATATAGTACCCAAGAAAGAGCCTGATTATCTGTTTCCAACTCGAAGTTCACATGTTCAATGAATGGTCTAAACTTTTCAAGAGCGAACCAGACTGCAAGACATTCTAGTTCATAGACGGAGTACTTGCATTCCAAACTGTTGAGAGTTCTAGATACGTAGGCAATAGGTCTACGCCCACCATCATACTCCTGTTAGAGTATCCCAGCAATAGCTTTACTGGAAGCATCGGTTTGCACAACAAATCGCTTGTTAAAATCAGGAATTGCCAATACTGGAGTTCAAGGGAGCAGCAATTTCTTCAAAATTTGGAATGAATTTCCGAAAAAAGTTTACCATACCGATGAAGTGGGCAACACCTTTCACGCCCCTAGGAGGATTGAAGTCCCTGATACTCTGAGTTCTAGACTGATCGATGGAAACACCATCTGAAGAAACGACTTGCCCCAGATCATGCTAGGCTTTGCGAATGCAGTCTTTGATAGCTTGACAGTAAGTCCAGCCTTCTTCAGGCGTACCAAAACTTCCCTAATATGTTCCAGATGTTCTTCGAAGGTGTTTGAAAAATCACTAGATCATCCAAGTAGTTAAACATAAACTTGAACATTATGTCCAATAGAATGCAATTTAACAGTCTCGTTAACACTGCAGCACCAGAGCTAAAGACAAAAGGGAGCCTCAGAAACTCATACAGGTTCTAATCGGTTATAAAAGTAGTAAGGGGAATAGATTTCTTGTATAAAAGCACTTGGTAGTATGCTTGGTTCAAATCAAGTACGGTGAAAAACTTCGCCCCAGAAAACCATCCGAAACAAGTGTGGAGATCCGGCAAAGGGATAGATTGGAGTACTATCTTACTGTTCAAGACTCGATAGTCTATAACAGCACGCAAACCAACAGAGGGCTTAGGCACTAAGAATACCGGGGAAGCATATGGAGAAGTGGAAGGCCCGATAACTCCATCTTTTTCCAACCGCTCCAAAATCTTCTTCAATTCCAGCATAGTGGTGGAGATCGACGATAGGAGGAGATCTAACCGGTTGATGGTCTAACAACTCAATGTCATATTCTAGGACATCAGTCAACCCTAATTTACTTGTTAAGACTTCCGCAAATTCTTTACAGAAGTTACGTACTTGATAAGCTTCAATTTCCCATAGATGTCCCAGATCAAGGCAATTTAGATCACTATCCTCATCAGGAGACGAGTAACGGGAAACAATAGGTATCTTCAATGGAGCATCAACCAAAGCAAACTTAATGTCAGGTGAAAAAGTAAAAAAGAAATTCCTACTCTGTAAGTCTAACACTAGACCTACACTGGACAGAAAATTCGAATCAAGAATTACATTACAAGACAAGTTAGGTGTTAACAAACATTTGACCTTCCAGGTAAATAACACCCAAGGTATCCCCTGCCTGTCGTAAGAGGCGACAAAAAGGGGCCTCAGGGGATCCGAACTGTGGAGCGTGGGTTGGCGTCCACGGGGCCCTCAGCTGAGTCCTGGTATTGCTTCCACTTACTTGTGCCAGGCTCCTCACTTTCATCTATCCTATCCGACCTCCCTTGGTCAACACTTGTTATTTTCCAACCCCGACGCTATTAGGTTTGCGAGGGCTAGGGAGTCTTTCATTTTCACACCCTTCGTGGCCCTTGTCTTTCTTTGACCGATACCTTCATTTTTCGAAGTGTCGGATACCTTCCATTTCTTCTCTCTGATTAGTGTTATATAGAGGATGGTTGCCTAGTTGGACTCCCTCTTAAAACAATAATCACCACCACCACCACTTCCAGGTAATCCACTAATCTTCAACTTAACCTTCACTGAACCTAAGATTTTCAAAAACTGAGAATTACCAGTGACGCATTTGACATTAGTAGATTCTCGTTCCGGCAATTTACATGACGATTTCATTCTATAGTACCATGTCGAATTAATTAGGCACACTACACTTCCGGTATCAAGTAAAGCATTTACTAGTTCATTATTGATTTCCATGGGAGTACAAGTACTTTGGGAGGGAACATGAACGGAAATCTTGTTACATTGATCTGGACAAATAATTTTTTCAGAAGTCCAAGGATTTTCAACACTAGGCCTGTTACATTCCAACTGTTCTGAACTGACAATGGACAGTTTTCCTTGGCATGTTGTTTGGATCCACAGGAAAAGCAACCACCAGAATAACGTTTAACAACTAGACAAGCGTTCCTCAAATGACTCCTAGACCCACAGTTGGAATATTTGTGAACATTTCTATCCTTAGAGACTGAAGAGACAGTAGGATTCCCCGGTCTAACAGGAGGAGGAAGGTTGACAAGTCTTGTAGAGCCACCATGTTTAACATCCTCAGCGAATGAGCATGCCTCTTCCAGTTCCTGAAAATTGGTGGGACATCGGGTCATCGAGAGATAAAAACGACACGAGTGTGATATGCCTTTTAAAATCCTAGCTACCATCTTACCTTCCTGAACGGAGATCATAAATGCTTTGCAGAAATATCTTAAGTCCAAAACATAAGTTAACAAATTCTCATGTAGAAACTGAGTTCCGAAAGAGTGTTGAGGAATTAAGCTCTGGAGAGCAAGAGATGGAAAGAACTTCCCTAGTACCAGCTCACGGAGAGCATTGATGGATAGGTTCCGTGATATAGCTTCCGAGATCTCTCTTTTTAAAATCCCTTCACAATGAGGAAAAGGAGCACGAAAAATATCTAAATCGTCCACAGAATAAACATTAGCAGACTCCGTCAACTCCACAAGAAATCTTAAAAACCTTATGCTTTCTTCAATAGAGTTAACTGAAAAATTGTTTACTCCGTTAAAAATCCTCCTTAAAAAATTAGGAGATGACGCAGAATTAATTCGGGTTAACAAGTTTCCTAGAACAGAAGTTGTGATACCACAGTTACATGGGTTATGAAGAGAGGATACCATAGTAGTTCGAGAAGGTACAGACGCAGGCGTGATGGAGTTAACTTTCGCAGAAATTCCCATATTACTAAAATCTTTGTTGATCAACAAAAGGTCAAGTTAGGCTGAAATGCTCGTAACAATAAATATTAACTTAATACGTTCTGACACTATTTCATCCTCAGGTTTAATCACAAGAATGTCCTGAATGCGCCCAAGATAGTGATGAGCTCTGGCTTTTAACATGTTTAGTTGAGCTCTTGAGGAATGTAATTCAGAACATTCTACTCTAATAAGGTTAATTTCTTGCAACGAGTCACATATCACATTTAAAAATTCGCCAAATTTAGTTCGATCAATAATAGACAGGTCAATAGGAACATGAACATTTGCTGTCAGTAAGGCAGCACACACTCCTATGGTACCAGGTACCTCTAAATTACGGATCGATAGTTCATATATCAACTCAGCCTTTCGAAGCTGATAGGGAAAATCACCATACGAGACATAGTTGTGGGTAAGGAACAATCAAAAAAAGATTACACCCAATACACACTTCCTTCGCTAAACGTATTTCCAACTAGAGTACAGGCGGATGAACACACAAAAGAATGGTTATGAGCAAAACACAAGAGCCTTTAGACATCGAGAAATCAACTAGAGATCCAGTAATCCTTACTTCGCAGTTAATTTGGTTGACCAAACCCGTAGAATCATCAAACACAAGGCAGAAAGTCACAGATACACACAAAGACAAATAACAGTGTGAGATGTTTTCACTTTTCTTCATGTAAACACAATTCTCAGTTACAGGGCTGAGAAGTTACTAAGAGAATATCAAATAAAATAACTCACCGGTTGCTGGGCTTATTATTAGATCAAAGCACTTTCCAGCAGCAAGCTAGCATACCAAGCTCCCAAGCCAAAGAATTAGGAATTCATAACCCTCAGATACCTCACACTGCAGCAATGGGCTCCCGTGAGATGATAAAATGAACAAGGAACAGAAATATATTTGCATTAACACAAGCCAAATCTTGCCTTCCTCTTTACAATTGAGTACTATTAAAATACACTTTGTTATTATTTACTTTAGTCAGTAGTAGCTACAGATGTAAAATAATAATAATAATAATAATAATAATAATAATAATAATAATAATAATAATAATAATAATAATAATAATAATAATAATAATAATAAAAACCACGCTAACTGATACCAAAAACACTATCGCGTACTTTCGAAGAGGTATAGCACGATAGTATTTTCACGACCATGCGCAGTATGAACAAGGAAATTCCCAATAGAAGGCCGTAGCAACCCGTGGAAAATACTAGGGCCCATCCAGGTCAGGTGGATAAAGAATAAATAAATTACTACTAAGTAAAATAAGTTACTACTGACTAAAACAAAAACAACAATTTAAAGGAAATTAGGACTTTAATAGGAAATGAAATTTTTAAAATTCTTTCACTAGTATAATTCTTTTGGAATAATAAAAGGTAAAATGTGCGAGATCTCGTTTAAAAAAGAAAAGAAAACCCTTATTCAGGCGTTGGGATCCCAGAACTAAAGTAAGCAAATTACAGTAAGTTAATGAATCAGGAAATAAAACTTGACTGTAGCACAAGATCAGAAAACGGTTTCTTACGAGACTATCTCCGGTTACTTAAAGAGATAACTCCATACAATATTTCACCAGAACAAGCTCCATAAAGGATAATACTCAGAAATTAAATTAATTCAGAAATTAAGAATCAGCAAGGACGAAACATATAAGGAAATAAACAAAAAAGGTTAACACAAATCTCTCGGTTGACTCAACAGTTTTTCCATTCGCATAACAAATCAACATCATATCCTTGACAACCACAATTAATACTCACAACACAGAGAACGCCCGTCAGCTGTCAGCTCATAACAGAGAGCTCCCATCACTGCAATGTTTACAAGTCCAGTCATAGTAACGGGGTCACATGACCCGAGAAAGAAAATGGCTGCGCATCAACAACCGAGGTAGTAAAAAAAAAACGCTTTCAACTCACTAACTAACTTTTCCCCTGGATAAACCACTGACACACTCAAAAAATCAAAAGACATTAAGAATAAACCCACCCATAATATAATGTTTGAAAAATGCCTTTTCGATGCCACAGTCAATGAATAACATCTGGATTTTTGCAATTACATCTAGTCAGAATTTTAACAAGAAAAGCACAACATAACGTGTTGGAATTAATTAACATGCATAAACATTGCCCAAATCTTACATTTAAGAAACCCCAATAACTTAAATCATAAGTTTATTACGAAGTGATAATCTGTAACATCATGTCGAAACATATTCAAATGTAAATCGTTTGATTAGAGAAAGATCATGCACAATATAATTTAGAATGTTTCCGCTTCGAAGGATCAAAAAACAGTTCCACTTTCAGTTAGCATGCATTTCTTCAAGTTAATCCAGTCCCCAGATCAAAATTTTGGGTTATCAGTACTTACAGACTGCCGAACATAGAATAAGAGATAAAAAAGGAAACCAAGGCATTTTGGCTCTCGCCGGTTGGCGAGTAATTCATCCAGTGTCGAAGACCATGACTCCTGCTTCTTCTTTACTTCATTTTCAATATATTTTTCAACAGCAGCGATGAGGACGAATCTTTTCATGCCGACTGCCTTCGGCAATCTTCATAATCAAAACAAAAACCGGTCGGCGTATCTACATATGCACGGAGATCACGAGAACAAGTTGAGTACTGTGAATGCCGCTAGATGGCAGTCCAATGCAGATAGCGAGTTTCACGCAAGGCTAGGGCTCGCGTAAATCATGCAGACTACAAGGAGTCTGCGGGTAAATGCAAAATCTTAAGTGACGTCCCAATACAATTAACGGAGTATGACGTTATTGGAAAGTTGACTTTGATTAGATGAGTCAATCTCCAGGTACTCAGATAATTTTAAATTCTTCAAATATTGACACACAGTTAAGTCTGATATGGAACAACTAGATATCCCACTGGGACGAACTCATGACCGACTACTGTTCCGTTAAGCCACCCGACACGGAGGTTTCCCAACGTCCCTTACAAGTAAGAAGACTGCAGGAACTAAGTGGACAGAGGAGAGAAAGCTGGCTCATAGTCAGCAAATGAAGGAGAATATTTAAGAAGAAGAAGGCAACAACTTTACCGAAGAGTAGATACGAGCCCCGTGGTCCTCAGTAGGACTAAAGGACAAAGAATGATAATAATAATAATAATAATAATAATAATAATAATGGCGTAAGGCCACCGGAAGCCCTGGTGCAGACCCCTGTGGGTGGGGTGTGGGGGTAGAATAACACCCACGGTATCCCCTGCCTGTCGTAAGAGGCGACTAAAAGGGGCCCCAGGGGCTCTGCACTTCGGAGCGTGGGTTGGCGACCACGGGGCCCTTAGCTGAGTCCTGGCATTTCTTCCACTTACTTGTGCCAGGCTCCTCACTTTCATCTATCCTATTCGACCTCTCTTGGTCAACTCTTGTTCTTTTCCGACCCAGACGCCATTAGGTTTGCGGTGCTAGGGACTCTTTCATTTTTACGCCCTTCGTCGCCCTTGTCTTCCTTTGGCCGATACCTTCATTTTTCGAAGTGTCGGACCCCTTCCATATTTTCCCTCTGAGTAGTGTTATATAGAGTATGGTTGCCTAGTTGTACTTCCTCTTAAAACAATATCCCCCTGTGGGTGGGGGCGGTAGAATAACACCCACGGTATCCCCTGCCTGTCGTAAGAGGCGACTAAAAGGGGCCCCAGGGGCTCTGCACTTCGGAGCGTGGGTTGGCGACCACGGGGCCCTTAGCTGAGTCCTGGCATTGCTTCCTCTTACTTGTGCCAGGCTCCTCACTTTCATCTATCCTATCCGACCTCCCTTGGTTAACTCTTGTTCTTTTCCGACCCCGACGCTATTAGGTTTGCGAGGGCTAGGGAGTCTTTCATTTTCATGCCCTTCGTGGCCCTTGTCTTCCTTTGGCCGATATCTTCATTTTTCGAAGTGTCGGATCCCTTCCATTTTTCCCCTCTGATTAGTGTTATATAGAGGATGGTTGCCCAGTTGTACTTCCTCTTAAAACAATAATCACCACCACCACCACCATCTTAAAACAATAATCACCACCACCACCAGACGATACATACAACCAGTCCTCGTGCCAGCCAAATGAACCAATGATAGTAAAAATTCCTAACCCTGCCGGGAACCGAACCCGGGCACCTGTGACCAAACGTCAGCATGCTAACAATTTAGCTATGGAGCCGGACTGTGGAAAATACAGAATTATAAACTCTCTGAAAATTCTTAGACTTCGGTTTGAAACAATTTTTCTTGTACATAAGTATTCTTTGCTATTTTTTTTTTGAAGTGTTTCTGTAATGTTAATAGAGAGTTGTAGATATATCTTGCTTGGTAAAATTATAAAATATAAAATATAAGAAACCCAGTAAAAACCGGTGATAGTGATAGTGAACATAGTAAGGCTAACAATTGGTGACCCCGACGTTATCCTTTGAAAATGAGCAACAGGAACGAAGAACGATTATCAGTAAGTGACATGCCGAAACCCGAAGATAAACTTGAAGTGGGCAAGGTAAGCGTCAAATTACCTCCTTTTTGGGTCGAGAAGCCAGAGATATGGTTTTGCCAAGTGGAAGCACAATTTCTTATCACCGGAATAACTATCGAAACAGCAAAATTCAACTATCTTCTTGCCAAGTTGGAGCCATGATTTGTCGAGAATATTTGAAATATTGTGCAACTGCAGAAACTAATAAATATTCTATTGCAAAGCATAGGCTGTTAACTTTATTTAAAGAAAGCGAAGAACTGCAAATAAAATAACTAGTTAGTGAACTCGTACTTGGAGTTATGAAATGAAGTCAGCTGCTTAGAAACATGAAAGGTTATGATGGGACAACTGTTTCTGATAAGATTTTGAGAATTTCTGGCTCGATAAATTACCAGGCAATATTAGAAGTATTTTTAAGTATTTCAGACGAGTTGTAAAAAAGCCCAGATGGCGGACCATATGTTCGAGATACGAACCTTTGATAAGGTGCAATCTACCCCTTCACAGCCATTACCATCAACTTCCACGCTTTCTGTTCAAGAAGTCTTGCTGAAAATCGAAGAATTAGAAAGGCAAATTAGACGGAGCTGAAGTCACAATAGGCACAGATCCTGCAGTAGAAGTAAGAGCAGACCTAAGTGTAATAAAAATGGCCAATATTGTTACTATCACTTTCGTTTTGGGAATAACTGCAAAGCAGAAAAATGTGTTCCATCTTGTCAGTGGACAAACCAGGAAATCTAGATGAGGTGGACACAATAGCGGCTAACTGTTCCGCCACAGAAGATATATCATGCCGTTAATATCCTTTGCTTATCACACATCAGAATTCAAGACAACTTTTTCTAGTTGAGAGTGGTGCAGATATCTCTGTTATACCAGTTCATCAGAGTAAGAAAAAATGAAACTTCAGGCTTAAAACTTTATGCATTTAATGGGTTAATTAGACTGAATGTGAATCTAGGCTTAAAGCGTTGCTTTGAATGGTCATTCGTTGTCGCTGACGTATCAAAAGTCATTTTGGGAGCAGGTTTTCTACATCATTTCGTGTCATTATTCGATCTGAAAAACAAGCGACTGATAGACAGCAGCACTGAGGTGAATGTTCCTGCAGATGTAGGCCATTGTTAAGCGAATCAATAGTTAAAACAATAATCACCACCACCACCAGACGATACATACAACCAGTCCTCGTGCCAGCCAAATGAACCAATGATAGTAAAAATTCCTGCACCATGTAGGTTCTCTAAGCTTTTAGAACAATTCCCTGAATTAACAAAACCTTCTGTTACACCGAAAGAGGTTAAGCATGGCGTTGGACATTATATCACAACATCTAGCGGTCCATCAGTCTACAGTAAACCTCGAAGGTTAGACCCATATAAATTAAACATTGCCTAAGCAGAGTATCAATAGCTGCTGAATCATAAAAAAATTCATCCATCGCTGTCACAGTGGGCAAGTCCATTACACTTGGTCACCAAACCAAATGGCCAGTGGAGAGTCTGTGGAGGCAATCACCGGCCGAACGACAGGATCATCCAGACCGATACCCCATTCCTAGAGTTTGATTTTGTACACTACATTCTTTAAAACAAAAGATATTTTCTAAGGTTGATATTAAGGCTAACTATCAGATTCCACTTGCGGAAGAAGACAAACCAAAAACAGCTCTCATAACACCATTCGGGCCTATGAATTTAATTTCATGTCTTTCGCATTTCGCAATGCACCAAGTACATCCCAGTGATTCATCAACGAACTACTGACGGGATTCAATTTCTGTTTTGCCTATTTAGATGATATAGGACCTATTAATTGCATCTACATTTCCAGACGAACATATTGAGCATCTCACTGCACTTTTCAAACAACTAGACAGGTTTGGTCAAAATATTAATGTAGGAAAATCATTATTTCGGTGTACAAGAACTAGGTTTCTTAGGACATTTGATTACAGCAGATGGTGCCAAACCAGACCTTGAAGGAGTTGCTAACATCTCAAACTACAAATAGCCTGAAACAATTAAAGAACTACGAGCCTTTTTAGGCATCGTAAACTTCTATTGTCGTCATATAAGGCATGCTGCCCAGAATCAAGCGTTCGTAAATGAGTATCGAAAGGGTTCATGACGAAATGACAAGTGACGAATAGAATGGACAGCAGAGTCAATCGAGCAATTCGAAAATTTCAAAGAAGACTTCGCCCAAGCAGTCCTTTTATCCTTTCCCAGCATGGACCTCGAACACACCTTGTTCATGGTTGCATCCAACTTCGCAGCAGGCGCAGCACATCAGCAAAAGTAAAACACGATGGAGTTTGGAAGCCCATTTTCTTCTCAAGGAAATTATCTCCTACGCAGAAGAAATATTCGATTTGTGACAGAGAACTCCTTAGCATTAGTATGGCCATCAAATTCTTCAAATACCTCCTCGAAGGAAGAATGTTCGCAATTTACACAGACAATGCTCTCCTTATTTTTGCTTTTAAGCAGAGTAATAAGAAAACTTCGCCACTACAGGCCCCAGGGGCTCTGAACTTTCGAGCGTCGGATGGCGACCACGGGGCCCTTAGCTGAGTCCTGGCATTGCGTCCACTTACTTATGCCAGGCTCCTCACTTTCATCTATCCTATCCGACCTCACTTGGTCAACTTTTGTCCTTTTCCGACCCCGACGGCATTACGTATGGAGGCCTAGGGAGTCTTTCATTTTCATGCCCTTCGTGGCCCTTGTCTTCCTTTGGCCGATACCTTCATTTTTCGAAGTATCGGACCTTTTCCGTTTTTCCCTCTGATTAGTGTTATATAGAGGATGGTTGCCCAGTTGTACGTCCTCTTAAAACAATAAGCACCACCACCATCACCATTACAGCTTCGATATCTGCAGTATATTTCACTATTTACTACCGATATTCATCATGTATCTGGAAAAGCAAATGTAGTAGATGATCATCTGTAAAGAATTGAATTATTAGTACCAATTGATTACGAGGCAATGGCGCAAGCTCAGATGGATGACGAAGAATTTCACAACCTTCGATACAGTTCTCGTACCTCCCTAAATTTCAAGCAACATAATATACCTGGAGGAAAATTACTTTGGCGTGACGTGTCCACAGCAAACATTCGTCCTTATGTTCCTCAACCATATATCATTGTTCAACACTATCATAATATGGCACACTCAGAAATTAGAGCCTCGGTGTAAAAAGCCAAGAATAACGGTCGAGACAATTCGTCGTGCTGACCATACGACCCCTCGTAATCTGCAGACCTTCGGACTGAGCAGTGGTCGCTTGGTAGGCCAAGGCAATTCAGGGATGTAGTGCCATGGCGTTATTTCTTTAGAAATTAGGGCCTCAGTTAAAATGTTATGAACTAGATTAATCTGGACAAATATAACGAAGGATGTCCATAAAAGTGCAAAACCCTGTGTCAATAGTCCAATAAACAAAATCTATGGGAATACTTAAACACCTCTTAGAAAATTCCCAAGTAATGATGAATGTTTCAGCGTTGTTCATATAGACCTGATTGGATCATTACACTCCATCTGATAAGTTTACTTACTGCCTAACGTGTATCGATAGATTTACGAATTGGATAGAAGTTGTACCTCTATGGTATATCCGTGCAGGGACTGTAGCACAAGCCTTCTTTAACTCATGGATAACTAGATTTGGAACACCTCACCAAATAGTGACTGTCCAAGGTAAAAATTCCATTCTGAATTTTTTCAAGCACTTGCTCAGATCTGTGGATGTAAGCTAACAAGGATCACATCATATCACCCCCAGTCGAATGGAAAAATTGAGAGATTTCATCATGTACTCAGGACAGCTATCCAAGAAAATGCAACTTGTAAATGGAGCCAAATACTACCTACAATCC
The DNA here is from genome assembly GCF_040414725.1 of Anabrus simplex. NCBI lineage: Eukaryota > Metazoa > Arthropoda > Insecta > Orthoptera > Tettigoniidae > Anabrus > Anabrus simplex. The sequence continues at coordinate 1,728,651,347 of NC_090265.1, read as the reverse complement.
TACTTGGTCTACGCTGCTCTATTAGAGAAGGAAGTAATGCAATATTATCTGAAATGGTGTCTTGTATTGAACCCTTGACTTACCATTCCATGGTTGGTCGGCCACAGCTGCTGCAGTAGAGTAATATTGAACTCTTAAGTCTTGGGGTCGTTGAAGAAATAATTCGGTCACGATCTTAACCAAGCGATGGGGTTCAGAAGAGAGCCTAACTACTTGAAATGAGGAGCAAATATGTGCTTACTAACTTTTATTGAATCAATTAATGCACAATTTTTATTTATTTATATAAATCCTTGATCAAAAAATTATTAAATGTTTCATACGCAGTCACATTGCATAGCGTTATCTTTATTGATTACAATATCGAAGACTTTTCTTTGGAGAAAGTAGGAATCTCATAAATTAGTGGACAGCGAAACTGAAAAAGTGAAAAAGAAAGCCTGTAAAATCGGGCACCTATTAATCCAAACGATAACTGAGAATTAATCCACACGATACGTAGAAAATCTGACCTTTAACAAGTAGAACGCCTGATTTACTCTTAATTAAGGTTATCCACCAGTCGAATACCCTTTCGGATAAGGAAACACCCGCCGAATGGACCCTTTATCGAACCAAATTGACTATCAGTTGCTTTGAATAGGTTGCGAAATATTATTCGAAAGCATGGTTTTCACTACAATTTAACAGCAGCATTCACAACTGAAACAAAATTCCACCATGTATTGCCATTTCATGACACCCCTAAGTTATACAATAATCCAGATGCTAAAACGTGCATCATCCAAACAGCTGTTAAAAAGGAACCAACAACAACACGATCCGAGAGGATCTTACGTTACGTCGTTCTGAAGGAACAGAACTGCGAAATGCAGGAAACACTTATACATCACGCATTTAGAAGAAATGCCAAACACTGAAGTTAATTAAAAAGTGGTAAATCACTTGAAAAATATTATTATAAAACCGACTTTCAGGTTATAAATGGTTACGTTACGCTTAATAACATTACAAGTCCACATGGTAAAATAAAATAAAATACAGAATTCTTTCCTTTTTAACAATGACTACCATCACAGATCCATCTACTTATTGTTTGTCCCAACACACTACCTACAAAGTTTATCAATTGACCACACTCAACTACGTATACAAATGAAAGAACGACAAAAATTGAAAATAAAATATATTACCGGCTGACGAATCGAACCCGCATTCGTAACTCAAGTCTCACCTATTACTAAGTGTCAACACGCACACTATCAAAGCAAACGGACGTCAGAACGACAAGACAATTAAGTCCGTAAAATAAAACAAAATACTGAAGTTCCTTGAACTCAAACACGAACTGCAGTAAATATTCAATAACCATTAACTCAATACCCAATATTGGACAACCCTCACATGTCATTCGTGATCCATAATCTTAAGTAAACACCTCCCAGCTGGTAAAGGGCTGTGCGCAAACCTGGGATCAATATCAATGAGCTAACACTCTTCGCATTATACACACTACTGCAGACACTACCATCGCTCAAGTCACTTCGCAAAAACATCTAATCTAAGACTTGAGTATGTACAGCCGACATCCCACACCTATCGTCGGGCATACCTAATGTATGCACACTCTAACACTAACCTCTATGTACACATACACCTTCCTAACCCTATCGTTGAGCGTGAAATAGGACGTCTCATCATTAGTATACTTCTAGGATAACATGTGACGTCCTAAATCTATTGTCGAGCGGAAATTGCGTCGTATACGCTTCCTCTAGCGTATCAGGCGAAATCGTAACTTCAAACACACTCTTTATATTTCGGCTGTAAACCTTGTCGAAAATAATAGCACACAATGAAACGAATCTTGCCACAAAATGAACGCAAGTAAGGAAATGCAATTAAGTCCCTATCTTGTTACTAAAACGTGAAATTGAAAATAAATAACCCGTGGTAAGCAATCCACAACACAAACACGATCTCAGCATGCGCAATGAAGTTTGGAAAAATAATAATGATTCCAACACACGTCTAACACTACTTGACTATCGCCAAACAATAATCATCAGCACCGCAAAATCCACACTGTAGTTTTAGGGTGAAGCCCTCAAATCGCCTAGCGTCTTATAATTCCAAATATTCATATCCATGACTATCCAGTTAAACGAAATTCAATAAATTTACCTCGACGCTATTAGGTTTGCGAGGGATAGGGGATCTTTCATTTTCACGCCCTTTGGCCGATATCTTCATTATTCGAAGTGTCGGACCCCTTCCATTTTCTCTCTCTGATTAGTGTTACATAGAGGATGGTTGCCTAGTTGTACTTCCTCTTAAAGCAATAATCACCACCACCACGACACATCACTATCTTCTTTCACAGTCACCTCAGTCATCCTTTCAGTGCCCAGAAGAGCAGATTTAACCTCTGATGTAGGTTTGACTTTTAGGAAGAGAAGAGTCTTTGAACTGGGCACAGAATTTCTCCAGAAGCAGTTTTTAGCCAGACAAAACGGGTGACTCCATACTTTCCGGGCGGAAGTTCTAGGACCTCTCCTAAAGGCCAATCCAGTCTCTTTGAGCTTTCATTGCCAATAGGAACTACACCATCAACGTGAATATTTTTTAATTGCTTGGCATCCATCTGCTGTCAGTGTTGATCCAAATATTCAGTGTGAAACCTCCTCCTCAGTTTCTCCTTCAGTGATAATCTATACTTCAATCTATTATCAAACTGCAGGAGTCGGTGACATCAATCTCAGGCAGAGCAGCTTCACGAACATCCTAAAGAAACATAGCAGGCGTCATTACTCCTAGTTCATTTGAATTATAAGTTGTATACATCGGAGGTCCTGAGTTTACTACACCCTCACAATCACACAGCACTGTTTCCATCCCAGAGTAGGTGAGAGATGTTCGTCCTAGTGTTCTCCGAAGTAACCTTTTCACAAGTCCTATCAACCTCTCCCACCAACCTCTTTCACCCTGTGGGTGGGGGCGGTAGAATAACATCCACGGTACGGTATCCTCTGCCTGTCGTAAGAGGCGCGACTACAAGGGGCTTCTGGGTATCTCAACTTTGGACAGTGGTTTGGCGACCACGGGGCCCTCAGATGAGTCCTGGCATTGCTTCCACTTACTTCTGCCAGGCTCCTCACTTTCATCTAACCTATCCGACTGCCTTTGGTCAGCACTCGTTCTTTTTCCGACCTCGGCGGATTTAGAGCACTCGAAGCCTAGGGAGTCCTTCATTTTCACGCCCTTCGTGGCACTTGTCTTCCTCTGGCGGATACTTTCAGTCTTCGAAATGTCGGATCCCTTCCATTTTTTCTCTCTGATTAGTATTATATAGAGGATGGTTGTCTAGTTGTGCTTCGTCTTAAAACACCACTACCACCACCACCACCACCACCTCCACCCCTCCCACCACCCTCCTGCCCCCTGTGGGTGGGGGCGGTAGAATAACACCGACGGTATCCCCTGCCTGTCGTAAGAGGCGACTAAAAGGGGCCCCAGGGGCTCTGCCCCAGGGGCTCTGAACTTTGGAGCGTGGGTTAGCGACCACGGGGCCCTCAGCTGAGTCCTGGCATTGCTTCCACTTACTTGTGCCAGGCTCCTCAATTTCATCTATCCTATCCGACCTCTCTTGGTCAACTCTTGTTCTTTTCCGACCCCGACGCTATTAGGTTTGCGAGGGCTAGGGAGTCTTTCATTTTCACGCCCTTCGTGGCCCTTGTCTTCCTTTGGCCGATATCTTCATTTTTCGAAGTGTCGGACCCCTTCCATATTTTCCCTCTGATTAGTGTTATATAGAGGATGGTTGCCCAGTTGTACTTCCTCTTAAAACAATAATCACCACCACCACCACCCCAGGGGCTCTGAACTTTTGAGCGTGGGTTGGCGACCACGGGGCCCTAAGCCGAGTCCTGTCATTGTTTCCACTTACTTGTGCCAGGCTCCTCACTTTCATCTATCCTATCCGACCTCCCTTGGTCAACTCTTGTTCTTTTCCGACCCCGACGCTATTAGGTTTGCGAGGGCTAGGGAGTCTTTCATTTTCACGCCCTTCGTGGCCCTTGTCTTCCTTTGGCCGATATCTTCATTTTTCGAAGTGTCGGATCCCTTCCATTCTTCTCTCTGATTAGTGTTATATAGAGGATGGTTGCCTAGTTGTACTTCCTCTTAAAACAATAATCACCACCACCACCATCCCACCACCCTCCCCACCAAGCAGCAGTTCATGGGTTGAATTACCACTTTATTCTCTCCACTGAGCACTACTCATGTACCTTTGACCAATCAGTTCGAATGAATGCAGTATCAGTACCAGAACAGATAGTACCATTATCGCTAAATTTACAGCTTTATCGTCCTCTCCTGGGTTCAAATCGACGAAATGCTTGCAAAAACGCATCTGTTGATAATGATAGGAGCAGCTCTAAGTGGACCGCTCTGGTGACTCCACACGTGAATTAGCAAATCTATGCCTTTTCAGATAAACGGGTCCAGCCACGTCCACACCTAAAACTTCAATGGCAACAGCGTCTCTTACACGCGCTGATAGGAGTGGTGGTGTGGATACTAGCAATGGTTTAGCTTTCTGGCGCTTGCAGATGACACATTTGTTGACACTGACCGTAGAGTTATTCTTCCTCCTATCACCCAGAATCTTTCCCTCATAATCGAAAGTAGACCTTGAACTCCAGCATGACACTTTCGAAAATGAACATCCATATACAGCCGTTAATGCAAATGGATGATTTTTTGTAAAAGTACAGGATACTAGAAGTCATGGCTATCATGTCTATTGGAGATCTTGGTTCGTAAGTGGAGGAGACCGTCGTGCTCTTCAAAAGGTTGCAGTACTGAGATTTTGTGGTCCGTGATACTGCGAAGTGCATCTTTATGTACTGGTTTCAAGACACTTACTTCAACATAGGTAACTGCTTCAATGAAAGGGGTTCCGTCTTCTTCTTAAAATGTTCAAAGCCAACCACTGTACAATTATTTACAAACCGACACATCAAAGCAACCATCCTGATAGTTTTCTCATTCTTTGAAACCTGTAGTACAAATCACATGGAAGAGTATCAGCTTCTGCACAAAGCATAGAGGAAACAACAGTCTTCTTTCTTTCTTTCTTGAATGATAACATCTTCAAATTTGACTTTAGCTGAAGGCCAACTGCTGTGTTATTGGTACTACCATTCAGATCCCTCCCACCATGATTATCGAAGCAACCCTTACCCTGAACAACATCAAGATGGCAGGTCAGCAGGATTACAAACACCTGGAATATGATGCCACTGTTATACTTGAGTCAGCTTCTTTATCTCATTCACCCAGCTCCCCACAAAGGTAGCCAACTGATATTCCCTTCTGATCTGTGCTATGACTGTAGATGAATCACTCCAGAAATATGATTCACAGCTACTGGGAAGATATACAGTGATAGATGAATGGAGCCTAGCACCTATCAATGCAGCAAGCAATTCTATACGAGGTACCGTGACTGTGCTATTCGTAGGAGAAACTCTCGTTTTTGCCTGAACCAACTGTGTATTTACTTGCTGAACCGTATCCACACTCTTAAACACAGCTGCCGTGTAGGCATCCTTGCCGGCATCACAAAAGGTATGCACACTCTATTCAGTAGATTCACTATTAGAAGGTAGCCACCTTGGGATTTTCAAGGATTTCAAAGATGCAACATCATCTGCCCATTTTGCAAATCTGTTGACAATGCCCCCTCTGGGGACACCATGACCTTGTGTGCTTGTTGATCCCGAGGGCTGTGCCAGGTCAGGGTTATCCATGCTAATTTGAGCTCGGTGTAGGGGCAGACTAACAACATTCCCAGAGGCTCTGAACTTTGGAGCGTGGGTTGGTGACCACGGGGTCCTCAGCTGAGTCCTGGCATTGCTTCTACTTACTTGTGCCAGGCTCCTTACTTTCATCTATACTATCTGACCTCACATGGTCAACTCTTGTTCTTTTCCGACCCTGACGCTATTAGGATTGCGAGGGCTAGGGAGTCTTTCATTTTCATGCCCTTCGTGGGCCTTGTCTTCCTTTGGCCGATATCTTCATTTTTCGAAGTGTCGGATCCCTTCCCTTTTTTCCTCTGATTAGTGTTATATAGAGGATGGTTGCCTAGTTGTACTCCCTCTTAAAACAATAATAACCACCACCACCACTTCTGGCCCTTATCATTGTTATTCGCTTCATAGCTCTTGTCTGCCTTGTTCCTTTGTGTGCAGGTTGTAGATTACATCCACAGTATCCCATGCCCAACTTAAAAATGTGAACCGCAGGTCTTCAATGATGAGGCCCTAAGTTGAGTGACGCATTTCTATTACTTCCAATTATTTTGCCGATATTATGATTCTGTAGCGTTTCACTTCTGTTTAGTGTTAGGAGAGGATCATTGCCTAGTCCTACTTCTTATAAAAGCAATAATAAAAACCACCGCCCTTGATGGCCCGTCTCTTTCATTTTTTCACCGATCTCTCATTCGTCTAAGGACCGGACCTGTTACAATTCTGCCAGCGATTTAAGAAAAAGTGGTCGCTTAAATGTTCTTGTTCATAATAATCATATCCACCGACAGATTTTCAATTCTGCTCCTATCATGGCTTTAATCGGTACTTTCATTAACGTGTTTTCCCATTTTTATAACAAGGAAAATGTTGGGGTTGTACCTTAATCAAGGCTGCTTCCTTCCCACCCCTTGCCCTTTTCTGTCACATCGTCGCCATAAGACCTATCTCTGTCTTTGCGCTGTAAAGCAACTTGTTAGTACTTTCATTTTTTGAAAGATTGGAAATTCTGTTTTGAACAGGGTGACTTTCCTGTTGGGTTTCCGTTAAATCAGTGATCGGCACTATCACCAGCACTGGCTCCAGGGGCTCTGAACTTGGGAGCGTGGGTTGGCGACCACGGGGCCCTCAGCTGAGTACTGGCATTGCTTCCACTTACTTGTGCCAGGCTCCTCACTTTCATCTATCCTATCCGACCTCCCTTGGTCAACTCTTGTTCTTTTCCGACCCCGACGCTATTAGGTTTGCGAGCGCTAGGGAGTCTTTCATTTTCACGCCCTTCGTGGCCGATATCTTCATTTTTCGAAGTGTCGGATCCCTTCCATTTTTTCCCTCTGATTAGTGTTATATAGAGGATGGTTGCCTAGTTGTACTTCCTCTTAAAACAATAATCACCACCACCACCAGCACTATGCTAGAGCCTCAAGGTTATTCGTTTTACGTTGCATAATTTCTTTCTGGTAGTTTTGTGGTTATCACTCCTCGTCATATCCTTAACACCGAAGTGTTTCGCAAGTCGTGACTGTACGCATTATCTGGTCCGAGTTTTAAACTGATAGTGATATGAAGGGGACAAACGCGGAGACAATTACCAACGATAAAGTAAACTACGCCGTAAGTGGTTGAGTTTAAATGTCCTAATTATAAAGAAACACATGCCTTGATCACCCGAAAACAAAGATTGTCGTCTAAGAAAGAAGACCTACTTGTAAAGGACGTAGATCTATTCATAGGGACCAACTAGGATATAATTCCAGTTTGGCATTCCTAAAAGTAGTATTTCTTGTTTCTCCGAAATCTTACGAATATCGATATGTCATCTAATATAAGGGTCGTGGCCTCCATCTTCTCAATCCAAAATCAGGAAGAGGCTTAAATCACCGGAATTTCCTGCCTGTCATAAGATGCAGTTAAAAGGGTGACTCCCGAGGAGTGCCGACTGAACCGGACCCCACCCAAGCGTAACTCCGCGGTAACAAAAAAAAAAAAAAAAAAAAAAAAAATCGGTGGAATATAATACGCGAGAACACAAAACCATGGACCGTGACTGAGAAAGGCAGAAATTAAGACCATGAGCTGGAAATTGGACTATTAAAATAATACTTGTACCGGTTGGTACACCTATACGCCGCACATTTGAATTTTCCGCCTTAACGTACTCCTCTACAGCTGTAACTCTGAACTTTAAAATTGAATTAATTCAACCGTTTATCAGAAGATATCACTGTGTTAATTTCGAATTGTTTTTGTTTACTAATTATCAAGAAGTGTGGACATTCTCTCACAGATGTCTCTACCCAAAACTATGATCATGCACCCTGGTGCGAAGTGATGGAACTTTTCTTGAAGATATTTTATACTCATAAGTTTTCCTATAACTAAATTTCGTTCTTTCATTTGTAGGTTGGCAATATAAATCTTTTCCTACCGCCAGTTTTGAAATTAGCCAATCGTAAATTTCTGTCATTAATTTTCAGCCAATGGCGTCTTTCTTTACCAATTATTATTTATTATTTATCGTGTCAGAAGTACAAAGTAAGAGAGACAAAAATTAAACAAGGAAATTTTAAACATTGGTTGACCAAAAATTGGCCACGACAAGCGCATTTGGAGTTGCCCTCATTAGATCTTTAATGGTACAAGTGGCTGGAGAAGATGGACACAGTAGAAGATGCTCGTTAGTCTGCTTAGTACCACACTTGCAGTAAACTGTCTCCACAGGAAGGCCCCATTTCTGTAGGTTGGTCTTGCATCTCGTGGTGCTGGAGCGTAATCGATTGAGAGCCTTCCATGTTGTCCACTGTTCAGAATGTCCAGGAGGAAGTTCTTCCTTTGGAACCATCCATTCTCTCAAATGTTGACATTTTTCCCGCCACATTGAGATTCTTGCTTGTTGTGGTGTTCCTTTAAGAGCTTCAGTGGTTGTCAAGAAGCTCTTTCTTGATTTCAACCTAGGATGTGCTGGTTGACAGGCATACAAAGGATGGGCTTCCATAGTCATAGCCTTGCTTTTCTCATGCCTAGCAGCAATCTCACGTCGGATTTCGGGTGGTGCTATACCAGCGAGACAGTGGAGTTTATCTATGGGAGTAGGTCTTAAACAACCTGTGATAATACGGCAGGTGTCATTTAGTGCTACATCTATGTTTTTGGCATGGCTGGACTTATGCCATACGGAGCATGCATACTCAGCAGTGGAGTAGCACAGTGCTAACGCGCTTGCTCTCACAGTGCAAGGGTGAGCTCCCCAGGTGGTGCCTCGAAGTTTCCGCAGTATGTTGTTTCTGGCAGACACTTTTTGTTTCACGTTTAGGCAATGTTTCTTATACGTAAGCGTACGGTCCAGAATCACTCCCAGATATTTTGGAGTCGAACAGTGTTGAAGAGGGATTCCTTCCCAGGTGATTTGTAAGGTTTTAGCTGCTTTTTTGTTATTGAGATGAAATACACAGCTATGAGTTTTGGCAGGATTTGGCTTCAAGTAATTTTCATTGTAGTAGTTCGTAAATTCTTTCAGAGCTTTGGATAAAGTCTGTTCTACCTTTTCAAAACAGTTGGCCTGAGCAGTGACTGCACAATCATCAGCATAGATAAAACTCTGGGTACCTTCAGGTAGAGGCTGATCGTTAGTATAGATGTTGAATAACAGTGGTGCGAGCACACTGCCTTGCGGTAACCCATTCTTCTGTGTTCTCCATCTGCTTCTTTTTCCCTGAAATTCCACAAAGAATCTTCGGTTTTGGAGAATATTTTTAATGTTGCACATTAGATGGAAGTCTTTGGTGATGTCATACAATTTTGTTAGAAGAAGCCGATGGTTGACTGTGTCATAAGCTGCAGAAAGATCAATGAAGACAGCGCCTGTAATGAGCCGATTCTCAAAGCCATCCTCAATATGCTGTGTCAAGTTTAATACCTGTGATGTGCAACTTTTTCCTTCTCGGAATCCAGCTTGCTGTGGAATAAGAGACGACTCCACCTTTCCTATCAGTCGCTCAAGAATGAGCCTCTCCAGGACCTTGTACAGGTGACAGAGCAAGGAAATAGGCCTATAGCTTTTGGGATCCAGCCGATCTTTGCCTGGTTTAGGGATAGCAATGACTCGAGCCTTCCGCCAGATTTTGGGAATCTTGCATTCTTGGACACAGATATTCATTAATTCCAGTAGCCATCGCCTCGTAACAGGACCAAAATTTTTGATCTGCTCTACTCGAATGTCGTCTAGTCCAGCTGCTTTTCCCAATTTGCACTTCCTCAGTGCTGATTCCAGTTCAGCTTCAGTAAATGGTGGAGATAGTATGTTGCTCTCTTGGTTTGGCTTCCGTGTTATTGGTTTCTTATCTAGCTTTCTAGATCGGGTTGATTTTCCATTTACTAGCAACTGATGGGCAATTTGATCTGCCTTTATATTAGCATATGTGCTGGCTTGGGTATTGTCATTATTGAGACGACGTAAAAGTCTCCAGGCCTTCTGACTGCTCCTGCTCATGTCACAATCTGTCATTAATTTTATCCACTCATCCCTTTTAGCCAGTGATACTGAGGAAACAACGCTTTGTGCAAGGATTGATGTTTCTTCGCTAAAAGGATCAAGTTCATATTTCTTGTAATATTCTTCTAGCAAAGTGGCCGTTTCAGGTTTAATGCCTTTGATAAAACTGGTTCTGCAACCTCTTGGAATTGATGCCCTTGAAGAAAATTGGACGATGTCAACAAACTTGTCGTACTCTTCAGGAACAGGAGCGATACTCAGAATCTTCTCATCCAATATGCTGGAAAATCTTGCCCAGTCAGCCTTCTTAAAGTTGTATCTTCGCCTAAAACGGACTTCTTGAGGTCTTATTAGTGGCAAAATTTGGCACATGATGGGCCTATGTTGTGTGTTTGGAATTGGTGGACATACTGCTTTGGTGCATGTATGCATAATGCTTTCACTAACAAAAAGGTCTGGATTATAGCCTCGTCCCCATCTTCCACTGTTAAAAGAAGGAGAGAGTTTGCTATCATGGATGAGGGCGAGTTGAGAATGTTCAGCCCACGACAGAACTGTCTCACCATTCTTGTCCTCATGTGCGTAACCCCATACATGACTGTGACTGTTGAAATCACCTATAACAATGGAGGCTTTACTTTTATCAAAATTGTGGGGTGGAATGAAGGAAAATTCTGCTGCAGGTGGTTTATAAACTGAGGTGATTACACAGTTACTTAGTTCAACGGTGATAATTTCAATATTGTTTTCATCTGACTGGCAAGCACTTCTGACTTCTAAGTTCGGCTTCACAAAAACGGCACTTCCATACAGAGCGTGTGGTCTTTCAGCGATCAGTTTCATGCCAGGAACAAATGGGCGTTTCTGCTTCATATCTCTGTGTGTTTCCTGAACACATAGAACATCACACTGCTTGTCGCGACAAAGTTCATACAAAAGTTGTTCTTTACAAGATGTTATGCCTTCAATGTTAACAGAAATGACTGTTAAGGTTGGTTCTGAAAAGAACCGTTTGTTGGATCTCATATTAAATAACTCTGTTACTTCTGGTGTGAGAGAATCAGCCGTCTAGGAAGAGTCCTAGTCCGTTGCCCAGGAGACACCCGGATGTATAACAATATCGCATGCAAATACACCCTACTGGGAGGTTTCTCTCTTTACCAATGTCGATGTGTAACTGTAAGCTACCCAATAAACGTCCGTGGGTGTCTCTTAATCATTCATGAAAGGTCTCGAATCTTCCCCGAGAGTATAAAAACTGCTGATTTTCCTGGCTCTCCACCACTCGCACAACATCTAGCTTAGTGTATGGAAGAATAGCAGGAGGCGGGAAGCGCCTCTTTCATCAGTCTGCAGCCCTTCAAAAATGTAATGGCCGTTTAACATCTTTATTTTCTTGTTAGCTCAGCAGTTTAATCCTCGGGGAAGGTCCGAAACTGTTTTTGATGTAACCTGTACCATTTCGATGTAAAATGTTCATGTTACTTTAACTGTAACTCGGGGATAGAGAGTGCTTTACCCTTTCGAGCTCCCCTGCATTTTGATCTGAGGTGACTACGTTTTCATAACCGATTTTCTTCTCTTTCCTAATGTATTAAAATATTCATATACGAGTCACCTCACTAGTGTGGGAATAGCCCCTGTTGAATCGGCCTAGCGCCACTTAGGTTTTAACTAGCTTTCCTGTAGAAGTGCAAGTACTCGCCTACCCTCTGTGGATGGGGGCGGTAGAATAACACCCACGGTATCCCCTGCTTGTCGTAAGAGGCGACTAAAAGGGGCCCCAGGGGTTCTGAACTTTGGAGCGTGGGTTGGCGACCACGGGGCCCTCAGCTGAGTCCTGGCATTGCTTCCACTTACTTGTGACAGGCTCCTCACTTTCAGCTATCCTATCCGACCTCCCTTGGTCAACTCTTGTTCTTTTCCGACCCCGACGCTATTAGGTTTGCGAGGGCTAGGGAGTCTTTCATTTTCATGCCCTTCGTGGCTCTTGTCTTCCTTTGGCCGATACCTTCATTTTTCAAAGTGTCGGACCCCTTCCATTTTTCCCTCTGATTAGTGTTATATAGAGGATGGTTGCCTAGTTGTACTTCCTCTTAAAACAATAATCACCACCACCACCACCAAGTACTCGCCTCCATTCATCTTTGTATTTTGGGCCATTAACGTAACCCGTTTTCGTTTTCCTTCCTGCGAAGGCCCAGTAGAGTGGGTACGAGGTACCCCTGTTTATATTTGTAAGTTGTGCCTTGATGGCAGTTAATTGTAAGTCTGGTAATGCCTTTAATAGGCTTGAAAGATTGAGAGCGGGTCAGCTCTTTCTGGTATTTTGAAAGGTGCCTCTAGGAGGCTTGACATTACTAGGTGGGAGCAAGTGCTCCATGTAATTAGGGGTTTTCTACCTTTTGGTATTTTGTGTTTGTGAACTGAGAGCTCAAGGATTGTGAAATTAGGGCTCGAAGCCCAGGATTTGTAAAGACCCCTTAACTTATGCTTTCATTTGTAAAGTTATAATTGTACCTGATTTTCATTGTTATTTCACCTAGTGAAAATTTGTTAATTCTTGTTGTCTATTGAAAATATAACCTTTATTTAAATTTTTAATTCATCTTTCGGACTTATAGTTAGACCCATTCCAGCCCGCACCTTCTTTCATCTCTGCTGTTCCACAGATACCTCGGAACAATACTAATAAGAGTCCAAATGTTACTCGAATGAAATGCAAATGTGCAAACAACAAGGTTTATTCAATCAAAGATAATGAAATTTTAAAAAAGACTGAATTAAATTGAAACAAGAATAGTCCGGCAAATACACACGTAACCCAATCGTCGATCTTTGGGTAGTACCCACGAACACTCTCCAGCGAAGATTCCAAAATGTTTTTAAAATTGTATTTTTAACTTACTGAATGCAATTGCTCTGAGTGTTAGAACGTTATTAAAATCATCAAGGACAGTATCTTTGTAATTACAGAACAGATCATGTGATAGTACACTTATCACACCCTTGTCAGTATTCTATTATTATTATTATTATTATTATTATTATTATTATTATTATTATCATTACTATATTATTATCAGCGTTTCACTTGTATATTTCGTCATTTATATTTGTAAGCTGGAAGGTCTCCATATGTGGTATGAGTAATTTGTTTTGTACAACGGCTGGGAAAACATTGGTATATTGAACTTGGAAATTTTGCATGAGTCATGTGCATATCCCAGTGTTTGATGAGATGGACTCCTTGTTGTAGTCGGGAAGTTCTATGAATAATGTGAATAGCCCAGAATCACATGAGCTTGTTGATGTTGTAGTCGGAGATCTCCGATGAGTCATGTGAAACACGCTAGAGTTTGCTGATCTTGTGATTGCCTTGTGACACTGGAAGAAATTCAGGGTGTGATCTTGACTAGAGGATATACTCATGATTGGACGGACAGGATGGATCTCGACGTATCATGTGAGAGCTGAGGTCTTTATATACTTCGACATCACAGCGGAAGGGAGCTACACACACGGTACGGGAAAGAAGAAGTGCTGACACACACTGTACGGGAATGAAGTAGTGCGAACACACGATACGGGAGTGAAACTGGATATACTGTACTCGAGTGACACTGCTGCAATATGCTGGACTGGACTTCAAACGTTTGTGGAACGTAGTCTTATTATGTTTGTGGAAACGTGACTGACCTACAATTGTGGAGTGCGTAAGCACTGAGTATTGTATACTTTGTGGTGGCCTGGTATTACATGTTGCTAAAAGCTGGGAGGTATCTGTGTGACATAATAAGTGCCTATTATGAGAATCGGCAAGTCGTATTGATACAGAGACAGTGAAGGTTTCTTATCTACATATATGTACATTTTTCAACGAACTAACTACAAACGGTGGCTTAGTTCTCGCTTTCGTTTTCCCTCTGTTTTCTTTGTTTTTGTTGTAAATATGGCGTCTTCCAGTAATATTTTGTTTGTGTATTACAAGTGTATTTTGGTGTGTTGATGAGGTGCTCATGCACGGATTTTATTGAGAATATAGTTAGATATTTTAGAATCAGTGGAGTTATTGATGAACACAAGTGCAGTTCCTACCTATTTAGTCATTTTTAGAAGGTTAGGTGAGGCTTGAAGCAGATGTACCAGTACGCAGCTTTTATGTACACGCCCCGGGTGATAAGGAATTATCATGCTCTGTCTAAATTTGAGGGATCCATTCTGGTGAACTCCGGCGCCCATACTACGGATATTTCGATTACTTGTTTTTGTTAATTTAATTATTTCAGTTATTTTATTAAGTGTTTGAGTAATTTTATTTATTCAGTTAATTATTTTAGTATTTATATTATTTATATTCACAAATAGTTACAATTGGCTGCCCAACGTGGAGCTGAATGACTGGTACACCTGTTAGGCTTAGAAGCGTTAGTGCACTTGTCAGATGTGGTTATAATTCTACAAACTATGTCAGTGAAATGTTGGATATGTATTTTGGAGTATGAAGAAATGTTTTAGCGAGTCGAGTATGATAAAACTTAAAAACAGGGAGGTTGTTAAAGTTGCTGGTACTAAGAATCAGGCTAAAGAAGTCAAAAGAATTCCACCACATCAAGTCTATCTAATTTCAGTGAGAGTAGCGAAATGGCTAACAGCAGTGAAGATCGATATTTGCAACGATAGGTGAGGAACCGAGTAACCCGTCTCAAACTCAGAATGTAGGGAATCAAGGTGAAGCTTCAATGCTCAGTATGCTTAAATCGCTACTTGATAGTCATAGTAAAGAGTTGAAGAGTGAATTGAACTTCTTAAGTAATGAAATATACAGTAGCAACAGTAAAATCGTTAATAATAATGTTGAACTGTCCAGTAAAATCGATAATAATAGTGTTGAATTGTCCAGTAAGACTGATAGTCAGAGTAAAGAGTTGAAGAGTGAATTGAGTCTTTTAAGTAATGAAATATACAGTACTAATAATGAATTAAATTCAGTTAGTACGGAATTGTCCAGTAAGATTGAGAATCAGAGTAAGGAGTTAAATTCAGTGAGTGTTGAATTGTGTAGTAAAATTGATAGTTTGATCGGTGCTGTGAATGGTAGAATAGATGAATTAATCTAGAAGTTTGACCATCAAAGCAGGGATGTACAGCAAGTCAGTAACTTGGAACTGACTGATAAAATTGAATTCCGATTTAACGTAGTTAGGAAAGAATTTGTGGAATACAGCAATGAATGTGATAAGAGAATAAAAATAGTGGAGGAAAATATCGAAGAAATAGAATTAAATCCAATCAGAACGTTTTAGCGAAGCGTATAGATGACAAGAATGAGAAATTTGAGAAAGATCTTAAGTCGGTAAAAGATGACCTGAAGTCAGTAGAAGGAAATGCCAGAATGGTAGTGGAAGAATGAATTAAAGCATGGCATGTGAAGTTAAGGCACCCCCTCTAGGGACACCATGACCTTGACGTCGGTGTGGGGGCTTGTGTGCTTGTTGATCCCGAGGGCTGTGCCAGTTTAGGGCTACCCATGCTGGAACCCCCTGTGGGTGGGGGCAGTAGAATAACACCCACGGTATCCCCTGCCTGTCGTAAGAGGCGACTAAAAGGGGCCTCAGGGGCTCTGAACTTTGGAGCGTGGGTTGGCGACCACGGGGCCCTCAGCTGAGTCCTGGCATTGCTTCCACTTACTTGTGCCAGACTCCTCACTTTCATCTATCCTATCCGACCTCCCTTGGTCAACACTTGTTCTTTTCCGACCCCGACGCTATTAGGTTTGCGAGGGCTAGGGAGTCTTTCATTTTCACGCCCTTCGTGGCCCTTGTCATCCTTTGGCCGATCTCTTCATTTTTCGAAGTGTCGGACCCCTTCTATATTTTCCGTCTGATTAGTGTTATATAGAGGAAGTCCTCTTAAAACAATAATCACCACCACCACCACCTTACCCATGCTGGATTGGCCTCGGTGTAGGGCCAGACTAACAAGGTGTCCCCCGAGTTGCCTGAGAGGTGTCTGTGGTCTTTAGATTTCATAACTATTTCTTCTCTTCTATACTCCCATTCTTAAATTTCTTTCTTCTTCCTGTCCAGCAACCTCTCTGCCTCGGGTAGAATAGGATAGTATGGAGGTTTTATCCTCCCCCAATCGCGTGTTTCGAATCGTGGCGAGGAGATGCATGGCTACTGGGAGAGTAGTTCTTAGCGGCCCAACCCAATCATAAGTTTCGCGTCGTGGCGAGGTGATGAATGGCTACTGGGAGAGTAGTTCCTAGCGACCCACCTCCAGATACCGGGCGACCTCTGGAGTATATAGCCTTGCCTTCGGTACGTCAGGGCTCTGCCGAAGGTCGACCTTTTATATCCCGGGTACTCGTGGGACATGGATGGTTTTGGAGTTTGATTTTGGTTTTAATTCTTCGAAGGCTGCAGGCCTTAAAACTGCGTCTTTAAATTGTACCGCAAAGAAACGTAAACGTTTCAACAGAGCCGATGATTTGTTCAATATTGAAACGTCTGAGGAAAATCAGCCTCGATTCCTGGTTGCCTCCAGAGTCGATGGACAGAGCTTCCTTCCAGAAAATCCGTTTCTAATTAGTAATGCTGTGGAGGATATTGTTGGTGGAGAGGTTGATGAGATGCGGAAACTACGAGACGGCTCCGTACTTATCAAGACCACTACGGTTGTACAGAGTAAGAAATTACTGGAAGCTACAATGTTCGGACCAGTACCTGTTAAGGTGGAAAAGCACAGGTCCCTGAACTCCATAAAAGGAGTCATCTTTCACAGGGACTTAGTCAAAGCCTCTGATGATGATCTCATCCGAAGCCTTGCACGTCGGGGAGTTTCCGACGTCAAGAGGCTCAAGAGGCGTGTCGGAGCTAATTTCACGACACAGGTGCTTTCATACTCACCTTTGACAAACAGACACTGCCCGAACGAATTAAAGTTTCAATGTATACACTGACAGTTCGACCATATATTCCAGCACCTATGCGCTGTTACAACTGCCAACGGTTTGGTCATACATCAACGCGCTGCCAAGGCTCAGCAACTTGTGGGGAATGTGGAAAAGGGGTACATACCGGTGTAGAATGCACACCACCAGCCGTGTGTGTAAACTGCACAGGTGAGCATGCCCCCCGATCCAAGAATTGTCCTAAATTCAAGGAAGAAAAGAAGATCCAGGAGATTAAGACACTGGATAAACTATCTTAACCAGACGCCCGGAGGAAATTTAAATCAATGGCCCCTCCGGAATTTTCCGTCTCCTTTGCTGAGAAGGCAGCAAAAGTACCAATAACACCAACAAGTTTTGTATCAACCGCTCCGGAGAAACCATCAACTAGCAAGCAGATAGTTCCTCATAGCACCAGTAACCAAGAAAAGAGTGAACAAATCGCAACAAAGGCATCGGTAGGCAAGTAATTGCCAAAAATTTTTGGAAAAGGCACTTCTCAGACACCTTCGGCTGGGAAGTCCTTTAGTTCAAGTGCGGGGGGAATGACTTCCCCTAATTTGGCTGGAAAATCTTCTTCCAGCCTTCCTACCAACGCACAGGTCAAGAAGGAGGAGAAAGGGAAGCCACAGCGCTCCCCTAAGAAGTTGAAGAAAAAGTCTTCTCCAACCCCATCGGGGATCACAGCATCCCCGAAGAAGACCGGCAACCAATCTGCCGGTTCTCCTTCAAAGAATAAGGAAACGGTGGGTAAGAACGAGAGGCCCAGACGCCCTCTTGTTCGATCAATTTCTGGGGAACTCAGTTCTCCCAGGAAGAAGGCCCACCGTTCAAAATCAGAGAGCACACCATCTACGGAGGGCTCAGCCTCCAAGTCACCCCCTGCCGGGGGCGCAATGGAGACTGAAGCCATTATTATTGGAGATGGTGACGATGACATAACGAACACCGACAAAGACGGCGGAAATTGGCAGGTAGTTGACCGAAAGAAGGGCAAGCAATTGTCCTAAATTCGCAACGCTACCAATCCACACAATGGCACTATTGCACTGGAACTGCAGTAGTTATCACTGTCGCCTAGCTGAGTTACGTCAATTGATATCCGCCTATGCGGCCTCCATAGTCTGTCTACAGGAATCTCGCCCCCTCTAGGGACACCATGACCTTGAAGTCGGTGTGGGGGCTTGTGTGCTTGTTGATCCCGAGGGCTGTGCCAGCTCAGGGTTACCCATGCTGGATAGGCCTCGGTGTAGGGCCAGACTAACAAGGTGTCACCCGAGTTGCTTGAGAGGTGTCTGTGCTCTTTATTCTTCATCACTATTTCTACCCTTCTATTCTCACCATCTTTAATTTCATTCCTCTTCCTGTCTGGCCACCCTCTCTGCCTCGGGTAGATTAGGTTAACATTACAGAAAAAAAAATTGAAAAAATTTAAAAAAATTAAATTAAAAAAATAATTAGCTTAGCACGGAGGTTTTATCCTCCCCCAATCACAAGTTTCGGGTCGTGGCGAGGTGATGCATGGCTACTGGGAGAGTAGTTCCAAGCGACCCCCTCCAGATACCGGGCGCCCTCTGGAGTATATAGCCTTGCCTCCGGTAAATCTCCTTGGCTCTGCCGGAGGTCGACGTCATATTTCCGTGAGTACTCGTGGGACCAAGAAACGGAACCTCTCTCTTCACTTTCAAATATTTCAAAGGGTGGCACCCTTCAAAAAACTGCGTCCAAGATTGCCAAGAAACGCAAGCGGTATACTCCAGTTCCAGTGGATTATGTAAGTGACGAACGTCTTCCTCGATTCCTGGTTGCTTCCAGGGTCGATGGTAAGAGTTTTCTTGATGAATGTCCTTTCATGATCAGCAATTCCATCGAAGAAATTGTTGCTGGTGAAGTCGACGAGATGCGCAAGCTCCGAGATGGATCCGTACTTATCAAGACATCTACGGCTGAACAGTCCAGACGGCTACTTAAAGCCAAGTTATTCGGTAAGGTAGAGGTGAAAATCGAGAAGCACCAAACCCTTAACTCTTGCAAGGGAGTTATATTCCACAGGGATTTGGTTAAGTCTTCCGATGATACGATGATCCGGTACCTAGCACGTCGGGGTGTAACCGACGTGTAGAGGTTGAAGAGGCGTGTGGGTGATAAGCTACTCGATACGGGTGCTTTCATCCTTACCTTCGACGCTGAGACCATACCTGAACGAATAAAGGTAGCAATGTATCGTCTGACTGTTCGTCCGTACATTCCGGCACCAATGAGGTGTTATAACTGTCAAAAGTTTGGCCACACCTCATTGCGATGTACAGGTTCGACGACCTGCAAAATGTGTGGGAAGTGCGAGCATGCTGGGGTTGAATGCACACCACCACCTGTGTGCGTCAACTGCCCGGGTACGCATGCTCCAATCTCCAAGGAGTGCCCCACATTCAAGCGGGAGAAGAAGATCCAGGAGATAAAAACGCTGGATAAGCTATCTTATCCAGACGCCCGGAGGAAGTTCAAATCCATGGCTGCTCCGGAGTTCTCCATCTCATTCGCTGAAAAGGTCACAAACGTACGGATCACTCCACAGAGTTTTGTACAGAACACCGGTACTGAAAACGCATTGAAAAGTCAAAGCCAGCAACAAAATTCAGTAAGTAAAGAAACTGGAGTTTCACCATGTGAAGCACCGAAAAGAGCGTTACTGTCGACGTTGCCTGGGAAGGGCCCTTCCCAGGAACGTTCGGCTGGGAAGTCCTCCCCCAACAGGGCGGGGGGAAAGATTTCCCCAAATAGGGCTGGAAAGTCCAGCCCTCCTTCCAATGCCCAGATCATAAAGGAGGAGAAGGTGAAGCCACAGAGCTCCCTTAAAACATTGGAGAAGAAGCCTTCTCCAACTCAGCCGGGGTCCACAGGATCACCGAAGAAATCCGGCAAGCCATCTGCCGGCTCTCCTCCCAAAAAGAGAGAAACGGTGGGCAAGAGCGAGAGGCCCCGACGCCCTCTTGTTCGATCACTTTCTGGAGAACCTAGTTCTCCCAGAAAGAAGGCCCACTGTTCCAGACCAATGAGATCACCGTCCGCGGAGGGTCCAGTCACTGCGCCTCCTTCTTCTGAGGAGACAATGGAGACTGAACCACTCATTGTCGTGGATGGTGACGACAATACCGACAACAACGGTGGAAAATGGCAGGTAGTTGACAAAAAGAAGGGCAAGCAATTGTCCTAATTTCGCAACACTACCAATCCACACAATGGCACTATTGCAGTGGAACTGCAGTAGTTACCACTGTCGCCTGGCTGAGTTACGTCAACTGATATCCGTCTATGCGGCCTCCATAGTCTGTCTACAGGAATCTCGTTTGAGACCTGGACACGACACGACTATGAGAGGATATCGTCTTTATTCCAAAGACAGAGTAGCTGTGGATGGCGCGGCATCTGGGGGCGTTTGTACCCTAGTTCGCTCCGACATCTTCAGCGAAGAAGTACCGCTCCGTACTCAGCTAGATGCAGTTGCAGTTCGCACTCCGTTGCCAGTAATGACAACGGTTTGCAACGTGTACTTTCCACCGGATTATAACCTTGATATGCATACACTACAAGATTTGATCGCTCAGTTGCCTCCTCCTTTCCTCATACTGGGGGATGTGAACGCCCGTAACACACTATGGGGTTCTCCGTCTTCCTGTTCTAGGGGGAGGAAGCTCGAGCGAATGGTCAACCTATTTGATCTTTGTGTGCTCAATACAGGGGAACCGACACATTTCAGTAGCGCGCATGGCACATTCTCACACCTGGATGTCACTTTGTGTGGCCGTGCGCTAGTTCCCCTGCTACGGTGGCAAGTTCATGACGACCTCTGTGATAATGACCACTTCCCGATAATTCTGTCTCTCTTGAATCAAAGACAGTCCGAAGTACCCAAGCGCTGGTTACTTCGGCGGGCAAATTGGCCAGAATTTACAAAACGCGCAGTGATGGCTGATGATATGCTGGAGTCTGTTGACGACCACGTCTCTTCCATTACTACTGGAATTTTGGCTGCTGCAGAGGAAACAATTCCTTCCTCGTCCGGTATTCGTCGCCGGAAACAGGTCCCATGGTGGACGGACGAAATTGCAGCAGCCATACGAGATCGCCGACGGGCTTTTAAGCATTATCGTCGGAATCCTACTATGGCCAATCATATCGCATTTAAGCGTCTGCGCGCGAAGGCCCGTTTTTTGATTCGAGAAAGTAAGAAAGCTACGTGGGAAAAGTATGTGTCATCCATCACGGCACATACTCCGTCATCACAAGTGTGGACAAAACTCCGCCGTATTGTCGGAATACAGAATGTGCCCTCAGTACCCGGAATCTCCATGAATGGAGATATAGTTACGATTCCTTCAGTCATTGCAGACCACATCGCGTCACATTTCGCAGATACGTCCAGCTCTAGGAGATACGACCCTGCATTTCTTCCAATTAAGCGCGAAGCAGAGGCCCACCATCTCTCTTTTGCCTCTAGTGCTTCGCATCACTACAACGTGGCGTTCACGGAGTGGGAGTTGCGAAGTGCACTTGCGCTATGCAGAGATACGGCTCCTGGACCGGACAAAATCCATAATCAAATGCTTAAGCATTTGAGTGACAGATGTCTCAAGGATATCCTCACCCTATTCAACAGAATATGGAGTGAGGGAGTGTTTCCATCTCAATGGCGTGAGGGAATTGTAATACCAATTCCCAAGCCAGGTAAAGATCCAAAACTTCTGGATAGTTATAGGCCAATATGCCTTACAAATGGCCTCTGTAAGCTATTTGAAAGGATGGTTAACCGGCGTCTTGTGTGGGCCATGGAACGGGAGGGCCTCTTGTCTAACTATCAGTGTGGTTTTCGCTCTCATCGGTCTGCCACTGATCATCTGGTCAGACTGGAGAGCGCCATTCAGGAGGCCTTTCTCCGGAAGGAACACCTAGTCGCCGTATTTTTTGACCTGGAAAAATCTTACGATACTACCTGGCGATATGGGATTCTCTCCACTCTACACCAGTGGGGATTTCGGGGAAATTTGCCAACGTTTATTGAGAACTTCATGTCCCTCCGTCTCTTTCGAGTCCGAGTAGGGAATGCATTTTCTCAATATTACGTTCAAGAAAATGGAGTACCTCAGGGATCGGTACTGATTGTCACGCTGTTCGCAACCGCCATCAACGGCATAGTTGCCGCTGCTGGGCCCGCAGTCGTTCCATCGCTGTATGTAGACGACTTAGCTCTACATTACAGCTCCGGAAGGGTGGCGTTTGCAGAGAGACAGCTACAGCAAGCTATTAACCGAGTCGACAGATGGGCCCTGCAACATGGTTTTCGATTTTCAGCAGCGAAAACCTCAGTTGTACACTTCTGTCGACGTCGGCCTGTGCATCCCGAACCAGAGCTCCGCTTGCGAAACAGTGTCTTACCAGTGGTTGACACCTGCAAATTCCTGGGTCTCCATTTTGATAAGAGACTTACGTGGCAGCCCCACATCCGTCAGTTAAAGGTTGCCTGCATGAAGAGACTTAACATGCTTAAGTTTCTCAGCGGCACTTCGTGGGGGGCTGACCGTGCGGTACTGCTACGATTTTACACGGCGACGGTCCTCTCCCGAATTGACTATGGAAGTGCGGCTTATGGCACAGCATCAAAATCTACGCTGAGCCTTTTAGACAGTATTCACCATAGTGGAGTAAGGCTGGCAACGGGTGCTTTCCGTACTAGCCCCATTCCCAGCCTGCTCGCTGAAGCGGGAGTTCCACCTTTACGGATAAGGAGGCAGCAGTTACTCTTAACGTACGCTGCCAAAATTCGTGAAATGCCGCTACATCCAAGCTATCAATGCATCTATCGCACCCAATACCACCAGAGGTGCCAAGACCGGCCGAATGCCACACGGCCGGTTGGGTTTCGGATTGATAGCTTGTGTCATGATTTGAATATTGATATCGGTGGTTGTCTTGAACGAACTCTTAGCGAGGTACCTCCGTGGTTGGTTCCGCGACCGGATATACGTCTAGATCTGCTCCGTGGACCCAAGGTGAACACGGATTCCTCCGTTCATCGGAGGTATTTCCAGGACTTTGTTCACCAATATCCGGCCGCGAGACTTATCTTCACGGATGGTTCTAAAATCGGAGATTATGTTGGTTGCTCTTTTGTCATTGATGATATGAGTACGAAGATCTCGCTCCCTAAAGCATGTAGCGTGTATACTGCAGAGCTTTACGCCATCTTAGAGGCTCTGCAGTTTGCACTGCGTGACGAAAGAAGCCACTTTCTGTTGTGTACCGATTCGTTAAGCTCTCTGCAGTCTATTGAAACCTGTTTCTCGCAACACCCACTGGTGCAGCAGATACATGACCTTCTAGCCAGGTTAAGCGATGCTAGCACCAGAATTACTTTTGCGTGGCTTCCAAGCCACGTTGGGATTGCGGGAAACGAACTTGCGAATGAAGCAGCAAAGGAAGCTCTACTTTTACCTCCAAGACCCGTCAATGTACCTGCTAAGGATATTTGTTCTCAGCTACGTCGAACCATCTTGGCGTCCTGGGAATCGGAGTGGCTAGATATCCGAACTCCCAACAAGCTGAGAGCAATTAAGAAAACAACTACCGTGTGGCGGTCCTCTTTCCGACCTTCACGGAGAGAGGCCATAGTACTGTGCAGGCTGAGGATAGGTCATTTACGATCCACGCACTCTTATCTCCTAAAGAGGGAGGACCCCCCAGTGTGTTCTTGTGGTGCCGAATTCACCGTGGCCCACATCCTCACAGAGTGCGCCGATCTCTCTGGCCTAAGACGGAGCCTCGGCCTGCAGGAAACACTCGAACGCATACTAGCCGATGACGCGACTACTGCTGATCTCGTCATCCGCTTTATGTGCGACAGTGGACTTATCAAAGGTATGTAAATTACAAGTGTACTGTTACTCAGGGAACGTACGTTCCCTTTTGATACGTTAGTAATCCTTTCGGCCTAGTTTTATAATTATATTTTGTTTTATTTTGTACTGCGTTTCCAAATTCCTTTGTTGAATAAATAATTTTGTTTTATATTTTAAATTTATTTTCCACTTATTTGTTCAGAGAGGATGATTACCTCGTTGTACTTCCTCTTAAAACAAAAATCACCACCACCACCACCTACAGGAATCTCGTTTGAGGCCTGGACACGACACGACTATGAGAGGATATTGTCTTTATTTCAAAGAGAGAGTAGCTGTGGATGGCGCGGCAACTGGGGGCGTTTATACCCTAGTTCGCTCCGACATCTTCAGCGAAGAAGTACCGCTCCGTACTCAGCTAGATGCAGTTGCAGTTCGCATTCCGTTGCCAGTAATGACAACGGTTTGCAACGTGTACATTCCACCGGATTACGACCTTGAAATTCGTGCACTACAAAATTTGATCACTCAGTTGCCTACTCCTTTCCTCATGCTGGGAGACGTGAACGCCCGTGACATACTATGGGGCTCTCCGTCTTCCTGTCCTAGGGGGAGGATGCTCGAGAGAATGATCACCCTGTTTGATCTTTGTGTGCTTAATACAGGGGAACCGACACATTTCAGCAGCGCACATGGCACATTTTCACACCTGGATGTCACTTTGTGCAGCCGTGCGCTAGTTCCCCTGCTACGGTGGCAAGTTCACGACGACCTCTGTGATAGTGACCTCCCCCTGTGGGTGGGGGCGGTAGCATAACACCCACGGTATCCCCTGCCTGTCGTAAGAGGCGACTAAAAGGGGCCCCAGGGGCTCTGAACTTTGGAGCGTGGGTTGGCGACCACGGGGCCCTCAGCTGAGTCCTGGCATTGCTTCCACTTACTTGTGCCAAGCTCCTCACTTTCATCTATCCTATCCGACCTCCCTTGGTCAACTCTTGTTCTTTTCCGACCCCGACGCTATTAGGTTTGCGAGGGCTAGGGAGTCTTTCATTTTCACGCCCTTCGTGGCCCTTGTCTTTCTTTGACCGATATCTTCATTTTTCGAAGTTTCGGATCCCTTCCCATTTTTCCTCTGATTAGTGTTATGTAGAGGATGGTTGCCTAGTTGTACTTCCTCTTAAAACAATAATCACCACCACCACCTTATCAGAAATGGCTCCAAACAAGGACCGAGGCAGACAGGGATTTGTACGCAGATGAAAGAAACAGAGCGAAACATATAGTTGTTGAATCCAAAAATAAGTCGTGGGAAGATTTTGGTAATAACCTGGAAAGGCTACGTCAAGCAGCAGGGAAACCTTCCTGGACAGTAATAAAGAATCTCAGGAAGGGAGGGGAAAAAGGAAATGAACAGTTTTTTGAGTAATTCAGGTGAACTAATAATAGATCCCAGGGAATCACTGGAGAGGTGGAGGGAATATTTTGAACATCTTCTCAATGTAAAAGGATATCACCCTGGTGGTGTTGAGAACAGCCAAGCTCATGGAGAGGAGAAAAATGATGTTGGTGAAATTACGCTTGAGGAAGTGGAAAGGATGGTAAATAAACTTCATCGTCATAAGGCAGCAGGAATAGATGAAATTAGCAATGAAATGGTAAAGTATAGTGGGAAGGCAGGGATGAAATGGCTTTATAGAGTAGTAAAATTAGCATGGAGTGTTGGTAAGGTACCTTCAGATTGGACAAAAGCAGTAATTGCACCTATCTATAAGCAAGGGAACAGGAAGGATTGCAACAACTATCGAGGTATCTCATTGATTAGTATACCAGGCAAAGTATTCACTGGCATCTTGGAAGGGAGGGTGCGATCAGTCGTTGAGAGGAAGTTGGATGAAAACCAGTGTGGTTTCAGACCACAGAGAGGCTGTCAGGATCAGATTTTCAGTATGCGCCAGGTAATTGAAAAATGCTACGAGAGGAATAGGCAGTTGTGTTTATGTTTCGCAGATCTAGAGAAAGCATATGACAGGGTACCGAGTGAAAAGATGTTCGCTATACTGGGGGACTATGGAATTAAAGGTAGATTATTAAAATCAATCAAAGGCATTTATGTTGACAATTGGGCTTCAGTGAGAATTGATGATATAATGAATTCTTGGTTCAGGGTAGTTACAGGGGTTAGACAAGGCTGTAATCTTTCATCCCCCTGTGGGTGCGGCTGGTAGAATAACACCCACGGTATCCCCTGCTTGTCGTAAGAGGCGACTAAAAGGGGCCCCAGGGGCTCTGAACTTTGGAGCGTGGGTTGGCGACCACGGGGCCCTTAGCTGAGTCCTGGCATTGCTTCCACTTACTTGCGACAGGCTCCTCACTTTCATCTATCCTATCCGACCCCGACGCTATTAGGTTTGCGAGGGCTAGGGAGTCTTTCATTTTCACGCCCTTTGTGGTCCTTGTTGTAACGGTTCAAATCCCGTTACAAGATGATATCTGTATTTTTATTATTGTACGATTTTATCTGTATTTTATTATTATTATTATTATTATTATTATTATTATTATTATTATTATTATTATTATTATTATGTCAGTATTATTATTATTATGTTATCTGTGATATTGTTACTATTATTGTAATTATCCGTTTTATTCAATTCGATTTTGCAATTGCCTGTTGCTTGCAAGATTGTACTTAGATGTATGCATATATACGTATGTGTAGAATAACCCTCAATACCTGTACAGTGAGAATTGTTGTATATATCAGAGATTGGATGTGACGTTGGGACATTGTGCAAGATTAGTGGCGATTCTGCCAAGTCATCGCCGAGCCATGGCTACGGCATTGTATTTATTTAGATATGCGCTCACGGAGTTAGCCGCCTCCGGGCTATTTCACCACTGGATGTAATATCTGTCGCGTAGGTGGGAGTATGTCATTGTTATTTTTGGAGATTACGTACCTGTGTCAACCAACGTCTATATAAGGTAGCTCCATATTGTAGCGTCAGTCATTACTTATACGGATGCAGTACAGTGAAGTAGTCTACTAGATCAAGAGGCCTTAGTTGGTCCGTCAACCAGTGTGAACGAGAGATGGTGAAGACTCAATGAGCCATTATTGGTCATTGAGAGAGTGAGGCCAAAAGTTAGTTGGTCACTTAGTTGAAGACATGGACGCAAGGCTTACCATGGAGTCAGAGAAGGCAACCCTGGACCTGCCAAGAGGTCATACCATATTGACTTACAAAGAAGTCAGATGATATGGAGAAGAAGCAGTCACAAGGATGCATCACCAAGTTAGGCGTGACACATCTACAGTAAACACCAGATCAAAGGAATACGTCGTAATTACACTAAAAGTGTTGAAGGTACAGTCAAGTGAATCAGTGAGGAAAATATTTTGTATAAATTGTTAAATGTCCGGTCAAGAAGAATTCAAATTCATGCCTAGTTTCTTTCAGTTGCAATGTCATACTTTCATATTCTCATCTGTTTTATCGCAACAAGACTCACTATTTTTTGATATATTATTTAAAGAATATATATTGTTCTATCAAACGAATTCATAGTTTCATTTCTTTGACAGTAAAATATCTTAACCTCAAAATTAATGGGGAAACCGAACGCCAATCTCCTTTTCCCAGAACTTACATGGTATGTTGTCAAAAGTAAGCTTATTACCCCACACCCTGTTAGTATGTTAGTAATTAAATTTCACAAAGTGTCGACGCAACGTGGTGCACGAAGAAATTCAGAACTTGTTCTGAATGACAGCATATCATAGGTTCATTCTGGGAGGAGTATGCACAATTTAAGCCAACGGAATCATTATCGGTAAATGTTAGGAGTGTAACTTTGTGATATATATTTGTATTTTGGGGATATGTCAAGGGATTTGAAAAGGGAAATTAATTTGAGATCGCGTACTATCACTAGTGAACCAAAGATGGACAAGGAAGACAATAACAAGTCATGTGACGACGAGGTCATTGCTTCTGCGGACATCCAAGGTGAAATTCAGAGTAGGGAGCAGGTGAATACGATGGAAGCTTCTGAGATAATTCAGGAAAGTACAGAAATTGAGAAGCACACTGAAACTCAAAAGGAAATCGCGGGGGGAATGAACCAAGATTTTCTAAATTTGATGATGGCCAAATTTACCGAGATCAGTAATGAAAACTGTAAAAAACTGAGTGAAAATAGTAATAAACAGATTAACTCTCTAAGTAGTAAGATGGAACAAATAATTAGTAGTAACGAAAGTAGTAAGAAAGAGATAAGTAATAAAATCGAAGAATTGATTAATGGTAACAGTGCGATTAATGATAAAATAGATGGGTTAAGTGAATCACTAAATTCCAAAATAGATACTAAGATAGTAGAGGTAACTGGTCAAATATGCAAGTTAGAAAATAAGTTAAATAAAGAGTGCGTTGACCTTAGAGGTGAAATGGAGTTGAATCGGAGAGATCTTCATACTCAAATTGAGCATGTCAAAGCAACATGTACAAACAAGATTGTACTGTTAAGTAATAAAATTTCGAGTAATCGGGAAGAAATTCATGAGGTAGTCGAGAAAAGATTGGACAAAATTTACAATGCAGTTAGGGAAGATACGAGGGAACAGATTAGTAGAATTGAACAAATTGAAAGCAAACTTGTGGAAGTCAGTGAACTACGGAACGAACAGGAAACGCTATCACAGCAGGTGAGAGAGGGAGAGGAAGAATTGCAGGAAGACGTGAGAATAGTGGAAGAGAATGCTGAAAGAGCAGCGGAAGAAGAAGAAGAAGAAGAAGAAGAAGAAGAAGTGAACTGCCAGGGAGTGGTACAGCAGAAAGGTGGAGGTAAGTCGGCGGGTGAGGTGATAGTAGTGAGTGGTTTGTTCAGTAGGGATCGTGATTTAACTGGGTTTTCTGGAAAACAGTTCAGTACTACAGAATTTGTAAAAGTAGTTGAGAAAAGATTTGCAAGTAAGTTGAGGGATAATATTATTGAATGGGAATATGTGTTGGAGATTTTGTCTAATGTTTTTATCGGTGAAAGTAAAATATGGTTTCGAGTGTACTGGAATAATATGTCTAATTTAGGAGAGATTAAAGTGTTCATTGATAGGCTTTGGAAGGAATGTGTGGAAGGGCGCGCGCGAGAGAGAGAGCGCATGATGTCTAGGGAAAGTGGTATTGTAGAGAGAAGGGGTAAAATGTTAGCCGTGTATCAGAGGAGAGGGGGTGATCATGATCCGCAGAGGATTAATAGTTGTGTTGATGGTGATAGTGGTCAGAAGAGTAACGAGAGAGAATCTGAAGATGGGAGGCATATGGATTTGAGTTGTGAGAGAGAGGATCAGAAGAGTAATCAGAGAGAATCGGAAGATGGGAGGCGTATGGATTTGAGTTATGAGAGTGAAGGTCAGAAGAGTAATCAGAGAGAATCGGAAGATGGGAGGCGTACGGATTTGAGTTATCGGAGAGACTATGATAGTCTTAATATGAATGGTATCCAGGTTTCTTTATGGAGCCAGAGTATTTCAGATTCACAGGGAATCGGGTAAGTTAAGTGGACAGGTTGAAGGTAGAAGTTGAACAGGTATGTAGTATAAGTAGTTATGTAGTGAAAGTAGAGTTAAGAGTAGTGTGATTGTGACCTAAGTAATGTTAAGTGAGAGATTTAAGTAGTGCCGTAGTCGTAGATAATGAAGTAATTAATAGTAGTAGTAAGGCAGATGTAAGAAGTGTTTTGTTAAGTGAGGTAAGTACTTGTAATACTGACAATATGATGTAAGTAGTGAGATAGTAACTCCGATGATGGAAATTGTGATATGAAGAAGGTAAGTGAAGGTTCTATTAGATATTATAACAGCCGTTGGGTAAGTCACAGTGAGTAAATAAAATGATAGCGGTACCAATTACGATTGAAGATGATTGTAAGTTTCATCTATGCGTTGTACCAGATCTTGCGTATTCAGTTATTTTGAGAGCTGACTTGGTTGCAAATCATGGAAGTAGAGTAGACTTTGATTTAGGTAGTGTGTGTTTGTTCTATGAGGAAACTAGCAAAGAAGTACGTGTTAATTATGATGGTCTGAGGTAAGTGTGTTGGTGACGTGTGTTCTTTGAAATATATGAGAGGTAAGTGAAGTTGTTCCTAGTGAGAGGAAATGTGTTGTTGGGTGTGTTACGTGTCTATACGACCAGGATCTGAGGGATCGTCGGTATGAGGCAGTGACGTGAGGTAATTTGAGTGAATTACAGGAGGAGTAATTGTGGTCGATGTTAGGTAAGCATCGAGATGTATTTAGTGGTAAGTGAGGAAGAACACGTATATGAACATAAATTTGTAGTAAATGACCATTGATCGTTTGTGGCAGGTAAGTATCCCAGTCAACTTAAAAATGCTAGTGACGTCTAAGAACAAATAAACATTATGCTGGATTGCGGAATAATTTGACCATCTTGTAGCCATAGTGTTGATTCTTTAATTATTGTTGCCAAGAAGGATGTGATTTATTGAGAGATGTAAGTTAATAAGGGCAAAATTGATTCAGTTTGAGTGACGGAGTGCTACTCAGAGTTCCATTTTCATCATCTGCAGAGGCGGGAAATATGTTGAAGTTATTATTTTGTATCAGGGGTATTTCACTATTGTGAACCGTATCGGGAAGTGTGCATATTCCTTAAAAGATCAGGAAGGGGATATTGTCGGTATTTGTAGTATTATATATGTAAAGAAGTACTTCACGTGAGATTTGTTGAGATAATAATAAGATGATTAAATTTTGTAAGAAACTGGCAAAATAAAAATAACATCTGCGATATGCGTGTGAACCAAGTGTCGTATTGGTGTATTGGAAGAATAAGTGCTACATTGTCATGTACTGTGTGACAAAAAAACGGAGAACAGGACATTGGACAGTTATCTGCGATAACAATATGCGAGAACAGTTCTCATATAAGTGATATTTCACAAAAAGTTTTGATATGTTAAAAAAAGGAGAAGAATGTAGTGTAATCATTTAAAATTATTTGTATGTGTTAAATTGAGTGCTATACTCTTGTGATTTGTATGAGAGAAAGAGAGAATGGGACACTGAACAGTTATCTACGATGGCAATGTGCGAGAAAAATTCTCATATGTGATGTATTATAAAATGTATGGATGTTGAAAAAGAAAATTATTGTTGTATACTCATTTAAAGTGTTTAAATGTGTCAGTGTTATATTTATATTATGTTATTCATAAATCAATCGATTCTTTGTTCTTCGATTTATTTATGAGGGAGGCGAATTGTAACGGTTCAAATCCCGTTACAAGATGATATCTGTATTTTTATTATTGTATGATTTTATCTGTATTTTATTATTATTATTATTATTATTATTATGTCAGTATTATTATTATTATGTTATCTGTGATATTGTTACTATTATTGTAATTATCCGTTTTATTCAATTCGATTTTGCAATTGCCTGTTGCTTGCAAGATTGTACTTAGATGTATGCATATATACGTATGTGTAGAATAACCCTCAATACCTGTACAGTGAGAATTGTTGTATATATCAGAGATTGGATGTGACGTTGGGACATTGTGCAAGATTAGTGGCGATTCTGCCAAGTCATCGCCGAGCCATGGCTACGGCATTGTATTTATTTAGATATGCGCTCACGGAGTTAGCCGCCTCCGGGCTATTTCACCACTGGATGTAATATCTGTCGCGTAGGTGGGAGTATGTCATTGTTATTTTTGGAGATTACGTACCTGTGTCAACCAACGTCTATATAAGGTAGCTCCATATTGTAGCGTCAGTCATTACTTATACGGATGCAGTACAGTGAAGTAGTCTACTAGATCAAGAGGCCTTAGTTGGTCCGTCAACCAGTGTGAACGAGAGATGGTGAAGACTCAATGAGCCATTATTGGTCATTGAGAGAGTGAGGCCAAAAGTTAGTTGGTCACTTAGTTGAAGACATGGACGCAAGGCTTACCATGGAGTCAGAGAAGGCAACCCTGGACCTGCCAAGAGGTCATACCATATTGACTTACAAAGAAGTCAGATGATATGGAGAAGAAGCAGTCACAAGGATGTATCACCAAGTTAGGCGTGACACATCTACAGTAAACACCAGATCAAAGGAATATGTCGTAATTACACTAAAAGTGTTGAAGGTACAGTCAAGTGAATCAGTGAGGAAAATATTTTGTATAAATTGTTAAATGTCCGGTCAAGAAGAATTCAAATTCATGCCTAGTTTCTTTCAGTTGCAATGTCATAATTTCATATTCTCATCTGTTTTATCGCAACAAGACTCACTATTTTTTGATATATTATTTAAAGAATATATATTGTTCTATCAAACGAATTCATAGTTCCATTTCTTTGACAGTAAAATATCTTAACCTCAAAATTAATGGGGAAACCGAACGCCAATCTCCTTTTCCCAGAACTTACATGGTATGTTGTCAAAAGTAAGCTTATTACCCCACACCCTAGAGATAGTCAAGAGTCTCATTCTATTATTGCTGTACTGAGTGACAGCTGGCGCCCTTCAAATAACGTATGTGTAAGTAAGCAGGTAACAAGTAAGTGTGAGTACAAGGTTCAACAAGTGTGTATTTTATTTAATGAATGTTAATTTTCATAATTTCCATTTTAAATGCAGAGTTTTATATATGTTTCAAAAGTTAGTCAGCGACTTAGGAAGTTCTCATTGTATTCTTTTGGCCGATATCTTCATTTTTCGAAGTGTCGGACCCCTTTCCGTATTTTCCCTCTGATTAGTGTTATACAGAGGATGGTTGCCTAGTTGTACTTCCTCTTAAAACAATAATCACTACCACCTGTAATCTTTCACCTTTGTTAGGGTCTATTCGTATTTTACATGGATCATCTGCTGAAAGGTGTAAAACGGCAGGGAGGGATTCAGGTAGGTGGAAATGTAGTAAGCAGTCTGGCCTATGCTGACGACTTGGTCTTAATGGCTGACTGTACCGAAAGCCTGCAGTCTAATATCTTGGAACTTAACAGTAGGTGCAATGAGTATGGTATGAAAATTAGCCTCTCGAAGACTAAATTGATGTCAGTAGGTAAGAAATTCAACAGAATTGAATGTCAGACTGGTGATACAAAGCTAGAACTGGTCGATAATTTCAAGTATTTAGGTTGTGTATTCTCCCAGGATGGTAATATAGTAAGTGAGATTGAATCAAGGTGTCGTAAAGCAGTTGCGATCAACAGTATTCTGTATGAAGGAAGTCAGCTCCCAGATGAAACTATCTTTCCATCGGTCTGTTTTGAGACCAACTTTGCTTTACGGGAGCGAAAGCTGGGTGGACTCAGGATATCTTATTCATAAATTAGAAGTAACAGACATGAAAGTAGCAAGAATGATTGCTGGTACAAACAAGTGGCAACAATGGCAGAAGGCCATCAGCTGTCATATACGGCCTGGGCATCACTGAAGAGGCGTACTAGGGAAATAAGAAATGAAGAAGTTTCCCTTTGCTTTCCTCACCAAGCCTAAAGTTGCTATTACATATCAGTTTGCAAAGCCCACTGAAATGCATGCACCAACCGACCCTATGAGCAACATTTTGACACCATTCATAGCAGCGGCTGGTTGCATAAGGAATGGCATTACTAGCATCGCTCATACCTCAGTCACTTTCATATTGTCAAAGCCAAGGATAAGACAGAGACAGATCAATGAAAGTAACAGTATTGCTCTAACCTATACCAGAAGACATAGTGTACTGTAAGCACTAGGTCTCGCTGGCAAAAGCTTATTCGTGACATATGCTATTGTACAGAAGGACTTAATTCCTTACTCTTGATCGCATGTGCTTTAAGATAGAGCTCCCCTTAATATTTGTGTTCACCGGCGAGTTGGCCGTGCGTGTAGAGGCGCGCGGCTGTGAGGTTGCATCCGGGAGATAGTACGTTCGAATCCCACTATCGGCAGCCCTGAAGATGGTTTTCCGTCGTTTCCCATTTTCACACTAGGCAAATGCTGGGTCTGTACTTTAATTAAGGCGACGGCCGCTTTCCCCCTGTGGGTGGGGGCTGTAGAATAACACCCACGGTATCCCCTGCCTGTCGTAAGAGGCGACTAAAGGGGGCCCCAGGGGCTCTGAACTTTGGAGCGTGGATTGGCGACCATGGGGCCGTGAGCTGAGTCCTGGCATTGCTTCCACTTACTTGTGCCAGGCTCCTCACTTTCATCTATCCTATCCGACCTCCCTTGGTCAACTCTTGTTATTTCCGACCCCGACGCTATTAGGTTTGCGAGGGCTAGGGAGTCTTTCATTTTCACGCCCTTCGTGGCCCTTGTCTTTCTTTGACCGATATCATCATTTTTCGAAGTGTTGGATCCCTTCCATTTTTCCCTCTGATTAGTGTTATATAGAGGATGGTTGCCTAGTTGTACTTCCTCTTAAAACAATAATCACCACCACCACGACCGCTTCCTTCCATCTCCTAGGCCTTTCCTATCCCATCGTCGCGATAAGACCTATCTGTGTCGGTGCAACGTAAAGCCCCTAGCAAAAAAAAAAAATGTGTTCTGGGAACGAGGATGTTCTTGTGACTTAAAGCACACTCAGGAACTGACAACAGTCATTCCCACTAATAAGCATCATTGTAAATAATGTATATTGTTAATTTTCATGGTCACTAGCGAGTCACAGTGCAATTTAAAGTGAATGAATACTTGAAAACTGGTGAATGGATAAAATTTAGTTAGTATTTGTACAAGTGTTTGCTTTTGTACACAACACCTTTAATGCCCTGTTCCACCTGCATAACGCCCCAACGTAACGCCCCTCCTCGTCTGCCGTCACGCCTCAAACGTCAAGAGGTTAGGCAAGGGTAAGTTCTTTTGATTGTCCATTTCAGCTGTCTTTTTACTTGGTTTCCTTGCTTTTCCCTTTCTCGTATACAACATAACAGCTCTTAGCTTGTGAACCTGGTTTCCCATAGTAAGTAAATTACTTTTATCTGTAATCTCTCGTTTTTCTTGTTCAGTGACATTTTGTGAATGCTTCACATTCAAATCCTTTCATTCTGTTTCAAGTTTGTCACAAGTCAAATAGGCACCGGTACGTGGGTATAGTACTCGTCATGGATTAACATAGAGGGGCTGTATACCTGACATCAACGATTCTAATGGAGGCCCTTCACTACTTCGTCCGTCATTACCACGTCTAGCCACTCTTCTCCTATCCTGTCTACTTCCACCACCTCCCCCCTCACTCTTATTCGAGTCCCTTGCCCTCCCCTGCCAATCTCCAGACTCAGGCTTCTCCGGCTCCACCTTCACATCAAGAACCGTCATCCGACGCCACACAACGGCAACTCCCATTGTCTGTGAGCTGCGTCCTTCGTGCAGTGGCGGCTTGTTTGGGAGGCGCTAAGGCGCGCGCCCCCCCCCCCCCACGGGGTTCCATTAAATTCGAGAATTTTAATCTTAAATGTTAACAAGGGAAATATTTTACTATAAGATTATTATCAAGGGCGCGAGTTGTACTGTGCTGCGGCGCGATGCGCTGCTGGCCCTACGCAGGAGGGCGCTCTCTCACAGCGGACCAAATACTCCCGAATCTCCTTTGACTGGCCTTGAGGGAGCCAATCAGAGGTGCAGTAGAGATGTGCTGTTCTACGGAGATTCCGGCGCGTTTCTGCCGCGGCCCATCGTTGCAGCCAACCTACCCGAAACATTGGTGATCTGATTTCTATTTAACAGGGGTCAGTTTATGCACATTTCTCTCCTAAAACTAGGAACTATTTTACTGAGGCACTTACCTGAGTTAAATGTGCCGGTATACATTTATAATAGTCTTGTAATTTTTAGGATTATTAACTAACGAAACGAGTAACGACTGTAACTACTGGCTCCTCGCACTTGACTCATGTTGGCCATACTCACTGGAGAGCGCGATGTTTAACTTTGTGTTGGTGAATGACCGTGATGTGACTGTGACAAGGTGAAATTAGGAGAAAGGTTGTGATTTATATGTAGGCGTAGTGTTATGTATGCACTTCGTACAGTATGATTACCGTCGAACATATTAAAGAACTAACGTTTTCTTCTCTTTCTACCGAGAAGAAAGTCGAACTGAAGGAGTGTTTTAGGCCGACACCAGACTTCTTGTTGAAAAAACCGGAGACAAAGAAAAATGAAAATAGGGCTTTCCAAAGACAAATTAGTTCTCCTGACGTATATAACAAGAACTCGCGGATATGTGGAAGTGATATCTCAGAAACATTTCACTGCTTTCCTTGGCCGCTATTCTCCCGTTCTAGGAAAGGAGATAAATGGATCACCACAGGGGTGATATCAATAGTACCATGGACTTTGAAAAGCTTGGTGAAGTCAATGTCGTGTCTTGTGTAAGTGATCACTACAATGAAACTATTCGTAAACATAACTCGATGGTGGACAAGAACAGGCAAATATTATTATTATTATTATTATTATTATTATTATTATTATTATTATTATTATTATTATTATTATTATTATTATTATTATTATGTATGTTCAGTCTTCAGCCCTAAGGCTGGTTGGATCCTCAACAGCTCTGCCATCAGCTGTCATAGATGGCCTAGGCATCACTGAAGAGGCATACTAGGGAAATGAGGAGTGAGGTAGTTTCCCGTTGCTTTCCTCACTGAGCCAGAAGTTGCTGTTACATATCAGTCTGCGAAGCCCACTGAAATGCACGCACCAACCGACCCTATGAGCAACATTTTCACATCATTCATAGCAGGAACTGGCTGCAGAAGGAATGGAATTACTAGCATCGCTCATACCTCAGTCACATCCATATTGTCAAAGCCAAGGATAAGACAGAGACAGATCAATGAAAGTAACAAAATTGCTCTCGCCCATACCAGAAGACATAGTGCACTGTAAACACTAGGTCCTGCCAGTAAAGGCATATAATAATAATAATAATAATAATAATAATAATAATAATAATAATAATAATAATAATAATAATAATAATAATATTAATAATAATAATAATAACAATCAAAACAATTGCGTATGCATTGCACCGTATAGTGTTCGAATTGTGTATCTTGATAACATGTTTTGAAGAACTTGAGATATTTGTGGAATTATGAAACTAAGGTGCGCCCCCCATTGCTGATATCCACGAGCCGCCACTGCCTTCGTGGCATTGACCCGGCCGTCACGGAACAAGCTATCCTACATGAACTTCAACTGGAAGGTGTCCCGGCCCGTCGTGTATTCCGGATCTTTAACGACCACGGCCCAACATTTATGGTCCGCCTTCAATTCTCGCCTGCTACCGACGTCGACCGGCTGATCACCACTGGGGTCCGTCTCCGCGGAAGGACTTACAGAGTGGAACATTCCCGTTCCCCGCCCCGTCCTGGCCGTTCTTCTCCTAACATCCCCACTTCTCGTCCAAATCCCGTCCCGCCACCCACTCCACCCCCGCCACCTATTAACATCCCTGCTCCCCCCCCCCCATTTCCTTCTCCCGCCCCACCCGATCTTCGACCTTCTTCGCTTACTTGCTACTTCCCTCACTAACATTACCACGACCCTCCATTACTTCCTTTCTCCGTACTACCCTACACCGACCTCACTCATTGTACCAGCTCAATATATGTAATGTAATTATGTAACTCTCTGTCATGTAACATTGTCTTTTTCGGAATGCGCGCCCGTGGTACCTTGCTCTCAATAACATTTCTCCTCTCCATTCCCTCTCGTGTTCGCGGGGGTTTTTCCTGCGCGGGGTGCTTTGGGGGCTTCGCCCTGGGTCCCGGCTTGGTGTGATGGTGCCCCTGCGCCAGATTCATACACTCTTTTCCCTTACTGGTGTGTACAACACACCCCCCCTAGTTTTAAGTTTATATCTCTCCATTTTTCTTCCCTCTCTACGGCCCAAGAGCTCCACAGTTGAGCTGATGGCCCGCCCCTCCTCGCTGAGGAGGGGAATGAAATAACTTGTTTTATGTTTTTTATTCTAATGGAGGCAAGTCATGGCCAGACTACACTAAGGCTGTGACATTGAAACTTGGCAACACTGTACTGCTACTCTTTGGGGTCTTACTTGTAACATATGGGAAGTTAACCTTCTGTTACGTTTCCTCAAATAAAACGTTGATGGAAGAGCAATTTTCATTGGATACATATAAAGCAAGGTGAAAATTAAAATAAATAAGTCAATGTAAATATGGTATAAACAAGCATACGGCTACAACTAGAAGAACAATACAATCCTATGTCCATCAAAATACAATTTTAACATTGGGAATCAACTTACAGCATAATCACTCCAGGGTGATCAGTTTTCTTTTCTTGCCAGAACTTTTAACCATAGCATCAGCATCACAAACATGTTTTGTGTAGTTGCTGATTAAAATATTTGCAAAATAGGGCAAAGATAGGCAAAGAAGTTCGTGTAGAGGTTTTTCACGATATGAACAGCACTCCCTTGTATCAATTACACTTTGCCTTGTAAGCTGAATCAATACACACTTCTGATTCTTACTCCGAAAGAATGCTACTTCATATTCCTCAGAGATTAAAATCTGCTTAATCTGCACACATATAAGAGCAATTCTGATGGGACCTCTGTTTAAACTGTTAAACATGTCATTTTCCACTGTTTCATTTCATATGTTTTTATCCCCCTGTGGGTGCGGGCGGTAGAATAACACCCACGGTATCCCCTGCCTGTCGTAAGAGGCGACTAAAAGGGGCCTCAGGGGCTCAGAACTTTGGAGCGTGGGTTGGCGACCACGGGGCCCTCAGCTGAGTCCTGGTATTGCTTCCA
This sequence comes from Anabrus simplex, assembly GCF_040414725.1. Classification (NCBI taxonomy): domain Eukaryota; kingdom Metazoa; phylum Arthropoda; class Insecta; order Orthoptera; family Tettigoniidae; genus Anabrus; species Anabrus simplex. The sequence continues at coordinate 1,728,612,368 of NC_090265.1, read as the reverse complement.
TTTACTTGTGCCAGGCTCCTCGCTTTCATCTATTCTATCCGACCTCTCTTGGTCAACTCTTGTTCTTTTCCGACCCCGACGCTATTAGGTTTGCGAGGGCTAGGGTGTCTTTCATTTTCACGCCCTTCGTGGCCCTTGTCTTCCTTTCGCCGATATCTTCATTTTTCGAAGTGTCGGACCCCTTCAATTTTTCCCTCTGATTAGTGTTATATAGAGGATCGTTGCCTAGTTGTACTTCCTCTTAAAACAATAATCACCACCACCACCACCTTGTCTTCCTTTGGCCGATACCTTCATTTTTCGAAGTGTCGGACCCCTTCCATTCTTTCACTCTGATTAGTGTTATATAGAGGATGGTTGCCTAGTTGTACTTCCTCTTAAAACAATAATCACCACCAGCACCATCTGATATGTTTTTAGATACAGTGTCTGGAATTAAGTTTACTGGCTAGCTTAAAAGCTACATAACCTGAAATGTAAATAACAGGAAACATGTCACCGAAGTCTACTCCTATTTTATTTACTTTAACTAGCACACAGGAAAATTCACTGCATATATCTGTTTCGACAGTTATGTTCAATGAAAGGGAATCTAATTCAAACAATGTCCTTGCTTAACGATATTTATTTATATTTTGCAGACCTTAATCCAAATAAACACTGCACTCTTATCTTCTTATCAGGTTCAAAAACTCGTAGAACAGCAATGCCTTGGCATCTGAAATTAGTCTAGTTTTAGTTGTGGTTGTCATACTTGCGCAACGTAAAATAAAATAACACAATCATGCTGCAATTTTAAACAGAATGGCTTTAAAAACGATGTGGATTGTCACTATTATTCATACTGCGACATGAGAAAGCTCACCTTTGCCGTGAATTAATATCGTTCCAGGATACCAAATAGCGTGTAGGTTAATTTTTAAAAGTATAACACATAAAATATCTTCAGTATACTCTGAATTTAAAATAGTGTCATCAAGTTAATTCACGCACAACACAAATTATAATGATGCATCACGTTAGACTTGTTTACAAATTACGAACACAGAAGACACATGCTTGACTCCAAGCGACGTTGTCGGATCTCCAATTCACGGCCTTAAGGCCCGCTCCCACCTAGTGGAATGGAATCGAATCGAACCGAACAGAATTTATTTTTAACATGTGTTTAAATGGGAGATAGAGATGGCGATCGCCACGAGTCGAATCGAATCGAACCGAACGGAACAGGATTCTCTGCCAAGAATATTTTTCGACTAGCGGAGCGGAATCGAACAGAATTATCAAGATTCGTGCAACTTCGTAGACGGTTGGGTCGAGATCTTTCGGACGACCATTTATCGGCAAATGTGTATCAGCTTCAGCTGGAAAGTCAGCTGTTTCTTGTATACGGTCGGGAACGTTCTGTTTTGTGTTAGTTTATTTAATTTATTAATACAAGACACGGAAAAACTTGCCAGTTTATTTCAAAAACATAATTTCCTGTACTACAAGACCCACGAGCATTACTACAATAACGTAAAAAATAATGCCTAGGAGGAAATAAGCAAGGCTATGAAAAACCAAACTTACTAGAATATTCAAGTTTGTGGTAGGTTACTGTAGTCTATATACAATTTATTTCATAATTTTTGTTGACTTCATCACAAAATCATGTTATGGTGGAGTTCACATACGGTATATCAGTACGATAATTGACACCACATCTCACATCAGATCTATATTTAAGTGTTTATTATATGTACTGTGAACGATTTCTAAGTGGCATTCCGTAGGTTTCAAATTATCGTATATGTGTTCCAACAAATAGTATTCTGCTGTATATTTAATTGCTCTGTTGTGGACAATAAATACATTTCACGGTCTTAAATTAATGTTACAGGGAGTTGGCCGTGCGGTTAGGGTCGCGAAGGTGAGAGTTTTCATTCGGGAGATATTAGGTTCGAAACCCACTGTCGGCAGCCCTGAAGATGGTTTCCCGTGGTTTCCCCATTTTTCACAATAGGCAAATGCTCGGACTGTACCTTAATGAACGCCACGGTCCGGAGCCCTTTCCTATCCCAACGTCGCCATAAGACCTATCTGTGTCGGTGCGACGTAAAGCAAATTGTAAAAAAATAATATTGAGGCTACCTCGATTAATGATTTCATCCTGCCACAGGACACAATCTGCTGCATTAAAGTTGTTTTAAAAATGATCACGGACTCCCATTGCATCTGAGGAAGCATTTCCTCCTGTAAAAATGAACTTTTCTGTTAAATTCTTCTATCTGAAATAGTTGAAATTGCAATACAGTAACTCTGAAGTAGGCCTACCGTCGAGACTTAGCTTCATCACGCAATAAACATTAAAATAAGTTTGAATACTCTTCTTTCGGCTCTCTTGTTAATTTCATGTACCAAGAAACTTCTCCGATCTCTCGTAATGTTCTGCCTCATCACACCTATCAGACTGTCCAAGAATCCTGTTCGCTTCTGTTCCGCTAGATGTGAGCGGTCGAGTGGAAATTTCGGCTGTTCGGTTCGATTCGATTCCACTAGGTGGGAGCGAGCCTTTACAGTGTAGTGCGGCCATGGGCAAGTTCATCAAGGGTAGCTGTGTTTTGAGCGGTCAAAACAAAACGAGTTGGTGCGAGAATAGGGTGATTGTGCGTGGCGATAGAACATCGTAAGTTTGAAAAGTTAGATTCTCGCTTTCAAGAATGCCAGCCGTAAGCTTGCGTATGTATGGTATGTATGTTACATTTTTCGGACTTACCATAAATGATAATTTCTTGGCGCCTGTTTACCTTTTATCCTTGAGAGTTCTTTTTTGTTGCTTCTGCAGTCGGTGTATGATTCATTGAGGGGTGATATTCAGGTTCTTTGTTCTTTTATTCCATAATGGTCCCGAAGGCCATGTATCAGTCTCTATGTCTAATTCTTGGGCATTGGTCTCATGTAGGACTATTTCAGTCAAACGTACACCAACCATAGCAAAACCGTATTTACACCTTTTTGGGAGCGTTTACTGTAGATGCTAGTCGCACTCATATTTAAAATTAGGCTACACTTGATAATGGACAACTTTCCAGGTTATGTTTGACCTAGTAAACCCAGTACTGACAGAGTTGACCGTTTGGTTAGGGTCGCGCAGCTATGAACTTAGTAGTGGTGGTGACGATTATTGTTTTAAGAGGAAGTATACAGCTGGGAAAGCATCCTCTGTTAACACTATTCAAAGGGAAAATGAAATAAGTTCGACGCATCGAAAAATAAATATGTCTGCCATAGAAAGACAACGGCCACGAAGGGCATGAAAATGAGAGACTCCCTAGGATTCGCAGACCTAATACTTTCGGGGTCGAAAAATAACAAGAATTGAACAAGGGAGGTTGGATAGGATAGATGAAAGTGAGCAGCCTGGCACAAGTAAGTGGAAGCAATGTTATATAATTTTGCTTTTATTTTGTTATACGGATTACTATAACCGTATTCTTCGGCGGTTGCCTTGTGTAAATAATCCAGCTCCCTTCTTGAAATTTGCGATTATTTTTCGGACTGAAGAGAAACGACGCTGTAATAAAACACACAAGAAAATATATTACAATATGTACATATGCCGAAAATCAATAAGAATACACAATGGCTAAGATCGTATAACGCAACAATATCTTGACAAGACAAGGTTAGGTTTCGTTACCTTGAAAACGAAATTCCCTTCCATTTGAACTGAACTGATCTTTATAGAGGACGTATCGTTACTTTCCTTTTCGGAGGTGTTTTTGCAGATTTCTCTTGCTTCTTAGACGTGCTAATCGTATTTTATACGTAATTATTGTACGAAATAAAACAGTAATTAATAAAATTCTGCGTTCGTCATTTCACACCAATTACGTTATTGAATGCATTATTCTAAAATGCCACAATTCTACTTACCTGATAATACACAAACAGATTTACAATCCTACAGAAAAAATGCTGTAATTATACCGCCATACGTAATATAAGTAATTTTAACAATCGTTCTGGTTACCTAGCAATACGTAATTCTCACAAACCATGAAATAAACCATGACTGTATAGTGCCAACGTGACAGATTAACACTAACTGTAAAACGTCGCATCAGTAAGCAATGAGACTAAACTGCATGGTTGGCGGCACTGAATCGAAACCAACAGTTGCAAAATAACTAAAACTCATTACCTTCAGGGGAGAAAGAGTAAGGTTGTACCTTTAGTGTACACGCTTACGTGCCAAATGACAATTTAAAGATCTTCCTGTGGGTCTCATGTGAAACTAGAAGTTCAGGGTATTTTTCTTTATATAATTGACAGCATTTTGTTTTCGACACTTCTTCTGAAAGGTAATTTTTTCTGTCTTTCCCTAGCCATAGTGGCTCTTCCTTCCCTTAAATGAACCTATGTGGCTTATAGCGCTTCCTCCTTTTATTTAGATATATTTAATGGCCGCTCACCATGTGTGCCTCTTTTATCCTCAGAAGATATTCCTGTTTCCTCTATACCCGAGTGTATTTTCGCCAATCTGCGCTTGCCATTCCATGCAAAGCAATGAAGGCAGAACTTTCACTCGTGATGTCATTTCGTTTGATTCTTGCTATGTATCGGAAAGAGCAATTTCTTGCATTGGAATCGTCATGGCCAGGTATTCTGCGAGCAATTAATGTCACAGAAATTAAGCTGCTTAAGTAAGATTGATCGTTTCAGTTACCTCGCAAATTAACATTCCTCCGAAGTTCTTCTCTTTCGTGGGGTTCGATTTCTTTGAAACACTCAGTCACTGCCTAACAGCTGAGACAGTGCTGGCGATAAGGGCCCCGCAGACCCCGCATGGCTTGTGAGGAGCCCATGATTTACTTGACTTATTTCCTGTATCTCCTAAGAGAGCATAGGGCATCAATGAACTTCCGCCACCGGACTCTGTTCTGCGCCATCGTCCTGACATCTGTCCAGGTCTTCCCTCCTTTCTCCATCCCTTCTGCTATTACAATCCTCCTCCATGTGTTCCTTGGTCTGCCTCTTCTCCTGCTCTCTTTTGGGTTCCATTCCAGGGCTTGTCTTGCTATGTTGTCTTTATCTCGCCGTAATGTATGCCCGATCCACTTCCATTTCCTACGACGCATCTCAATATCAATGGGTGTTGGATGGGTTTTTATCCCACAGTTCTTCATTGGAGATTACTTGTGGCCACCATATCCTCAGGATATTCCTCAACTTCTGTTCACAAATGTTTGAAGTCTGCTAATCAGTTGTTTGTTAGTCTTCCATGTTTCACACCCATAGAGCAGTACTGACTTGACATTTGTATTGAAGATGCGTAGTTTGGTATAGGCGTTAAGTTCCCTTGATTTCCAGATTGGTCTCAGCATGGCAAATGCTCCTTTAGCCTTATTTATTCTATTTCATATATCCTCTATAGTTCGCCCTCATGGGTAACTATACTTCCCAGGTAGCAAAACTGATTGACTTGCTCGACCTCTTGGTTCCCTAAAAATAATAGTCCCCTGTTTCGGTTATTATAGCGCATCTCCTTGGTTTTCTTTCCATTTATCTTCAATCCCACCTCTGATGCTTCGGTTTTTAAATCATTCAGCTTTGCTTTCATATCCTTAAAACTGTTGGCTAGCAAACACAAGTCATCCGCAAAGTCCAAGTCCTCCAACCTGCCTGTCTGCCCCCATTGAATTCCTCTTTGGCGTTTCATTGCCTTCTTCATCACATGATCCAGGAGGAGCCCATGAGTGTTCCTTAATTCAGTTGCTGAAGAGTGATTTTACATATTGATAAAACTACAGCACACAACACAGTATTATTTGTATTGCAGAAGGTTATTACAAACTTAGGCCGTCGTAGTGCAGAGCTTTTTTTCATCAATAGGAGTACGGTAGTTATTTCTGAAAGAATGTGGGTTTCTCAGTCTGTTCCTTGCTGCCACTCACAACAATCAACAAGGCTTTTGAAGTAAATGACAAGTTCTGACAACCCAGTAGTCAGCGAAGATGCGATAACAAAGACATTCTCTCTATTTAAACTCTAAATACCGGTACTGAAGAGTCGATCCTGTTTATAACTCTTGGCAGTCAGTGTAGCTAAGTAGGCTTACGATGGACGGTTGAGTTGTAAATTATTTGGTCCTAGGAACGAGATTATTGCCTAATATTGTGACGGTCAGCGTGTTTCGGTTACTATAATTGGCATATGCTTCCCTTGTGTGTGTTTTGTTGTTCATTGTAATAATATAAAAGCCTGTATTATGAAATAAACTTGTAACTTTCCTTACAGGAAACGAGGGGCCCATTTTCTATAATTGCGGAGCGGGAGGTTGAGCTTCATATCGCTGCTGCTGACATGAGACACTAAATGCTATACTCATTCTACCAGAAGTTTTTCTCCCTTTTAGTTGATTGACGCCTTCATTTCCCGACTATGCTCTCATTATAGAGATCGTGGACGAACCACACCTCTCTCAAATTTAGAAGTAAACTGTTACAAGAAAGATAAGCACAACTCATCACGCTCACACTCCCAACTAAGTTGATCAAACTCATGTAATGTGCTTTGGAGCAAAACGCGTTTAGACTTGCCCCGTTCTTTCCGTGGGACGTTCTTCGCGTTTCCACTAAAACTAAAAACCTCTGTATCTCGGTGACTTTCCGCATTGTCTGAAATTAATTTCCACTGACCTGTAGTGACGATGATTGGCGAGCAGAATGCGGCATAAACACATTTCCGAAAAGAATAGGGTCTTCAATTGTGAAATTTAGTGCTACATTTTATGATGTAGTCTGCCTCTGTTGTGTAATGGTTAGTGTGATCACCTGCCACCACCTGGACCTACCGGGTTCGATTCCGGCTCTGCCACAAAATTTGAAAAGTGGTCCGAGGATTGTACAACTGAGTGGAGGGGGTTGAGCATTCCTCGAAGTGATTTTACGTGGATTCTCACTTTTCTCCAGGCAAATGCCGGGGTGGTACGTAACTTAAGGCCAAGGCTGGTTCCTTCCCTCTTCTTTGTCTATCCCTTCCGGTCTTCCAATCCCCGCCCCAAGGGCTCTGAACTTTGGAGCGTGGGTTGGCGACCACGAGGCCCTCAGATGAGTCCTGGCATTGCTTCCACTTACTTGTGCCAGGCTCCTCACTTTCATCTATCCTATCCGACCTCCCTTGGTCAACTCTTGTTCTTTTCCGACCCCGACGCTATTAGATTTGTGAGGGCTAGGGAGTCTTTCATTTTCATGCCCTTCGTGGCCCTTGTCTTCCTTTGGCCGATGTCTTCGTTTTTCGAAGTGTCGGACCCCTTCCATTTCTTCTCTCTGATTAGTGTTAAATAGAGGATGGTTGCCTAGTTGTACTTCCTCTTAAAAAAATAATCACCACCACCACCATCTTCCAATCCCCCACAAGACCCCTGTTCAGCATAGCAGGTGAGGCCGCCAGGGCGAGATACTGGTCCTCCTTCCCAGTTTTATTCCCCCGACCCAAATTCTCACGCTCCAGAACACTGCCTTGAAAATGTAAAGGTGGGATCCCCCACAGAGAACGAGGGAAAAACCAACCCTGGAAGGTCAACAGATGAAATAAAACAGATCATGATGTTCATGCTGCAGGTTTTCCCTTTAATGTCGGGCCAAAAGGAAAATATGTATAATGTAAAATAAGTCTCAACTGCTGATATAAATCTCTAGGTCCCTTGAAGGGGGAAACCACAACATCCGGACTGTGAACTGTTGTTACTCCCGAAGTAGTGCGTGGCTCAGATGGTAGGGTGCTCGCATTCTGAGCTTAAATTGGCGGGTTAGATCCTGGCTCAGTCCGGTGGTGTCTGCTCGCCTCGCAACAGTTGATTCACTGGCAATTTAAATAACTCCTCATGCAGGACAACATTCCGGCACCTCGGCGTCCCCGTTCAACTAGTTGGAGGGTCGTAAAACCAATAACATTTATTACTATCAACAATTGTTTCTAACAGTTCTATCACAAAACAAATAGTTCGCCTTCTTTTCATGTACTATGTTTAATTTAATTAAGGAACAATAATCATTCTCCTGTTATTTTACAAGACGGGGGAAATTGTTTCATGACGTCCTGGTTCATTACTTCCAGCTATTTTTCCACCTATCCTAGAGGATAAGACAGGGACTGAGAAAAATTCGACCGTGGCAGAAATTGAGGTCCAACCCCAGCCAGCATTTGGCTCGTGTGAAAATGAGAAACAGCAGGGCTGTAGAGATGGGTTTCGAACCCACTATTTCCCGAATGCAAGCTACATGCCAACTCGCAGCATCCAAAGGAAAACGCGAAAAATATAGTTGTGATGCCAAGTTGTGATAGTTGTGAGGCATTCTTTCTGATTATATTAGACATGTTTGCGAAATTAATAACTGGTTCAATAGAAGGCAGTTCGGTTTTAGGAAAGGTTATTCCACTAAAGCTCAACTTGTAGGATTCCAGCAAGATATAGCAAATATCTTGGATTCAGGAGGTCAAATGGACTGTATCGCGATTGACCTGTCTAAAGCATTTGATACGGTGGACCATGGGAGACTATTGGCAAAAATGAGTGCAGTGGACTAGACAAAAGAGTGACTGAATGAGTCGTTATATCTCTAGAAAATAGATCTCAGAGAATTAGAGTAGGCGAAGCTTTATCTGACCCTGTAATAATTAGAAGGGGAATTCTTCAAGGCATTATTATTAGACTTCCGTATTTTCCTATAAATATATAAATGATATGAGTAAAGGAATGGAATCAGAGATAAGGCTTTTTGCGGATGATGTTATTCTGTATAGAGTAATACAGTAAATAAGTTACCTACAAGACTGTGAGCAACTGCAACATGACCTCGACAATATTGTGAGATGGACATCAGACAATGGTATGATGATAAACGGGGTTAAAAATCAGGTTGTGAGCTTCCTCTCAGTTTGAATTACTGCGCTGATGGGGTGAAAGATCCTTTTGGGGATCATTGTAAGTATCTAGGTGTTATTATCTTCATTGGGTTAATCACATAAATGGGATTGTAAGTAAAGGGTACAGATCTCTGCACATAGTTATGAGGGTGTTTGGGGGTTGTAGTAAGGATGTAAAAGCCAGGGCATATAAGTCTTTGGTAAGACCCCAACTAGAGTATGGTTCCAGTGTATGGGACCCTCACCAGGATTACTTGATTCGAGAACTGGAAAAAATCCAAAGAAAAGAAGCTCGATTTGTTCTGGGTGATTTCCGACAAAAGAGTAACGTTACAAAAATGTTGCAAAGTTTAGGCTGGGAAGAATTGGGAGAATGATCTGCTCGACTAAGTGTTAAGTTCCGAGCTGTCAGTGAAGAGATGGCTTGGAATGACATCAGTAGATGAATAAGTTCGAGTGGCATCTTTAAAAGTAGGAAGGATCACAATATGAAGATAAAGTTGGATTTCAAGAGGACAAATTGGGGCCAATATTCATTTATAGGAAGGGGAGTTAAGGATTGGAATAACTTACCAAGAGAGATGTTCAATAAATTTCCAACGTCATTGAAATCATTTAAAAAAAGGCTAGGAAAACAACAGATAGGGAATCTGCCACTTGGGCGACAGCCCTAAATACAGATGATTGATTGATTGATTGATTGATTGATTGATTGATTGATTGATTGATTGATTGATTGATTGATTGATTGATTGATTGATTGATTGATTGATTGATTGATTGATTGATTGATTGATTGATTGATTGATTGATTGGGACAAAAATTTAAAGTAACAGATTTGTTCAAGCATTTTCTCTACAGAGCGTTTCAAGTAAATTTTTAATTTCCTGACTGTTTCTATATTTTGGTGGCAATTCAACTAAACTTGATTGTAATTTTCTTTCGAGATCAGGTCAATGTTATTGTGTTCCGTTATCGCGGGGCCCATACGCCGGTGTTTATTCTGCCTCTTTGGTAGTTAGGTACTGTCTCTTCCCTTTGCCTATCACCCTCTTTCTTCGAAATCTTGCTGCTAATAAATAACAACATCTACCAGGAGTTCCTTTCGTACTGTATTCAAGGCCGAAACAAAATGTGACTTAAAAAATTTGGCCTGAGAAAGTGTTGTGCTGTGAGTGGTTGGGAGGAGTGGTCAGAATGAGATAAAGACTGAGGTAACGCGAGTTCGGCGGACTATCAGACCCCCAGTCTACCTTGAGCCTTAAGCAAGCGAGTTCCTGCAGTATTGGATCGTGATTGTCGGAAAAGCAGGCCAGTGCTCATTCCCTGTGATGTGTTTTATATACGTAAAGTGAGAACAGTACAGTGTTGTTGTAGTAACTTCGAAGTGATAACTACGCCGCATTATGTGCGTGAGTAGGAGTTCTTAATATACACAATCTGATAGATAATATTGTCATGTGTCGGACACTGTACATATAAGTTCATATGTGTCTAGAATCTTCTGTATCGCTGACTGTGTTGTACAGGTTTCAGTCCACTACAGTGACACACAGTGATACAATAAGCTGAGATGACAGCTAGAAAGCAGTAGACTACAGTGACACATAGTGATACGGTGAGCTGAAATAACAGGTGGAAAGTAGAAGACTACAGTGAAACATAGTGATACAGTGACCTGAAGTGACAGGTGGGAAGCAGCTGACTACAGTGAAACATAGTGATACAGTGATCTGAACTGACAGGTGGGAAACAGTTGGCTACGGTGAAACATAGTGATACAGTGAGCTGAGATGACAGCTAGAAAGCAGAGTACCCCGAGCGCCTCTGTGATAAAGATACAATGGCATTTCGGGATGTTCATGATAATATCCTTATTTATTGCAGTTTCCCTCATGATGATGTTCGATGTTGTGAAGATACCATACCGTATGAGACCATACGATACCACACCACACTTAAACAAGAGGCAGAAACGAGACGATCTCAGCCTAATACGAGAAGATCTCAGATATATTTTGTTTTGGAACAAATATTTTGACTTCCCATGGTTTGATGACCATATGGGCCAGGATATATTTATCGATATGAACTGTTCGGTAAACACGTGTTTTATCACAGAATCAAAGACGTTAATGTCAGTGGAAGAATTTGACGCGGTAATATTTCATGGTTTCTACTTGAAACACCCGTCCACGGTCTCGTCTCCGGGAAAAGAACTTCTGCCCGCTAGTAGAAGTGCACACCAAAGGTATGTGTTTCTAATTTTCGAATCACCAGTTTATTCAGGCAGTGATCTGACAGCGTGGGGAGATATTTTTAATTGGACATGGACGTACCGTTCAGATTCAGATATCCCCTCGCCGTACGGACGAGTTCTTCCACTAAATTCCAGTAATTTCTACTCTGCTGTTACCCCAGAGTCCTGGCTGACACCGGACAATCAAGTGGACGGCTATTACGACGCTGTAAACAAGAAATCTCGCCTCATAGCATGGCTAGTGTCTCACTGTGATACTCAGAGCAAGAGGGAAGAATACGTTAAACTGTTGTCGGCGGATATCGCCGTAGACCAGTTCGGTGATTGTAGTACGAAGAGTTGGCCGAAAGGTGACCAAACGGGATTTTACAAAATGCTAAATGAAACATACAAATTTTATCTATCGTTCGAAAACTCACTGTGTAAGGAATATGTGACTGAAAAATTCTTTAACATTTTAAAATACGATGTGGTGCCAATAGTGTATGGTGATGCTCACTATGAAGCAATTGCTCCTCCGATGTCTTACATCAGCGCTCTGGACTACAAGAGCCCCAAAGAACTTGCGAACTATCTCAAGTACCTCGATAAAAATCCTAAAGAGTACGCGAAATATTTTTGGTGGAAAAAGCATTATAAAATTTCTGAGGTTATAGAACCTCAACGCCAATCTCTGTGTAAATTATGTGAACTTCTACATTCGAACTCGCCCCCTAAGAGTTACAAGAATATAAATAAGTGGTGGACAGAAGACAGTGATGGAAGCAGTATATGTAAGGAGCCCAGTTTCAACCCGTGACCATAAACCTTTATATAGGTAATCTTTATCTTTTGTTGTTGATCTTTCTCGTTTAGTTTTTCCTCTAGTAACGGTTAAATTGAAATACTTATCTATCAATCTCGACTGAACTGCATTTAGGGCAGTCGCCTAGATGGCAGATTGCCTACCAGTGGTTTTCCAAGACTTTTCTTAAGTGACTGCGAAGAAATTGGACATTTATTGAATATCACCCTTGGTAAATTATTCCAATCTCTAACACCCCTTCCTATAAACGAATATTTGCTCCAATTTGTCTTACTGAATTCCAATTTTATCTTCATACTTTTAAAACAGCTCTTAAATGTATTCTTCTACTAATGTCACGCTACGCAATCTCTCCACTGACAGCTCGGAACATACCCCTTAGTCGAGCAGCTCGTCTCCTTTCTCCCAAGTCTTTCTAGCCCAAATTTTGTAACATTTTTGCAACGCTACTCTTTTGTTGAAAATCGCCCAGAACCAATCGAGCTTCATTTCTTTGGATTTCTTCCAGTTCTTGAATCAAGTAATCCTGGTGAGAGTCCCATTCACATCCTTAATACAACCCCTAAATACCCTCATAACCACGTCCAGAGATCTGTACCCTTTATTTACAATCTCATTTACAATTTATTCTTTTACAATCTCTACTGTCGGACGGTGAGAGGAAGATTTTTTAAAAAGAAAATTGAGTTGCTGTACATTCTCCCCTCTTCTAAGAAAATTCCCATTTCATATGTAATTCTCGTTCTTGGTCTATTTACCATTATTGCAATTATTAGTTCGTAAATTCTGTTGATGAAAAATTAAAAAGTTTTCAATGTTATTTTTAAATGTTACATTTACGCTTCAAGTTATCTGTTCAGATAATAATAATAAATAATAATAATCGTATGGCCTCAGCTACCGTGTGCAGACATTTTAATTTGACGCCATCTGGCTGTCTGCTCGTCAATTTCGACGTTCCGTTTTACTCTAGGCCCACTAGATGGCAGACCGAGTAAACCGAAACTCTCTTGGGCGTCGATGGCTGAGATTTAATGAATTTTGTCGGGTAAACACCAAATGTGTCACCAGAGACCTTTTATATGCCGACATCGTAGACATGGAGTGTCGAATGGACTTTTTGCCGCCTTTCAAAAATCCGACTACCTCTGCCGGGTTTGAACCCGCTATCTTGGGATTCGGAGGCCGACACTCTACCACTGATCTACAGAAGTCTGGAAGAAAAATTCAAGATTTTTCAATTTAATGTTGGTATCTTCACATTTGTATGCCTCTTTTAAACTGATTTATATACTTTTCACCCGCTTGATTTTAAAATGGTAACTCGTTCGAGGTTTGTAAACATATATTTTGGATTTTGATTCTCTTAAAAGAAACTCAAAGATTTCTCACAGTTTGGCACAATGGAATTACTCTACCATTCGGGACAACCGGAGGAATATTTTCGTCTCGTTGTGTAGTCGGTAATTTCTGGGAAAAATATTCCAAGGAGTAACTATTAAGGCCGTATTCTTCAACGCGAGTAAAAGCTTTTAACTTACTGTAGTTGAAAGCTACGTTAACTGAGATAAGTTAAGATTGTATTCATCAACAACATTACCTCGGATAAAATTTTACCGGAGATTGGTTGGCTGGTAGAATGGGAAATCTAGGATTATAGTTTTCCTCCACGATGGCAGCTCGTTGACGGCTGGAATATCTAACTGAAAGAAATTCACTGTGGTGAGTAACATGGTGCAGTTAATAACCGTCCCAGGTGGTGGTGATTATTGTTTTAAGAGGAAGTACAACTAGGCAACCATCCTCTATATAACACTAATCAGAGGGAAAAAGAGAAGCGATCCGACACTTCGAAAAATGAAGATATCGGTCAAAGAAAGACAAGGGCCACGAAGGGCGTGAAAATGAAAGACTCCCTAGCCCTCGCAAATCTAATAGCGTCGGGGTCGGAAAAGAACAAGAGTTGACCAAGAGAGGTCGGATAGGATAGCTGAAAGTGAGGAGCCCGGCACAAGTAAGTGGAAGCAATGCCAGGACTCAGCAGAGGGCCCCGTGGTCGCCAACCCACGCTCCAAAGTTCAGAGCCCCTGGGGCCCCTTTTAGTCGCCTCTTACGACAGGCAGGGGATACCGTGGATGTTATTCTACCGCCCCCACCCACAGGGGGTATAATAACCGTCCCAGGGGGATGAAAGAACGTGGGACATACTTCGAGGACTACGACGACACTGACTTTCAGGCACATTTTAGGTTATCTGAAGGTTCGACACTGTCAGTGTCATCCATGATCGAACATAACCTGGAATTTCCAACACAAAGGTAGGCCTAAGATGACTTCTCGATTATAGCTTAAATCTTGTGTGGTACACGACTGGGTGACTTTTTAATGAAGAATTTAGGAATACCGCCTTATTTCTTAAGTGAAATATACAATATGTAGGCTATAGCTTGTCTTCTTATGATCTATTATGTTAATGCTTTCTGCCACCAATTCACTATCTTGGAAAGTCATATTAGGTATCCTTTTACGTTTCTGCTCATTAGTGGACATAAATTGTGCGAATTGTTTGAAAGTCCCGAAAGGAATTCAAAAGTTGCTTACAATTCGATAGTGGCGGCAGCGAGTAGTCATTTCTTTTTCGTGCGTCAATATGAAAAATTTAAGGTTCAAATTCAGATTGAAACGAAAACTTAGTTTTGGTAAAATGAGATAATAAATTCTGTCGTGAATATAGAAGTGAGCGTTATCCGAGATAATGTCATTATCCGAGTTTTGGAAATCTAAGGTAACAATAAAGGCGAATACGGTCATAAGTCGACGTTGATATCTCTTATGTCCGTGTAAAGATGGTAGCTACAATTCTTTAAATAAGGTGAAATGTCGTTTAAGTACGCAATAAAGAGCAATGGGCGCTTGCCTTCCTGGTTAGACAGTGAGAGTTTTTTTATTTTTATCAAGGGTTGCTTGTGATTTTTGAGGTAAGATGAAAAGAAATTAATAGTTCGTTGATCGAAGCAGTAAGATTTCATTTTGTTTCATAGAGCTCGGGTGTTTATAGTGTCAGTCGCGCAACTGAAATCAAGAAGATTAAGTATTCTCTTTGGTCCATTGCGTGACTATGTCCTCAGTCAATTTGAGCAGGGCTGTTGCAGTGCTGTGTCTCTGCTTCAAGTCACATTGCAGTTGCTCTAGGAGATAATGGTCACTTAAGTATTTGAATAGATATGAATAGATAGTACAGACCTTGAGTGACTTTTGCTCAGTCGTTTTTACGAGCTTTTACTTTTGGAGCAAACAGTCTTCTCCAAATTGAGTAGGCCTACAATATTTCTGGACACAGCTATTCTTAAACAATTGCGAAAGTTTTTATCACTCATCGTTGCACGATGTTTACTTTTGGTAAGCTTAAGAACCGAAAAGACGCTCACAAATGTGCGTTGAGCCGAACATTGACAGAACTTTACATGCATGTTTATACAAAAGGGGGTATTCTTCTTGCGGAAAGCCGCTGTAAAATTCTTCTGAACTTCGTGACAATAGGAAGCGGTCTTTAAGACGAACATTGCACGCAGTTCAAGCAACTCTAATTGAAATAGCTGTGGAGCACTGTCTGCACTAAGAGAAAATGGTCAAACAATTACATCTAACACCGCTTGGAGTTCTGATAATTCTGAAAGTCTCTTTTCAAACTCTTCTTGTAATTGGTAAATTACCTGCAAGTACTCCTCAAATTCGACACCTTATTTCACTATTTCAAGCAATGGAAAATGTCCTGTGTTCCTTGCACGCAACTAGTTTTCTCACAAAATCAATTTTCTTTTCAGTGCTTGAATTTTTCCACCACATCGCAGATATTGTGCTTGTGCTTTTTGCCCTGAAGCGAGGTATTCAAAGTATTCAGATGGGCAGTATTGTCACTTAAAAAGGCCAAGTCCACCACCCACTTAGGATCACGCAAAAGAACTTCGGGCCGCTCTTTCATGTCATAAAAGGTATATATTGCATTCCGCAGGCAAAAAACTCGATGAAGCACCTTCGCCTTGCTCAACCATTTTACTTCTGCATGGTACGGGGTATCCGGATACTCCGCTTCGATGTCTTCCAGAACTCTTTGAATTTCTTTTTTCTTTTTTTGCTATTTGCTTTACGTCGCACCGACACAGATAGGTCTTATGGCGACGATGGGACAAGAAAGATCCAGGAATGGGAAAGACGTGGCCATGGCCTTAATTAAGGTATTAATTAAGGTTCAGCCCCAGCATTTGCCTGGTGTGAAAATGGGAAACCACGGAAAACCATCTTCAGGGCTGCCGACAGTGGGTTTCGAACCCACTATCTCCCGATTGCGAGCTCACAGCTGCGCGCACCTAACCGTACGGCCAACTCGCCCGGTACTATTTGAATTGATGGTGCCTGAGTCCATAGGAGCGAAGAAAATTTACCATTCGCACAACTGTTCCTATTACGTCTTTAAGCTTGGCGACTTTTGCACAGATTGCCTCCTGGTGTATCAAGCACTGGATCGCCGTCATTAGGGTACAACCGCTCTCAGCGATTTTTAATTTTACATAGCTGAGGAACCCCGTGCGTAGACCACGTAAAGCAGGAGCTCCATCCGTCGTTACACTCGTCAACCGCTCCCATTTTAATCCAATAGACTCAAAAACACCCTACACTGCTTGGAAAATATCGAAACCGGTAGTGGTGTCTTTGATGGCTACCAAGTCTTGGAAATCCTCGGTGACTCGAAGATCGTCATCCACCCCTCGAATGAAAATAACGAGCTTAGCTGTGTCCGCAATGTCGGTTGATTCATCGAGGGCGATGGAAAATGATACAAAATTTTCTGCCTTCCCCTTTAATTGCTGTCCCATATCAACGGCCATATCGTCTATTCTCCGAGCCACAGTTTGAGGCGAAAGGGAGATTTTGTCAAATATCTCAACTAGCTCCATAGGACAAATACATGCCGCCGCGTCCATTAGGCGCTCCTTGATTACATTCCCTTCCGTGAAGAGTTTTCCAGCTTTGCCAATTCGAGGCGAACATTTGTAGCTTGTTCGTAAAATGGGTCCACCAACCTCACTCTCCTCAATCTCTTGTCGGACAAAAATACGACAAGTCACAATTTCAGTGCTGTTCAGATAATTCAATCATTTCTTCATTCCCGTTTGTAAACAAGCATTTAAAAATTAAAACAATAATACTTACAGAATAGTGCTGCTTGAAATTTTCTTTCAATTCTTCTAACTTCGATTGGCGACTGGCGTCTGTCAAATCACCGTAATCATCCCTGTGGTTGGCACTGTAGTGCCTTTCCAAATTGTGTTCTGTTTTAAACACATTATATCTCGGTGGCACACTAAAATTTGGCACGCCCTTTATAAGCTGTACAGAAAAATGAAATTTCACATTCTGCTTTAAAGGCTGCTGCTTCACCACTCCTTCTTCTTCATTTTTGTATGATGTTCGGTCATGACAACTGCGGAAGTGATTAAGTTACACGCTGTCAACAAAGCCCATTGGACTAGATTACAGTGATGCTATACATATAAGACTGTAGTGACTCTCTACATATAGAGTCACGGTAGACTAGACTAGCGACTGATGGATCGGCTGCTCGCTCAGCCAGCCAAGCTCCTCTCACCACTACCGAAACTACCTTCCCCCGAAGCGCTCCGAGCACTGGCTTAGAGCGCGGCCAGAGCGCTAGTGCTCGGGGAGCGCTGTTTGGATGGCCCTGCTTTAGGAGGTAAAGGTTGCTTAAGTATACCTTACTCACTTTGAGCAGGGCTGTTGCAGTGCTGTGTCCCTGCTTCAGCCACATTGCAGTGGCCCTAGGAGATAATGTTCGCTAAAGTATTTCTCAGTTACTTTGAACAGGGCTGTTGCAGTCCTGTGTCTCTGCTGCAAGTCACATTGCAGTTGCTGTAGGAGATAATGTTCGCTAAAGTATTTCTCAGTCACTTTGAGCAGGGCTGTTGCAGTGCTGTGTCCCTGCTTCAAGTCACATTCAGTTGCTTTAGGAGATAATGTTAGCTAAAGTATTTCTCAGTCAATTTGAGCAGGACTGTTGTAGTGCTATGTCCCTGCTTCATGTCACATTGCAGTGGCCCTAAGAGATAATGTTCGCTAAAGCATTTCTCAGTCACTTTGAACAGGGCTGTTGCAGTGCTGTGTCTCTGTTTCAAGTCACATTGCAGTTACTCTAGGAGATAATGTTCGCTAAAGTATTTCTCAGTCACTTTGAGCAGGGCTGTTGCTGTGCTGTGTCCCTGCTTCAAGTCAAATTGCAGTTGCTCTAGGAGATAATGTTCGCTAAAGTATTTCGCAGTCACTTTGAACAGGGCTGTTGCAGTGCTATGTCCCTGCTTCATGTCACATTGCAGTTGCTCTAGGAGACAACGTTCGCTAAAGTATTTCTCAGTCACTTTGAACAGGGCTGTTGCAGTGCTGTGTCCCTGCTTCAGCCACATTGCAGTGGCCCTAAGAGATAATGTTCGCTAAAGTATTTCTCAGTCACTTTGAACAGGGCTGTTGCAGTGCTGTGTCTCTGTTTCAAGTCACATTGCAGTTGCTCTAGGAGATAATGTTCGCTAAAGTATTTCTCAGTCACTTTGAACAGGGCTGTTGCAGTGCTGTGTCTCTGTTTCAAGTCACATTGCAGTTACTCTAGGAGATAATGTTCGCTAAAGTATTTCTCAGTCACTTTGAGCAGGGCTGTTGCAGTGCTGTGTCCCTGCTTCAAGTCAAATTGCAGTTGCTCTAGGAGATAATGTTCGCTAAAGTATTTCGCAGTCACTCTGAACAGGGCTGTTGCAGTGCTGTGTCCCTGCTTCAAGTCACATTGCAGTTGCTCTAGGAGATAATGTTCGCTAAAGTATTTCGCAGTCACTTTGAACAGGGCTGTTGCAGTGCTGTGTCCCTGCTTCAGCCACATTGCAGTTGCTATGGGAGATAATGTTCGCTTAAGTATTTCTCAGTCACTTTGAACAGGGCTGTTGTAAGAGTATGTCCCTGCTTCAAGACACATTGCGGTGGCTTTAGGAGGTAATGGTTCCTTAAGTATATCTTACTCACTTTGAGCAGGGCTGTTGCAATAGTGTGTCTTTGCTCAAGTATTCCAACATCCTCGAGCGCTTCAGAAATCGCAGGGATATCTGTAATCAGATTTCTTAGCCACAGGGATGACACTGGCTTGTTTCCATAATGCAGGAAAGGAAACAGCAATATTTTTCCATGTAGTGTTAGTATTTCTCATACAATCACTAGTGGTTGCCATCCTCGAATGCTGTGATGTTATTCCTGTCAGACTTTGATACTTCAGCGAGATCTTTATTGTTGCATTAAACTTATTTGCAATCTGAGTTGTGATGCACATGTCCCGGCTTACTATCACGGTGTTTCTGGCTTACGAACGTATTGCGTATTGATGCAGATATATCGACTGCTCACTGAAGGCAGTACTCTATACGTTTCCTTCCAACTTCAGTTTTGTCCTCGTTTCACAGCAGTAACACCCGCTCTGGTTCGTCCCTTTCTGTTCCTGTTCAGCTAACTAATGTATTTGGCTATGAGTTAGAAACGTGTAATGTATTATTGTGTAGTTGATATGCTATTTGGAACGTGGGTTGGCGATCACGGAGTCCGATGCTGAGTCCTGGCATTGCTTCCACTTACTTGTGCCAGGCTCCTCAATTTCATATATCCTATCCGACCTCTCTTGGGCAACTCTTGTTCTTTTCCGACCCCGACGCTATTAGGTTTGCGAGGGCTAGGGAGTCTTTCATTTTCATGCCTTTCGTGTCCATTGTCTTCCCATGGCCGATGTCTTCATTTTTCGAAGTGTCGGATCTCTTTCATTTTTCCCTCTGATTAATGTTATATAGAGGATGGTTGCCTAGTTGTACTTCCACTTAAAACAATAATCACCACCACCACCACAAGATGACTACGAATGGAATGCAGCTTTATACCCATATAACACCGGGCGAGTTGGCCTTGCGGTTGAGAACGAGCAGCTGTGAGCTCGCATCCGGGAGATAGTGGATTCGAACCCCACTGTCGGCAGTCCTGAAGATAGTTTTCCGTGGTTTCCCAGTTTCACACCAGGCAAATGTTGGGGCTGTACCTCAATTAAGGACGCATCCTTCCCATTCCTAGGCCTTTCCTGTCCTATCGTCGCGATAAAACCCATCTGTGTCAGTGCGACGTAAAGTAACTAGCAAAAAAAAAAAAAAAAAAAGGATACCCATGTTACTACCTACACTTTTTATAGCCATCAACATATCTTCTACGAATTTCTTGTAATACGAGTGCTTTCTCTTCCCCAAAAAGCCGTTTATCGTATTCTTGAAACCTATCCAAGGCAACCTTTCCTTACAGGTCATCAAACCTTCAGTCTGACTCGTTAGCCGAACGGTCAGCGTACTGGCCTTCGGTTCAGAGGGTCCCGGGTTCGATTCCCGGCCGGGTCGGGGATTTTAACCTTAATTGGTTAATTCCAATGGTCCGGGGGCTGGGTGTTTGTGCTGTCCCCAACATCCCTGCAACTCACACACCACACATAACACTATCCTCCACCACAATAACACGCAGTTACCTACAAATGGCAGATGCCGCCCACCCTCATCGGAGGGTCTGCCTTACAAGGGCTGCACTCGGCTAGAAATAGCCACACGAAATTAAAAATGAATCAAACCTTCAAATTGTTCGTCTGTCATAAGGTTCCTTATCTGTGGTCCCCCAAGGTTGCTTCTTTTACTTTATTATCAGACAGATGTACTTAAGGCAGTCACCATCCTTTCCCCCTGTGGGTGGGGGCGGTAGAATAACACCACGGTATCCCCTGCCTGTCGTACGAGGCGACTAAAAGGGCCCCAGAGACTCTGAACTTTGGAGCGTGGGTTGGCGACCACGGGGCCCTCAGCTGAGTCCTGGCATTGCTTCCACTTACTTGTGCCAGGCTCCTCACTTTCATCTATCCTATCCGACCTCTCTTGGTCAACTCTTGTTCTTTTCTGACCCCGACGCTATTAGGTTTGCGAGGGCTGGGGAGTCTTTCATTTTCATGCCCTTCGTGGCCCTTGTCTTTCCTTGACCGATATTTTTCGAAGTGTCGGTTCCCTTCCATTTTTTCCCTCTGATTAGTGTTATATAGAGGATGGTTGCCTAGTTGTACTTCCTCTTAAAACAATAATCACCACCACCACCATCACCATCTTTATTCAGTCCCTTTACGAACTGTTTCCTGATCCCAGTTTAATGTGGAGAGGTGGCAGCGTTTCACCAAACATGCTTTTATTATATTCTTGTTTCGTGGATCCATTGTTGTTTTAGCTGGTCAATCCATTCTAACCCAGTGTGCATCACGTCCACGGCTGTTCCACAAGCTGACTGTTGTCCAAGAAACAAGATCACCACATACAATCCATTCGTGCTCTGAATACTTAATTGCCGTTAATACCATTGCAAGGGTTCCTGGTGCCTAGATCCAGTCCCCGTCATTGACGGGACAATAATATAGCATGCTACTTTCCACCAATATTCAGGCAGGCTGTTTTACTCTGGACGCAGCAGTAATCCCATCTATCGGAGATGAGTTGCAGCAGAAGAGACAAATCACATCACAACAGAGTTGATCATTCTTACGAGCTTTTGATATTGTAGGACTTCATATTTAGTTTTCTTCCGACTCTGCGATAGCACTGTCCACAATATCATATCTCCCTGCCCGCTTGCCATGTGAACTACTGCGACACTTGACCTACGGCGCCCACTTCCCAGCCTATACAGTACCGTGCTCCCGGTCTCTGTGTCCACCCCCTGTTTTAACCTTTTCACTGCCGAGTTTGATGACCACGCGAACCCTCTGGGCCGGTTTTTTTTTAAAGGAAGGAGCCCTTTTACAGTTACGGTACACTTTCAATGATATTAGTGATAGAATGCATATCGCCCCTTAGTCCCGCAGCCCAATACTGGGCCGGGGATGAAGTGAGACTATATTTTACAGCATATTTCTACGGCTGGATGCCCCTCCTGATCCAAACCTCAGTTGAGAAGATAATGCATAAGAAATGAATGGAACTGGGTAAGGAAGTGGAAGGAATCGGCTGCGGCTTATGAATACGAACTGTGCCGGCATTTACTTGGGAGTGCAAAAGGGAAACCACAAAGAAAAAGAAAAGATTCTCAAGACAGCTGAGGGTGGAGATCGAACCCACTCGCCTGCCGAATGCAGAGATTGGCTCCATAGCCGTAGCATGTTAACACGATACTATTACTGAAATATAACATTTTTCATCCAAGAACTAGTATTATCAAAATCATTAACATTTGGGGAAGAAAGAATTTATCTCAGGAGGGAGTGACAATTCCGCATGACATTCATCATTACTACTTTTCCTCTCTCACTTTCTCGTAGTTCAATATCCTCCCCTATATATTCATCTGAATTATCAAAATATACCTCTCCAGAATCACTATTTATGAGAAAACATTCAATTTCTTCATCAACAAGAGATGAATATATACTTCAAGACGCCATGATGGCTACACGTTAGCGGGAAAGATGTTACACTCCAACGAAGCTGAAATAACGTGAGATCGCTTTCAAACCGCGCGAAATGGAGTAGTATATTTGCTGTACAGAGCCTCCTTCAGCATTTCCGCGGAAATTCAAAGCATGGCAATATATCCCGTTCATATATGAGATCGGTGAAGTACACACTGCACCAAAACATATACAGGGTGAAGCGTAATTCGCGCACTCGGGCGTCGCAGCGCAACTCCTCACATGCCAGCAATAAAAAAATGTCTCTTACAAAATTTCTCTTGCGAGTATATCCGGCAAAAAACGGCGTTGAAGAGTAGCAATCTGGCAACACTGTAACCACATGTAGGGTAACTACCTCTGTCAGCGGAAGTTAGTCGTACTGTACAGTTGGTGCAGTGGATAGAGTTTTGGGTTAGCATGCAGGAGGTCAAGTGGTCGATCCTGGGTTGAGGCGTATGTTTTTTATTTCGTAAATGTAGTCCAGGTGGTATGGTATCTGGCATCTTAATCGTCAACAGCGATTGCAGTGGGTCCTCTAGAAACCATTTGCACTTACATACTACGATCCTAGAAATGGACGAACAATCGTTTTCATTGGTCAGCTTTGAAAGGCGCCCTTTCCACGTCGTGGGCGTGAATTTATTCGCAGCACTTCATCTACTAGATGTGAAACCTGTTTGTTTCAGCTGTCTATTTCGATTAGTCTAACCAGGTATTTGTTGTTTCAGCGTTACAAAACGTTGTAAATGTAGGATATATGTGACCTCAGAAACGGTGTCTTACTGTATTACAGTAGGTAATGTCAGATGGAAATTAGCAAATAAAAAATGCGCCTCAACCCAGGATCGAACCATCGACCTCCTGCATGCCAACCAAAAACTCTATCCACTGCACCAACTGTGCAGCACGACGAAAACGCGCTGACAGCGATAGTTACCCTACATATGGTTACAGTGTTGCCTGATTGTTACTCTTCAACGTCCGTTTTCTACCGGATATACTCGCAAGACGAAAATTTGTAAGAGACATTTTTTTATTGCTGGCATGTGAGGAGTCGCGCTGCGACGCCCGAGTGCGCGAATTACGCTTCACCCTGCATATACGCGTTTGGTGGACGAGGCACGACGTTCAAAAACGTATATACGGGTTTTGCGTTGAATGGGTTTAAGTACGTGTTTAGCGTATCTGTACTCGTTATACGGGTTCATTTGAGGTACCCATAATGCATTATTAGTGGCGCTCACGATTCCTGCTGTCTTCTAGCCCTTAAACACACATCTCTTCATATTGCCCGGCTTTAGAGACAGGGACCGATGTCTTTCAGAATTGTAGTAAATGTAAAGGGATGCATAAAACTGGATCGCAAGGGGCTGGTGGACCACCCGGTATATGTGAATGTGTAAGAGCCCTTATGGTACAGGTCTGATTGCTGATTTCAAGTTTGGATATGCAGTGCTTTGAATACTTTTTTTGGTTCCATCGAAAAATAACCTCCATTCATTTTTCTTACACATAATTCCGTATTTTGATACTACTCCCTCAATGTTATTAGAGTAAAGAACAGGGCTCTCTTCAGTGAAATACTCACGAAATTCACCCTCTCTTGTTCCATACCAGGAATATGTTCATCTGGAGCTAGAAGTCTTTTCTCTTTTAACCGAGAACCCGACATTTGGGACAACTCCTAAGAGAGACCTTCATCTCTAACCAAGTCGTTTAGTTCACCCTTGGTAAACAACTCTGGTTGTAGCTCTTCTGTGGACATCAAGATTTCGTCGCAGTCAGCAGAATCAGACGATGATGATGATTGTAGGGTTGCAGGTAGGTACAGGATTTTTAAGTCCATATGGTACAGGTCTGATTGCTGATTTCAAGTTTGGATATGAAGTGCTTTGAGTACTTTTCTTGTTATGGCCCTAAATTTCTACCATGCAAAAATAACAATCATCGATGTGATTTGTTTGCTTTCGCCACATCATCGGAATTACAAAAGGTAACGACTTCTGCATTCCCTGGGTCCATTTTCTTAATCCCGTAACACATGTACGACACACGCTGTGGGTCGCCTAACTTGACACCGAAATAAGCCAGGTAAGCTTTTCTTCACGAGTGAGGATATGATCTCTCTTCTCGATTTCAAAGTCAATGAGCCGCAAATGAAACCAAAGGAGTTGGGATTGTTTACACACTGTCTTGAGGAACTCGTCATTTGTAGAATGACTTGCACTTGTGAATATATGTATTCATTAACTATGTAAAGAACATTCCAAAACGAAACTAAAACAGTTGCAGTGCTTCTTTGTAAATATAGACATCAGAAAATATCGGTTTTACCACAACTGAACGTTTATTCGTCTGCTAATGTCATTCCACGCCACCTCTCCACTCACTCGCTTAGTCGAGCTGTTTGCCTCCTTCCTCCCACGTCTTCCCAGCTCAAGGTTTGCAACATTTTCGTCAGACTGGTCTTTCTCCGGAAATCACACAGAACAAATAGTGCTGCTTTCCTCAAGATGTTTTTCAGTTCTCGAATCAAGTAGCCTTGATACACTGGAACCATATGGTAATTGGGTCTTTACCAGAGACTTGCACGCGTTCTCATTTACATTATTACTACAACTCCTAAATACCATGATAACCATGTACCATCAAAACCAGGGAGTAAAGACAATGCTGTACATAGCAGGAGTGGTCGTATAAAAGTGTTTTTTGACAGTCAAACCCATCACAGCTCACTGAAGTGAATACGGTGAACGCAAATTGTAATTGCGAGAGTTTTCAGACGTGGACACTCTAAGACATACTAAATCGTAGAAGATACCAATATTAAGTTGGTGTCGTAGCTACTATAATGTCGTGTTGCGCGTACGCTTGCACGAATCAGAAAATCAATAATATTCCTGGAATACCATTTCGCAAATATTATTCTAAGTGTGGTTTATAATATGTAGTAAAGTATATTAAAGGTGTGATGGAATTTCCATTTATATTGTAACTGTATTTTATACATGTTGATCTTTCAAAATATTATTGTTATTATTATTTTGTTAAAAATGAAGCCATGTTTTCCAGTGTTGACTTAGTTTAAATGTAACAAAGGCTTTTCAGTCTGTCAAACACACAGCAAATACAATGTAAATTAAAACACTATAAACATATCTGTAAAACACACACTAACATACAAAGAATGACATGTTTCGTTCTACAAGAACATCCTCAGATTCTATCAAATCACTTAAAAACAAGCTTATATATGTACAGTATTGTTTACGTAGCGTAAACTTGTCAATGATACAGAGATTAGTGATAACATGAAACAGTAATGACAAAAATAAAATGTATACAATTATTAATATAATGAAAAACTTACGTACTTATCTAGACTGCCGATGTTAAGTCCGTTGTCACCAAACACTATTTCAGGACTGTGGTCATGGAAAGTTTGTGGCGAGTCACGCTGCGCGTGGAGAAGGGAGGGCAAGAAAGGGAGGGGTCTTGTAGAGCGATGTGGATCTCTCCTATTGGATGATTAAAACGAGTAGACTATAGAGTGGAGAGGGGAGGGAGATGTAGAGCGGAGCGGCTGGAGCGCTGTGGATTTCCATCAACATTGGAGAGGGTAAAGATGTTATTGACATATTCCATGTTAATTGTACCTTTATGTAATATGGATGAATGCAAATTAAAAATTTCTCTAGGTAAATAAAATAAGGAACGGTATTATTATTATTATTATTATTATTATTATTATTATTATTATTATTATTATTATTATTATTATTATGATAAAAGCAATTTACCATCCATCAACATTGGAGAGGGGAGAGATGTTATTGACCTTTTCATGTTAAATGTACCTTTATGTAATACGAATGAATGCAAATTAATAATTTTTAGGTGAATAAAATAAGGGATGTTATTATTATTATTATTATTATTATTATTATTATTATTATTATTATTATTATTATTATTATTATTATTTCGATAGAAATAATTTAATGAGTAGGTGTTGTCAGATATTATGTTAGTAGAGCGAATAGGGGGGAATTATTTAAATGTGTATGTTCATTCAGGTTATTGGCATTAGCAATTTTGGCGACGTAAATTTCTATTGCTTCTTTTATATTCAAAGATTTATTTTTATTTTCGAAGTGCAAAATTTTTAGATCAGTGTTGATATCTGTAAAATGGTATGAACAGTCGTAGATGTGCTCCCCGAAGGCTGAATGCCGATTATATCTGATCGCGTTTTTGTGTTCTTTGTATCTTGTATGGAAATTACGTTTTGTTTGACCTATGTATGTGGCGTTGCAGTTCGGTTCTTGGCACTTGAGTTCATATACTCCTGACTTTGAGAAAGGGTCCTTTTTGTTTAGGTTGCACCTGCTGAAGTGTCTCTGTAGTGTGTTATTCGTTCGAAAAGCTACTTTTAAACCTTGTTTCTTGAACATGTTAGCTACTTTGTATGTGTTGTTGTTAACATAGTTGAGAACCACGTAGTTTTCTTTGTCGTGTGTGGTGCTTCCCCGGCGACTTTTCTTATGTTTATTTAAGAAAATAATGGATGGTTGTTTTCCTTCGCGATTTGTTTAATGATATGCATCTCTTCATTGAAATCCGTTGTGCTCATTGGTATGGAAATAGCTCTGTGTATCATTGTATTCAGCCCTGCTATTTTGTGTGTGTACGGGTGGTTCGAGTTGTTGTCAATAGTGTGCGACGTCTGAGTGGGCTTTCAATATACTTTGTAAGATAGGTTGTCATTATTCCTGTTGATTGTGATGTCTAAATAGTTCATTTTCTTGTTATTTTCTGGCTCCATTGTGAAGCTGATGGATTTGTGTAAAGAATTTAGGGTGTTTAATAACTGGTCTGCATTAGTGATGTCATTATCATATATGCATATGACGTCATCAACGAATCTGCTCCAATGTAAGATTCCTTTCGAAAGCTGGCCCATTAAGAAGATGTTTTCGAAGTTATTCAGAAAAATGTTTGCTATTATACCTGATAACGGTGAGCCCATGGCTAACCCTTCTTTTTGGCAATAGATTTTGTCGTTAAATGCAAAGCAATTTTGGTGTAGTGTTGATCTAAGAAGGTTAATAATTTCTTTGGTTTCTTGTAGAGAGGTGTTTTCTTTAAGAAGGTTTTCGATAATTTTAATCGATTCATCTATTGGTATGTTGGTGTACATGTTAGTCATGTCAAAGGATATAACATGTACATGACTTTAACGTAAATTACAAAGTTAGATATCGGTCTATGGCATAGTCGCAGGTTGCATCGATTCAATTAAGGGCCCATTCCGTACAAGCACTGTGTGGCACAGACCGATTGGACTGCCTTAATTATACCAAGAGTCCAGAGCTCGTGCTACGGGGATCAGTCCAGAGCTCGTGCTACGGGGATCATCACGAATAATTATGATGGTACATGCAGTCTCACATAGAAGCCGATCTTAGACATTTCCAGGCGTTCTTTATTTCACTCCTAAGACAGTGGTTTCTAGTAAGGATGCCCCTCAGGCAGCTGAGTTAAAGTCTCCAAAGCCAGTATATCTCATCATCGTTATTATTGTTATTATTTTTTACGGGCAAGACTGAGTTCGTTTTATAGAGATGGTGAAATATCACAGTTTCTTCATCGTCAATGGTCAATGAAACATCCATTTCTTTGACGCGATTCCTCTCATTTAGTAGATAGTTTAAATTACAGAAACCCGCCTCTTACATAAGCAAGTGACAAAGAACCCGTAGATGACCCAAGAGAAAGATCTCATACCGATTTGCTAATAGGTAAGGAAGGTAGGTACCCTAAGAAGGACCAAAATGGTTCAGTAAGTACCATACATTACAAACTCGCCGTCAGAGTGAACCTCAAGCTGATGTACATGCGCACATGCGCACTAGCACTTCCCCCCTGTTTATGTCTCCAGCGGGAAATTCGATTACAGTAATTCACGAAGTCGCCGCGAGAGCGCACTGATATGATTGTAGCGGGATCTTATAGTCATTTGTCACGCTGTATAGTCACAGCTCTGTCACGAGGAGGCCTGCGGGTTCGGTTATATAAAGATAAGCATGCATTTATAAATCGTCAGCTATTATTACATCACAGCTCCGTCACTACTCCGCAGGGGAGACGATAAAGGGCGTGTGTGAGGTTAGGTTACAGTTAGTGGCCAAGGTTAGATTAACATACGTGTTAACCACACCTAGAATTCACCTCACTAGTTCGGCTCCTCCAAGCGGAACCTCTCTGAAGTTAGTTTGGCGTTCCTCGTAGTGAGGTTAGGTTAACGCGTCATAACCTCAACTACCAGTCACCTAACCGATGGAACTCCTGCAAGGGGAGCCTGTATGTGAGGTTAGGTTAGCGTTCGTGCGCAAGCTTAGGTTAACACGTCATAATGACTTCTCAACCCCATCTTCAGGTCACCTAACCGATTTGTGGCCCCTCCATAGGCGTTCGATCGATTTAGCTCCTCCAAAGAAATTCATGACCGTTCCGACTCGGCTCCTTCAAGGGGGGCCCGTCCGATTCGGCTCCTCCGAAGTGACCTGTGAGGTTAGCATTGCCCTCGTACGTAAGGGTATGACGTCATAACCGCACTTGGAGGCGTGAAAAATCATCCCTAGATCATTCCCGACTAATTAGGCCCCCAATGGAGTCTGTGAGGTTAGGCTTGCTCTCGTACTCAAGGCTGTGACGTTATTCTGCGTTCAATGGTCTACAACCTATATAGCCTTACTACTTAACTAGGGGTCAATGACCTCATTCCAGAATCGACATAGCCTTACTAAATTAGGGGGTAATGACCTAATTCCAGTATCGAGATAGACTTACTACCCAACCAGGGGTCAATGACCTCGTGGGAAAATGCTGACTCTGCACCCATTGCTTTACAACATATGTTGCTCATTTACTAAGGTACCATCACTGAGCAGAGAATTCTGCATTTACATTTATGAAGAGCAAGGATTCAGGACTCAAGGAGTGCATACAAGGACATCGCTTGATAGTTGGTGATGATAACTGGTGGCAAGCTTTGACACCAGTGCAGCTAAAGGAAATGAATGAGAAGCAGCAGAAACTGAAACGTGTGGCGCATATGATAGATGAAGGTATATGCAAGGTTGCCACGAAAAATGAAAGTGCTTGAGCAGCAACTTGCGAAACTACAGATGGTAGAGAGATTCATCACACAACAAGGTCTGTGAAAGGAAATGGACAGGCAGCTGTACCTGCAGAAATCACGGACGTCAGATTAGCTGACTGTTGGTTCGAGCCACGTCCGGTGTCCTGCAGATGGACAGAAGACAGGAGGAGAGAAACTGTGGCCAGAGGTAAAAGTTTAAGTTTTTAAGGACTTCTGGTCCAAAAACGGGTAAGTCACATGAGGACAATATGGACAAGGAAATTATTAGATCACCAGAAGGCAGTATCTTAGAAGTAGAGAAAGCGAGGGTAACAAGATGTATGGCTACCAATCTGACAGAGGTTAAAATAAAAAGTAACTAGAATGGAGACTAAGATGTGAGGTACATGGAGATTTTTGAACAAGACAGGAAATGAAGAGGTGAAACAATTAATTGCTGAAATGCCATTATTACCTTTGTAGAGAGTTGCAATGCACCAGGATATGAAGTCCAGATAGACAGTTTTAACATATACAGCAAGACAAGTGAAAGGAGCGCTCACATGTGAAGATATTCTGGTGGAATACTAACCTTAACACGTTCACTCCCGGCCGTTTCCTACCAAATGCTATGCGTAAAGTTGTATTTGATTATTCTGCATACATACAACCTAAGATGCTAAAAGCATACTGAACTTAGAAACTTGATATTTGTGTCACTAAATGCCCTAAGGCACTGACGAATTGTCATCCACCTGCAAGCGGATAAGGGAGGGAATGTATTTATAAAGGGCAGCTTACAGGAGAAAACAGAACTCATAGAAACACAAATAGAAGTAGTTCTAAGAAGAAAAATAGAGACGAATCAGAAGGGCGATGTCTTGGTTTTGTCTACAGCCCTGCTGAAAGTTACCCATTTGCAAATATTTCTTCCACGATTTGGCAACAGAAAGAAACAGATGAAGAAATACCGTGTGTATGGAAATGTAAGTATTGTGCTAATGGGGGACTTCAATGCGAGGATTGAAGTTTGTAAACCATTGTATTGTAAAGCGGTGGAATAAAGAGTAGGTAAAAAGAAAATCAGTTATGATAAGAGTATAACAGGTACGGCAATAAATTACTTGAAGTATGTGGTACATAAGGATTGTATATTTTGAATAGAAGACAAGATAACTTGACATATACTGTTCAACAGAAGTGGGAGAAAATGTAATAATCATAGTATTATGTTCAAGGAGGCATTACCATTCGTCAAAAGGACAGTAGTTAGAGTCTGGGCAAAATCTCACCACTTACCACAAACTATTACTCTAATCTGATAAGTTTGGAAATATCAAGAGAATATTAAAGCGAGATTAGTGCCCAATTACAGATGGAGGGATGACCTCAGCAAAGATTTTGAGGATTATTTTAGAGGGAGAAGTTTTGAAATTATGATCGTAGGGATAGGACTTACTGTTGAAAATAACCAAATACATGCAACAATACAGTTTATCGTAGTTTATAGAAAATACTACAGCATATTGATTGCTGAACAGGAGATGCGAATGCAGGAAATAGGGGGGCCAATAAAATCTGTATGGCACAATGAAGAATGAAGAAATAAATGGACGGAAGTAACGATAGCATTACAATCATACAGGAGCAGTTTCAGGTATTAATAATTAATTTTGGAAAGAAGTACTTGCAATATTCTGGACGAGGCCTTCGTGACAGAGGGTCGGCGTTGGAATGTAGGTGACCCCTGCTGTGCTCGACCACATACAGTAGTTGTACTGCTGCGGTACCTTCAGCCATCCTGCGAGCTGTCCTTCCTGATTCTTGAAATTTAGAAGCCATCTGAGTGATGCATGGTCAGTCCTGATGAATACTTGGCCATACAGGTACTCATGGAAATGCTCGATTTTCTTCACAATGGCCAGCAGCACTTTCCGTGTGACGCAGTAAAATCTTTCGGATTTAGAGACGGCTTTACAGAAATATATCTCCCAACTCTCTTCGTTTTCCACGACCTGAGACAGGACGTCCCAAATGCCAAATTCCGTGTCGAACACAAATTTCGCCCCAGATCTGGGGCATACCAATACCGGTGCTGTACACAGTGCGCGCTTTAGATGGTCGAAAGCTGTTTGGCATTTCTTCGTCCGGATGAACCGCTGGTCTTTCTCCGTAAGGCGATGCAACGGCTTAGCGATGTTGGCAAATCTCCTGAAGAATCGACGGTAGTAAGTAAAGATGCCCAGGAAACTTCAAATTTGGGATTCTTCCTAGGTACTTGCCTCTGGCATGCTCCACACTGCCTTCGCTCCTATGTCTGCTTGCAGTGGCTGATCCGACTCGACGGCTTCGCAGCGGTCAAACCATACAACAGACTCGCAATCTCCAAGTGTTGTGCCTTGGCGGACTGCGATGTCGTAGTCACACAAGTTTGAATGTAAGGCTGATGAGAGGTGTTGATCAAGGTCTTTGCTGTTTCCTACCCAGACCACAATATCCACTGCAAATAGCAGTAACTTCGTCTCCCTCTTCCCATATGCCCCCTTTATCTCCTTTACAATTTCGTCTATAACCACAAAAGAGGTGACGCCACACCCCCCTGTCACAGTCCAATTTCATTTCTAAACATTTCCGTCTTTCTAACCGGAGGCTTTTTGCTGCTGACGCAGCAGGCCAGACTGTGATTATGAAATTGTTTTTAAAAAATTGCCTGAAGTTTAGATTTTTGTGGGAATGAAATAAGAAGTTGAAAGATTCATATCTACTATTCAGATGATCTCTAATGGTCATTTTGATGCCAGTTATAGAAAATGACTTCCTTTAAATAAACTGTACTGAAAAATGACATCTCCCTTCCCTTCAGATAGTTTCTCACCAGATTGGTAGAAACGGTCTGTCGTTGGGAAAAATGCATCGCACTTGTTCGTCTTCCGGTACAAAAAATGCTAACTTCATTTTCTGTAGCAGCCATTGCTCACTTGGCTTCATTTTAGCTTGTTGTGCTGTGCAGCCTGAGTTCTGCACAAGAAAAGTGGAATGTTTGTGCAAAATCGTATAGCAGGTTCCCAAACTCAAAGGGGAAAACCGTGCCCCTGCAATTTATATCTTTTACGAGATCTCTCTTCGGCAACATTTAATCTCTTGTGAAACTGCCTGAATGAGATTTCTGAGCCCGAAGTAATCTAATCCCCTGTGAGTTTGGGTGGTTAAAAAGAAGGAGAAGGACATTCAGCAGTAAAACTAAGCTTATTTAACAGGGCTAGGAATTTTTGACTTAAAATCACCATTATAGGCATAAAAATGCTCTTATGACATAAAATTGACTAAAATATGAACAATAACATAAAAATATGACCTAAAAGTACTATATTTGAGGTAAAATTCCAGTTGTAAAATCAATTAATAATTCAGTTTATGCAACGGACCATTTATTTATGAATAAAATGCACAAGACAAGTTAAACTATGCAATTTGATATTGTAGCTTATTCTAAATTTATTAACATTGTCAGTACATAGTTAAAGCATGCTGCGATTAATTTCAAATGCTTCAGTGTCTTCAGTTTCTGAGCCCTGAGTTGCAATATACAAATTTGTGCAAATTTTCAAATAAGAAACCATTTCCTATTTTCAGCCAACAAAGCCTTGTACTTTGGAAAACTTCGTTCTACTTCAGCTGACAAAAGAGGAGCATATTTGAAGTGGACAATATCATTTGAATCTACTTCTAAATGGTTAAGAGAAAACTTTTGACCCAACAGAGTCACTGAAATGAAACACAATGCATGATACCCTTTATTTCTTCTAACACCTTTTCCATTTCCTTTGATACTTCTTGCAAATACAAAGTCAGCTGATTCATTATTCCCATAATTTGTAGTCTTAGTTCCCTGCATACTTTGTACTTTCCACCTTCGTTTATTCATCGAGTAAAAAGTTAATAATCAAATTCCTATATCCCAATAATATTGCATTTCAAGCTCCCGGCGTGGTTTTGACAGAAATTATAGTAGACAACCTCTTATTCTCAGCATTTAAGGACACTTTTACTCTCTGTCCCGCGTAGTAGAGAAAATAATACTAATCTACCAGCGGTAAAAGTTCATATAACCACACTTCAGCTGAAAATTGTAGTGTAGATACAGTATATTTAGATAGTGACGTATCTTGCCTGCTATATTCGTGTGTTATCTTTCGTGTGTATCTATTAGAGCGTAGTTCTATTAATAATTTGTCTAAGCATTTCGCTTTGTTGGTAATCTTTGAGTACAGTAGTTCTTGCAAATTTCGTTTCTGCTTGTGCTTAGCAGTGACATACGGTACCGGCATTGTAACTAGGATACGTCTGAAAGTAGTTTACAAATTACTGTAGTGTATTGTACAGTAGTATACGAGTAGCCTAATATCCTATCAGAATTTAGTGTCCTTATTTTATTATTGTAAAATATTTGTTTAGTACTGGTGTAGCAGAGGTATCCGTAGAAACTCTTACTAAAATTCTGTTATAATTAGGATAGGCTTAATTGCACTTTGGAATTGTGTAGTTCTTGTGTATTCCTTTAGATATTCAGTAATTAACAGCAGTTTTTATTCTGTTAGGGGTTGTAGGATAAAAAATAGAGTAGTATTGTACTGTAGTCGTATATTAATTACCTTATTGTTGTGTTATCTTTGAGTACTATCCCAGACAATATATCCCTCCGTTCATTTATTTTTTGCAAATAAGTTATTTTATATTTATTTCTATTTTTCCCCGTAAAGAATGGCTAAGGAGCGCGTGTGTACGAACTGGGGGTGTGGCGAGGCATTGAGGGGTATGAGGGAGGAGTTGGAGAGTTTGAGGGAGATAATAAGGGTTCTCACAGAAGACAGGAAGGAATATAGGACACCCTCAAACAATGTACAGGTTACAGTAGGTGTACAAGAGGGAGGGGAAGGAAAGGGCGGAGTTGTAGAAGACAGGTGGTCTAATGTTCTAAGGGGAAGGAGATTGCAGGCTAAGGGCACTATTCAGGATCAGAATTCACGAGAGGTGTCTGTGCGCAATCGGTACGAGTCACTCCAGGTAGAATAACAGAGGGAAGATGAGGGACGGGGAACCCTTGCTGAGATGTGTGGAAGTAGAAGGAAGGGAAAAAGTAGGAAAGGGAAATGTAGAGTAGAGGATAGAAAAAGACAGGTGGAATAGGGTCATGGGAAAGAGAAAAGGGAGGAGGAAGTAGCTTTTACAGCTATCAGGAAAGATAGGGCTGACCAGGAGGGGAGGGGATCAAATGAGGTGGGTAGGGTTGAGGCTCTGGTCATGGGGGCTTCCATCGTTAGACACGTGGGGAAAGTGTGTGGAGGAAAGGGAACCAGGGTAGAATGTTATCCAGGAATTAGGTTGAGGCAGATGTTGAGGAAAGTAGAAGATAGGGAGAAGGGGAAGGAGAAGGTGGTAGTGTTTAACGTAGGTACCAACAACGTAAGGCAAGCTGATATAAGTACGAACATAGTTAGAGATGTGTGGGATCTGGTAAAGGCAGCACGGATGAAGTTTTAGGAAGCGGAGATTATTATCAGTGGAATACTATGTAGGAGGGATACTGACTGGAAGGTGATTGGGGATTTAAATGAGACTATTGAGTGGGTATGTGGGAAACTGGGAGTGAGATTTCTGGATCCTAATGGGTGGGTAGGAGACAGGGATCTGCGCTCAGATGGCCTTCAGTTAAACCGCAGTGGTACGTATAAGTTAGGAAAGTTGTTTAGAAGGGTTATAGGCAGGTACATTCAGGTAAATGGGGTGGCCTAGAGAGCGGTGATCAGTGACCAGGGAACTGGAAATCAAGTAGGGATGACATAAAAATTTAAGTGCTCAATTGTAGAAGCATTGTAAACAAAGGAATCGAATTAAGTAAATTAATAGATATATACTTACCAGATATTGTAATAGGAGTTGAATCATGGCTGAGAAATTATATAATGGATGCAGAAATATTCTCACGGAATTGGAGTGTGTTTCGTAGAGATAGGATAGGAATGGTAGGAAGGGGAGTATTCATTCTGATGAAAGAAGAATTTGTAAGCTACGAAAAAATTAAGGATGAAAAACATGAAATTCTGGGTGTAAGGCTCATCTCTAAAGATAATAGGAAACTTGATGTCTTTGGAGTGTACAGACCTGGAAAGGGTAGGGCTGACGCTGATTCAGAATTATTTGATAAGATAATCAGCTATGTAGGAAACGACAAGGAAAGAAATACGATTGTAGCGGGAGATCTGAATTTTCCAGATGTCAATTGGGAAGGAAATGCGAAAGACAGGAAGCATGACCAACAAATGGCAAATAAGTTAATATGGGAAGGACAGCTGATTCAGAATGTGATGGAACAAACCAGAGGGAAAAATATCCTGGATGTGGTGCTGATAAAACCAGATGAGCTCTATAGGGAAACTGAAGTAATAGATGGTTTTAGTGATCATGAAGCTGTTTTTGTCGTAGTTAAAAATAAATGGGATAGAAACGAAGGTCTTAAAATTAGGACTATTAGTGAGTACCATATGGCTGATAAAGCAGGCATAAGGCAATTTCAAAAAAGTAACTATGATCGGTGGAAAACGGTAAAAAAAATTTAAACAGACTCTGGGATGGGTTTAAAGAAATTGTTGAGGAATGCGAAAACAGGTTTGTACCTTTAAGGGAGGTAGGGAATGGTAAAGACCCACTTTATTTTAATAGAGAAATAAAGAGACTAAGAAGGAGGTGCAGACTGGAAAGAAATAGAGTTAGAAATGGCTGTGGAAGTAAGGAGAAATTGAAGAAACTTACTAGAAAATTAAATCTATCAAAGAAGGCAGCTAAGGATAACATGATGGCAAGCATAATTGGCAATCAAAACAAATTTTAGTGAAATGTGGAAGTATATGTATAGGTATTTTATGGCAGAAACAGGTTCCAAGAAGGACATTCCAGGAATAATTAATGAACAAGGAGAGTGTGTATGTGAGGATCTTCAAAAGGCAGAAGTATTCAGTCAGCTGTATGTAAAGATTGTTGGTTACAAGGATAATGTCCAGATGGAGGAGGAGACTAAGGCTAAAGAAGTATTAAAATTTACATATGATAACAATGACGTTTACAATAATATACAAAAGTTGAAGACTAGAAAAGCGGCTGGAATTGATAAGATTTCTGGGGATATACTAAAGACAGTGGGTTGGGATATAGTACCATATCTGAAGTACTTATTTGATTATTGTTTGGTCGGAGTAGCTGTACCAGATGAATGGAGAGTTGCTATTGTAGCCCCTGTGTATAAAGGAAAAGGTGATAGACATAAAGCTGAAAATTACAGGCCAGTAAGTTTGACATGCATTGTATGTAAGCTTTGGGAATGCTTTCTTTCTAATTATATTAGACATGTTTTTGAAATTAATAACTGGTTCGATAGAAGGCAGTTTGGGTTTAGGAAAGGTTATTCCATTGAAGCTCAACTTGTAGGATTTCAGCAAGATATAGCAGATATCTGGGATTCAGGAGGTCAAATGGACTGTATCGCGATTACCTATCTAAAGCATTTGATAGGGTGGATCATGGGAGACTACTGATAAAAATGAGTGCAATTGGACTAGACATAGGAGTGACTGAATGGGTTGCTATATTTCTAGAAAACAGATCTCAGAGAATTAGAGTAGTTGAAGCTTTATCTGGCCCTGTAATAATTAAGAGGGGAATTCCTCAAGGCAGTATTATCGGACCTTTATGTTTTCTTATATATATATATATATATATATATATATATATATATATATATATATATATATATAAATGATATGGGTAAAGGAATGGAATCAGAGGTAAGGCTTTTTGCGGATGATGTTATTCTCTATAGAGCAATAAATAAGTTACAATATTGTGAGCAACTGTGAAATGACCTCGAAAATGTTGTGAGATGTACAGCAGATGTTGGAAAACGGGGTTAAAAGTCAGGTTGTGAGTTTCACAAATGGGAAAGTCCTCTCAGTTTTAATTACTGCGTTGATGGGGTGAAAGTTCCTTTTGGGGATCATTGTAAGTATCTAGGTGTTAATATACGGAAGAATCTTCATTGGGGTAATCACATAAGTATGATTGTAAATAAAGGGTACAGATCTCTGCACATGGTTATGGGGGTGTTTAGGGGTTGTAGTAAGGATGTAAAGGAGAGGGAATATAGGTCTCTGGTAGGACCCCAACTAGAGTATGGTTCCAGTGTGTGGGACCCTCACCAGGAATACCCGATTCAAGAACCGGAAAAAATCCAAAGAAAAGCATCTCGATTTGTTCTGGGTGATTTCCGACAAAAGTGTGGCGTTACAAAAATGTTGCAAAGTTTAGGCTGGGTGAATTGAGAGAAAGGAGGAGAGCTGCTCGACTAAGTGGTATGTTCCGAGCTGTCAGCGGAGAGATGGCGTGGAATGACATTAGTAGAAGAATAAATTTGAGTGGCGTTTATAAAAGTAGGAAAGATCAGAATATGAATATAAAGTTGGAATTCAAGAGGACAAACTGGGGCTAATATCATTTATAGGAAGGGGAGTTGGGGATTGGAATAACTTATCAAGGGAGATGTTCAATAAATTACCAATTACTTTGAAATCATTTGGGAGAATGCTAGGAATGCAACAGATAGGGAATCCGCCACCTTGGCGACTGCCCTAAATGCAGATCAGTATTGATTGATTGATTGATCGCTTGATTGATTGATTGATTGACTGATTGATTGATTGATTGATTGATTGATTGATTGATTGATTGATTGATTGATTGATTGATTGATTGATTGATTGATTGATTGATTGATTGATTGATTGATTGATTGATTGATTGATTGATTGATTGATTGATTGATTGATTGATTGATTGATTGATTGATTGATTACCACAGTTATTTTCACTAGTTCTGCCTGCTTTACTAGTGGCAATTCTGATTGCTACAAAGCAGTTACAGTATCAGGAAAAAAAAACAAAATTTGATTTGATCTATGAAAGTTGACCTGAAATTTCAGAATTAGACATTAATTTCTCTGCTATTCCAACTGAAGCTGCTTCACTACTATCAATTGAATCAATGACACTTTTCACAATGTTGAAGTTCCGGCAATAATATTTGCAGGATTCAATCCTGGATCCCCATCTTCTCAAAATGGGTGAAGGTAGCAAGGGAATGTCTGGAGCTAGCAACTTAAATGATGCAACATGTAAACATGCTTTCAAGAAAACCTTCTTGATATATCTAATCAATGGATTGACTACGAATGTCTTCTGCAACTCTGTGTAAGGCGTGAGTTAACAAGTCACATGCACCACTTTGCTATATAATTCTTTTATGTGATTTGGCAGCTTTCACCATATAAGTCGCAGCATCCGTTACGAAGAGCAGTACATTGTCATGCTGTACACCTTAGGATCATGTGGCACGCTTATGTCAAACAGTTTACTAATGCTAGAAAAATTGACTTTTCTAAATGTTCACAATTTATTAGAAACGTATCACCTCGACCATCTTTTCCCTAAGTCCCCACAATGACGACTGCAATATTATCCTCCCATAGAGTCTGAAGTTTCATCAATTGATACCCATACTTTCTTATTTGCAACTCGTTGTCTGATTTCCTGCATAGTTTCTTCGAAGCTTCGGCCGATGTAGTCCTTGCTTGAAGTGGAAGAATCGGAAAGAGATTAGCCGGTGTATTTTTCTAATAATTCACGATATTTTGGATGATTCAGCTTATTTAAGGGAATGTCGGCTCAAAGACGGGCTGGACAAAGTTCTTCACAAAATGGTGAATAAGATTGGCGAGATTCTCCTAGGAGCATCTGCTGTAGTGTCTTTCCATTTTCGATCCGTTGTACTCCACGTTTGTGTGTCTTCTGTTTCCACTTGCTGCTGAACGATAAATGACTTGTCTGCAGTTACTCTTACATTGCACAGTTTAAAATACAGTGTTTACCATCACTCGCGAATAATTTCTCACCATATTGAGACAAGTACTGTTGTAATTTTACTAGAATACTTTGCTTCACTTTAGGCAATTATTCTGAATTATACTACACAGAACACACACTTCTTACTTCAACAAGATCCAATAGCGTCTGAGACACATCACATTACGAAGGACAGGCTTAAATAGCTACCTGCTCACTGTTGGGCCCCCTCTCGGGACACCATGACCTTGACGTCAGTGTGGGGGCTTTTGTGCTTGTTGATCCCGAGGGCTGTGCCAGCTCAGGGTTACCCATGCTGGATTGACCTCAGTGTAGGGCCAGACTAACAGGTGTACCCCGAGTTGCCTGAGATATGTTTGTGCTCTTTATTCTTCATCACTATTTCTACCCTTCTGTTCTCATCTTCTTATATTCATTCCCCTTCCTGTCTGGCCACACTCTCTGCCTCGGGTAGAATAGGTTAGTACGGAGGTTTCATCCTCCCCCAATCTCAAGTTTCGGGTCGTGGCGAGGTGATGCATGGCTACTGGGAGAATAGTTCCTAGCGACCCCCTCCAGATACCGGGCGGCCACTGGAGTATATAGCCTTGCCTTGGGTACATCTCCTTGGCCCTGCCGAAGGTCGACCTCATATTTCCGGAGTACTCGTGGGACCAAGAACGGAACCTCTCTCTCCTCTTTCCTCTGTTCCAAAGGGTGGTACCCCTCAAAAACAGCGTCAAAAATTGGTAGGAAACGTAAGTGGTATACTAGAGTTCCAGTGGATTATGTAAGTGACGAACATCTTCCTCGAATCCCGGTTGCTTCCAGGGTCGATGGCATGAGTTTTCTTCATGAATGACCTTTCATCATCAGCAATTCAGTCGAAGAAATTGTTGCTGGTGAAGTCGAGGAGATGCGCAAGCTCCGCGATAGATCCGTACTTATACAGGCATCTACGCCGGAACAATCCAGACGGCTACCTAAAGCCAAATTATTCGGAAAAGTAGAAGTGAAAATCGAGAAGCACCAAACTCTTAACTCCTGCAAGAGAGATATATTCCATAGGAACTTGGTTAAGTCTTGCGATGATACCATGATCCGGTAAATAGCACGTCGGGGTGTAACCGACGTGAAGAGGTTGAAGAGGCATGTGGGTGATAAGCTACTACATACGGGTGCTTACATCCTTACCTTCGACGCCGAGACCGTACCTGAACAGATAAAAGTGGCAATGTATCGTCTGACAGTTCCTCCATATATTCCGGCATCAATGAGGTGCTATAACTGTCAAAAGTTTGGCCACACCTGATTGCGATGTACAGGTTCAACGACCTGCAAAGTGTGTGGGAAATGTGAGCATGTTGGGGTGGACTGCACACCACCACCTGTGTGCGCCAACTGCCCGGGTGCGCATGCTCCAATCTCCAAGGAGTGCACCATATAAGCAGGAGGAGAAGCTCCAGGAGATAAAAACGCAGGATAAGCTATCTTATCCAGACTCTCGGAGGAAGTTCGTGTCCATGGCTGCTCCGGAGTTCTCCATCTCCTTCGCTGGAAAGGTCGCAAACGTGCGCATCACTCCACAGAGTTTTGTACACAACAGAAGTACTGAAAACGCATCGATAAGTCAAAGCCAGCAACATAAGATAATTGATAAAGAAACTGGAGTTATAACAGAACAAGGACCGACAAGTTCGTTATTGCCGACGTTGTCTGGGAAGGCTCTTTCCCAGGAACGCTCGGCTGGGAAGTCCTCCGCCAAAAGGGCGGGGGAAAGAGTTTCCCAAATAAGGCTAGAAAGTCCAGCCCTCCTTCCAATCATCAGACCACAAAGGAGGAAAAAGTGAAGCCACAGAGCTCCCTTAAGAAATTGAGAATAAGCCTTCTCCAACTCAATCGGGGGTCCCAGCATCCCCGAAGAAATCCGGCAAGCCATCTGCCGGCTCTCCTCCAAAAAAGAGAGAAACGGTGGGCAAGAGCGAGAGGCCCCGACGCCCTATTTTTTGATTACTTCCTGGAGAACCTAGTTCTCCCAGCAAGAAGACCCACTGCTCCCGATCAAAGAGATCACCGTCCGCGGAGGTTCCAGTCACCGCGCCTCCTTCTTCTGAGGAGACAATGGAGACTGAACAACTCAATGTCGTGGATGGTGATTGTGACAAAAATGATACCGACAAAGACGGCGGAACCCGGCAGGTAATGGACCGAACGAAGGAGAAGAAATTGCTCCGAATTCGAAGCATTACCTATCCACACAATGGCACTATTGCAGTGGAACTGCAGTAGTTATCACTGTCGCCTAGCTGAGTTGTGTCAACTGATATCCGTCTATGCGGCCTCCATAGTCTGTCTACAGGAATCTCGTTTGAGACCTGGACACGACACGACTATGAGAGGATACCGTCTTTTTCCAAAGACAGAGTAGCTGTGGATGGCGCGGCAACTGGGGGCGTTTTTACCCTTATTGGCCCAGACATCTTCAGCGAAGAAGTACCACCCGGTACTCAGCTAGATGCAGTTGCAGTTCGCACTTGTTGCAAGTAATGACAAAGGTTTGCAACGTGTACATTCCACCGGATTACGACCTTGAAATTCGTGTAATACAAAATTTGATCTCTCAGTTTCCTCCTCCTTTCCTCATGCTGGGAGACGTGAACGCCCATAACATACTATGGGGTTCTCCGTTCTCCTTTCTAGGAGGAGGATGCTCGAGAGAATGGTCAACCTATTTGATCTTTGCGTGCTTTATACAGGGGAACCGATACATTTCAGCAGCGCACATGGCACATTCTCATAGCTGGATGTCACTTTGACAGCCGTGCGCTCATTCCCCTGCTACGGTGGCAAGTACACGACGACCTCAGTGATGGTGACCACTTCCCGATAATTCTATCTCTCTTGAATCAAAGTCAGTCCGAAGTACCCAAGCGCTGGTTACTTCGGCGGGCAAATTGGCCAGTATTTTCAAAACGCGCATTGAAGGCTGATGATATGGTGGAGTCTGTTGGCGACCACGTTTCTTCCACTACCACTGGAAAGTTGGCTGCTTCAGAGAAAACCCATTCCTTCCTCGTCCGGTATTCGTCGCCGGAAACAGGTCCCATGGTCGACGGACGAAATTGCAGCAGCCGTACGTGATCACCGACGGGCTTTTAAACATTATCGTCGGAATCCTACTATCGCCAATCATATCACATTTAAGCGTCTGCGTGCGAAGGCCCGTTCTTTGATTCCAGAAAGTAAGAATGCTACGTGGGTGGGAAAAGTATGTGTCATCCATCACGTCACATACTCCGTCATCACAAGAGTGAACAAAACTCCGCCGTATTGTCGGAATACAGAATGTGCCCTAAGTACCCGGAATCTCCATTAATGGAGATATATTTACTATTCCTTCAGTCATTGCCGACCAAATCGCGCCAAATTTCTTAGAAACGTCCAGCTCTAGGAAATACGACTCTGCATTTCTTCCAATTAAGTGCGAAGGAGAGGCACACCATCTCTCTTTTGCCTCTAGTGCTTCGCATCCCTACAACTTGCCCTTCACGGAATGGGAGTTGCGGAGTGTACTCGCGCTATGCAGAGATACGGCTCCTGGAGCGGACAAAATCCATAATCAAATGCTTAGGATATCCTCACCCTATTCAACAGAATATGGAGTGAGGGAGTGTTTCCATCTCAATGGCGTGAGGGAATTGTGATACCAATTCTCAAGCCATGTATTGATCCAAAATTTCTGGATTCTTATAGGCCAATATGCCTTACAAATGGCCTCGGAAAGCTATTTGAAAGGATGGTTAACCGGCGTCTTGTGTGGGCCCTGGAAAAGGAGGGTCTCTTGTTTAACAACCAGTGTGGTTTTCGCTCACATTGGTGCGCCACTGATCATCTGGTCAGCCTGGAAAGAGCCATTCAAAATGCCTTTCTCGGGAAGAAACACCTAGTCGCCGTATTTTTGACCTGGAGGAAGATTGCGACACTACCTGCCGATATGGGATTCTTTCCACTCTACACCACTTGGTATTTCGGGGAAATTTGCCAACATTTATTGAGAACTTCACGTCCCTCTGCCTCTTTCGAGTCCGAGTAGGGAATGCATTTTCTCAATTTTACGTTCAGGAAAATGGAGTACCTCAGGGATCGGTACTGAGTGTCACGCTGTCCGCAATCGCCATCAACGGCATAGTTGCCGCTGCTGGGCCCGCAGTCGTTCCATCGCTGTATGTAGACGACTTAGCTCTACATTACAGCTCCGGAAGGGTGGCGTTTGCTGAGAGACAGCTACAACAATCTACTAACCGAGTCGACAGATGGACCCTGCAACATAGTTTTCGATTTTCAGCAGCGAAAACCTCAGTTGTACACTTCCGTCGACGTCGGTCTGTGCATCCCGAACTAGAGCTCCACTTGCGAAACAGTGCCTTACCAGTGATTGACATCTGCAGATTCCTAGGTCTGCATTTTGATAAGAGTCACGTGGCAGCCCCACATCCGTTAGTTGAAGGTTTCCTGCATGAAGAGACTTAACATGCTTAATTTTCTCAGCGGCACTTCGTGGGAAGCTGACCGTGCGTTACTGCTACGATTTTACACGGCGACCGTCCTCTTCCGAATTGACTATGGAACTGCGGCTTAGGGCTCAGCATCAAAATCTACGCTGAGCCTTTTAGACAGTATTCACCATAGTGGAGTAAGGCTGGCAACGGGAGCTTTCCGTACTAGCCCCAGTCCCGGCCTACTAACTGAAGCGCGAGTTCCACCTTTACGGATAAGGAGGCAGCAGTTACTCCTCACGTACGCTGCCAAAATTCGTGAAATGCCGCTACATCCATGCTATCAATCCATCTATCGTACCCATTACCACCAGAGGTATCAAGTCCGGCCGAATGCCAGACGGCCGGTTGGGTCTCGAATTGATAGCTTGTGTCATGATTTGAATATCGATATCGGTGGTTATCTTGAACAAACTCTTAGCGAGGTACCTCCGTGGTTGATTCCACGACCGGATATACGTCTAGATCTGCTCCGTGGACCCAAGGAGAACAGAGATTCCTCCGTTTATCGGAGGTATTTCCAGGACTTCGTTCACCAATATCCGGCTGCGAGACATATCTTCACGGATGGTTCTAAAATCGGAGTTAATGTTGGTTGCTTTTTCGTCATTGATGATGTGACCACGAAGATCTCCCTTT
The DNA here is from genome assembly GCF_040414725.1 of Anabrus simplex. Taxonomy (NCBI): domain Eukaryota; kingdom Metazoa; phylum Arthropoda; class Insecta; order Orthoptera; family Tettigoniidae; genus Anabrus; species Anabrus simplex. The sequence goes on along the minus strand of NC_090265.1, from coordinate 1,728,567,547 downwards.
TGATTCGTTAGTAAATTTTTCGGCCTAATTCTATAATTGTTTTTGTTTTATTTTCTACTGCCTTTCCACATTCCTTTGTTGAATATTTTTTTTTCCCTCTAATTTGCTCAGAGAGGAAGATTAGCTCGTTGTACTTCCTCTTAAAACAAAAATCACCACCACCACCACCACCACTCACTGTTGCGCAAGGGTAAAGTCCATATTGTGAGTTCCACAGAAATAGGGGAGGAAGGTAGGTTCTTGCCCTTTTCCAGGAAACAAATACAATGTGTAATTCTGAGAGAAACAACAACTCATTTGGACACCGAAGGAAGAAACTGAATGATAAAAGGTCTTTACTGCCTGAAAGCGTAAAAATATGCCGAATATGACCATCATTTATGCAAAAATATGACTTTAAAAAGTACTATCATTCGATTACTTTTTTCATAACAAGCATTTATATATATTTAAGGAACTTATCAGCCTTACCAAAATGTATATGTTTCATCAAGTAAATCCTAGCCCAATTATTTAACAATAGTGCTGAATGTATAAAGCCAGGAAGAAGAATTGATGTTCCAGCAATGTTTTGTTTAATGAACAAGGAAGAAGCAAACGTTACATTTGTGGCAGAGTTCCAGAGACAATTCATTGTGTTTATGTTCGAGCCACTGCCTGGAAAGGATCTCACAAACAGATACGAGGCACAGCCGCTCGATTTAGTTACATGAAGCATCAATCGCTTAAGCAATTAGAAATAATAAAAACGTTGACCTTTCATATAAGTTCATTTATTCATTTCAATTTTATCGTGTGCTAATTTTGATCAATTACCAAAAAATTGTTAATCAATAGCAGGAGGTATGTGATTCACAATGACGTCTATTTTATAGTTTTCAATTTTATATCATGTCTGCTAGAACGTGCCCACCGTCCACAGCATCGGGTAATCTTGCTGAATGTAAATCATGAGGGAAGACGTTTTCTAGTCGTGGAATCAACTTTCATTTTGTATTGAGTCACATTTCCTCGCCGACGCCCTGTAAAAATGAAGACGTGCATTTAAAAGGTGATCTCATTTTGACTAATAGCACCATAATAAATTATAGCTCAGTGCCACTGATACTGCTATTGAGGCGCATCTTCAGATGCCAATAGCTGTTCAGAATGTGTGTTGAGTTTAGAGGAGAAATCATTAATCTATTTTAAGAGACATGCGTACAGTTCTAAACAGAGCAACATAAATATACGTATTATCAGCCCATTTTAAATTAAATGAAACATTACGTAACAAATCTGGTTCGAAATGCACTCAGACTGATGATTTGTAGATGAAAATATAAAAGGGAAGATTTTGGAAATGTTATACTCTAATAATGTAATAATTAATAATAAAATTAACGAATCTCTTTGTTTCTTATTGCAAGTACTTCAAGAGTGCATATACCTCAAAATTCTGCCGCACGTTACTACCAAATGAGAAATCGCACAAAGAGCAGCGATTTGGAATTAACCACCAAGGCTCTTCGAACCCTCCACGAACAATCGTGTAAGGCGATAGAGAATCAAATGTCATTACGACTAAGAAAGTAGTAGAGTACAATGGCGTGGTGCACGTTTTTGGAGTCCACGCCTGTGAAGACGGGGCCTTGCCTGAGATGAATTCTAATGCCTCGGAGCCAAAGGAATTAACTAATGAAAATTAAAATCCCCGACACGGCCGTGAATTGACCCCGGCTCCCCTTGGACGAAAGTACAGCCTGCTAACTACGTGCCATGGAGCCAGACAATAATTTTAACAAAATAAAAAATGTTAGAATATTTTTGAGTCAAGGCAACTAAAAATATTATCCAGTTAACTTGTCTGACTTTGAAAACATGTTTCGCACTATTTTCGAAACATCCAATGAAAACGTAAGAGAAAAATATCGAATTTCTTATGTGAAGAAAGATATTGACGAAGTTCAAACGATTATAGTTAAGAAGGCGATATAAGGAATGTCACTCATCATTTCAGCAGGGCCAGATCACGTGCTTGTCAGAACAGGTATGGAATTTGTTATTCATGGAGATATCAACATTATTTCTGGAACAATGTTGTTTACTGACTATGTACCTTAACTATCACGAAGAAAGAACAGTTCTAATATACACACGAAGAGGAATTAACATTATCTCATCTTGGAGACCAATTACCACGTATTCTCTTACTAAACAAATCCTAGGTCTCCCTAGCCCAAGGTGTGTCACTTCATTTTCAGGGATTAATCGTAGATCTATTATGAGATAATATCATTCAAATATAAATTGTAAATAAACGTACAAAAGTGGTTCCATTTCACTGTGGCTTGCCTGAAGGTGGACCTTTGTCACCTACGTTGATCGATGTTGCCTTTACTTTTATATTTAAAGAATTGTAAGCCAATTTTTGCTTTTAAAACGGTCATTTTCAAATTAAACCTTCAAATCGATTTGCTTATCTGCATTTGATGATGATATTTGCTTTCGACAATCTACATTGAGACTTCAGTCCACCTGAAAAATTCTTAGGTTTTCTCTTTCGTTCTTGGAGAGATATCATATAAACTGCGCCGAGGGACCATTCCTTTCCCCTTAGTAATACTTTAGCAGCACAGCGTCTGAGTGAAGGTCGGTCACCCGCTATTCAGTACCGTTCTATTCCTTTCGACTGCCCCAACTCACCTTGTGCCGTTAGCTTCGTCCAGTAGGTAGGTACCTATTAATACAGACCTCAGTATCATAAATATCTAAATCAATATATGTATCCTTGTCGCCTAGAGATAAATTTTCCTTGATTTAATCTAGTTTAAGCATAAGTCCTCTAACATTAGGATGTTAAATACTAACGTTACAGTTATTTAGGTACCGAGTGATTTGGACGTGAGGTTGAGGTCACGCAGCTGTGGACTTTCCTTTGGGAGACAGTGGGTTTGAACACCTCTGTCGGTAGCCCTGCTGACGATTTCCCACTTTCACACAAGGAAAATATTGGGGATGTACCTTAAATGAGGCCACGGCAGCTTTCTACCCACTCCTAGCGCTTCCTAATTCCTTGTAGCCATAAGACCGACCTCGTAAATCAAATTGTAAAAGTCAGCTTTTCTAGATCTTATCTTAGGCAACACTAATTGTTATAGAACTCGAACCTTGGCTTCTCCTCATTCTTATCGTTCCATTTCTCAGCTCCTTTGGTGCCTTGTTTGCGCTAAAAATTTTCGTCGGGCCGATACCGAATGTTCACCGATGTACATAAAACGGACGACTTTCTCCTGCCAAGGCAATTTTATGTCGCATGGAAAGCTTTCATTTCGCACGACGATGTTCCATGTTTATCAGAAAGTCGCACAAATGTAACGACCATTCCCCTACCTCTATGACTTGACAGTTTCGGTAAACGGTGGCAAGTGTCTATCAAGTCGGTCATTATATCTACATCTGGTGCCTCTCCTACCTGCTTTACTGAAATCATGAGTGAAATCCGGGAAGCTATGAATTTCTACAGTACAGTATACTCCAGTGTACATTGCTGTGAAGATTTTAGGAAGGACTAACAAAGAATTTGAGATATTCTGAAGATAAAACCCCTGCTGGCAGAAACAGAAGAAGATGTAAAGTTTTTAATTTTCCGCCTGAAAGATGAAAGTGAAAAATGGGCGTCTATCTCAATATTGAAAATAACAATGTTATGACTACGGCTGAGTGTGGTACAGTTTGTCTAAAGCTAAATGGGGTGGAGACAGAGAGTGTGCAGGATTTCATCTCCTTGGGAGTCAAAATCAGTCTAGTAGAGATTGCGGTCCTGATATAAAGACGGATTTCGCTTGGAGGAATCGCTATGATGACTATGTCTCCGATATGGAAGAGTAGATATATCACTTTGGCTACCAAGTACAGATTAGTCAATGCAATTATATTCCTACTGTTCACGTATGGATGTGTGACAGGCAGACAAGAGGAAGATCGACGCTCTTGAGCTCGGGTGTTGGCGAAGACTGTTACGAATACCATGGACAGCAAAAACCACCAATAAGGCAGTTTTAGAGCGAATCAAGACTTGCATGTGATTGGTTGGCAAGGTAACTACAATAAAAGGTAGGCTACTCCGGCGGGTGAAGCTCCAATTGGCTGGAGCGCTATGACGTCACGCGGTATGAACGATAGCGGGTAGGGTACAACAGTCGCAGTACAACAAGCCTATCAATTCTCGCGCCGGTGAAACACCTTCCAAATCTTTCATCAAATAATAATCTGGTTCAGTAAGATTCGATAAGTACCAGTACTTCCAATAGATTTAAAAGCAAGTAAATGCATTAAATTTCGTCACATATTTTGCGGTTAAATGTCAACTATAAAATACATGACACATAATACGACCAGAAATAAAATATTGCCCTGCAACGCAAAACGATTCATTTCTTTACTGATGAGGTAAAAATTTAGATCAAATGGCATAGGGAAATATGCACCATATGGACATCTTTATGGAATTATATTAGTATTAAAACACGTGTCAGGAGATTTAATTAGTCGATGAACCAACACAAAGCTTTGCCTTCTTATTGGCACATTTTCTCAGCGCTAGCTCCTTACTCTTTGCATTTTAGTGGCATATCCTAATAAATGCCCTGGTCTTTACATAGAGACAAATTATTTTGTCATGGAATACTGGAAATTTTGACTTAATAATATAAAAAAGGGTTTTAATTATATTTTCGCATCTAGACACAGACTGACCCTGAAACACACCAAGTATAATTTAGAACTGGGCTATGTTTTGTAATCACTCATTGGGAAAACCGAGATCTAGTGGTAGGTATCTTGCGACTGTGAACAGTTTCCTTTCGTGGTACATACCAAGAGCTTCAACATTCAAGCGACACTTGAAAGCCACATAACCCGCGAGTTTTTTAGGGAATCTTGGGTGACATCCATCCCTCCTACCGACTGATATGAAATCTCCTCCATTAACAACTCGGTTTCGACCTCCTCGAGAAACATTTCAGTCTCTGAAAACTCGTCAATGTCAATGCACAGCTCGCTTGTAACAAATTCCGAGGAAATGGTGACCCATATGACACAAACACATACAGAGGCATCGTTCTGGAGAACATACCGTTCAAGATATTCGCAAAAACAATTGTGGCGGGAGTCAGAAACGAAATACATGAGTATCTACCAGAAAATCAATTCGGATTCAGGAAAGGAAGATCAGCTATTAACGCCATACAATTACTACTCAATAACATGTGGGAAGCCCTTGAAAAAAAGAGAAAAGTTTTACGTAGTGTTTATGGACTTCACGAAAGCATTCGACCTCATAAATCGGGAACTTGTGACCCAGAAGCTGGGAGAAGCCCTCAACAGAAACAATGTGTGGACTAAAACCATAAAAACGATACTGCAATGGAACAAAATAAGAATTTCTGACAATATATCACTCTCAGAACCGATACTTCAAACGAACGGGGTATTACAGGGTGACACAATTAGCCCGCTACTTTTCATCCAGGCAGCAGAAGAAATAATGAGAAGAGCCCATAAGGAAGACGTAGTATCGTACGCCTACGCCTATGATATAGTGATCGGATCAAGAGACATCACAAAACTACAAAACGCAATAAAAGATGTGGAGGAATGGTGCTACAAGCATATGTTTGAAATTAATACATCAAAAACAAAAATGGTGGTATTTAGGCAAGGAGCAAAGTTCCCAGCAATGGCAGAAATCATCTTAAAGGGGTAGAAAGTAGACATAGTAAACGACTTCAAGTACCTTGGCATTACTCTGCAAACAAGTGCCAAATGCTCTGCAAAGCATGTAACAGAGAAAGCAACACAGGCGGTAAGGGCGAGGCACGAAATCAACCACATCAGAACACTCAGCCTAGAGACGGCGATGGCAATATTTAGATCAAAAATCATGCCCATACTAACGTATGGGATAGAAATTATATGGCCGAACCACACAGAAAAGAACCTATCCTCTCTAGAAAGAGTAAAAGCTCTATACATAGAAAAAGCAATCGGAGTATCCAAGACAACAAGATAAAGACTCGCCTACCTCCTAGCGCGAGAATCCTTCCTCATTGAAGACTTCAGAACATACCGGACCCTACCCAACACCAGAGCATCAGAAAATTTCCTAGCAACACTCAACAAAATGAGAGAAGACATTTCTTCAGAATTCTTTGGAACTGGGGCCATGATAGACCGGACATGGACAACATCCAACTTCGACATGAGGCACGTGTTCACAAGACTGACAGTACATGGTTTCCACAATTTAATCTGTACCAACACCTCATACCACGACCGACAGAGACAAATGTAAGTGCAAACTATATGGATCAATCAATCAATCAATCAATCAATCAATCAATCAATCAGTCAATCAATCAATCAATCAATCAATCAATCAATCAATCAATCAATCAATCAATCAATATTGACCTGCATTTAGGGCAGTCGCCCAGGTGACAGTTTCCCTATCTGTTGTTTTCCTAGCCTTTTCTAAAATGATTACAAGGAAATTAGAAATTTATTGAACATCTCCCTTAGATACATGTGTGAACGTTACCACGTAGAACTCTGCATCAAAAGAACAAAAACAATGAAAGAATATACAATCCAAGGCGCAAGCGCGCGATTACAGTTTATATAAATGTATTATTTTTATCTCTTTCTGTATGGCTATTTGGCTGCAATAAATATATTATTATTAAATTTTCTTCGGACTCAGGTTCCACAATCAAACAATCAATCAACCAATCAATCAATCAATCAATCAATCAATCAATCAATACTGATCTGCATTTAGGGCAGTCGCCCAGGTGTCAGATTCACTATCTGTTACTTTCCTAGCCTTTCCTTAAATGATTTAAATGACAATGGAAATTTATTGAACATCTCCCTTGGTAAGTTATTCCAATCTCTAACTCCCCTTCCTATAAATTAATATTTGCCCCAATTTGACCTCTTGTATTCCAACTTTATCTTCATATTGTGATCTTTCCTACTCTTAAAGACGCCATTCAAACTTATTCGTCTACTAATGTCATTCCACGCCATCTCTCCGCTGACAGCTCGGAACATACCACTCAGTCGAGCAGCTCGTGTCCTTTCTCCCAGTTCTTCCCAGCCCAAACTTTGCAACATTTTTGTAACGCTACTCTTTTATTGGAAATCACCCAGAACAAATCGAGCTGCTTTTCTTTGGATTTTTTCCAGTTCTTGAATCAAGTAATCCTGGTGAGGGTCCCATATACTGGAACCACACTCCAGTTGGGGTGGTGGTGATGGTGGTGGTGATTATTGTTTTAAGAGGAAGTACAACTAGGCAACCATCCTCTATATAACACTAATCAGAGGGAAAAATGGAAGGGATCCGACACTTCGAAAAATGAAGATATCGGTCAAAGAAAGACAAGGGCCACGAAGAGCGTGAAAATGAAAGACTCCCTACCCATCGCAAACCTAATAGCGTCGGGGTCGGAAAAGAACAAGGGTTGACCAAGTGAGGTCAGATAGGATAGATGAAATTGAGGAGCCTGGCACAAGTAAGTGGAAGCAATGCCAGGACTCGGCTGAGGACCCCGTGGTCGCCAACCCATGCTGCAAAGTTCAGAGCCTCTGGGGCCCCTTTTAGTCGCCTCTTACGACAGGCAGGGGATACCGTGGGTGTTATTCTACCGCCCCCACCCACAGGGGGGCTCCAGTTGGGGTCTTGCCAGAGACTTATAAGCCCCCTCCTTTACATCCTTCATACAACCCCTAAACACCCTCATAACCATGTGCAGAGATCTGTATCCTTTATTTACAATCCCATTTATGTGATTACCCCAATGAAGATCTTTCCTTATATTAACATCCAGACACTTTCAGTGATCCCCAAAAGGAACTTTCACCCCATCAACGCAGTAATTAAAACTCAGAGGACTTTTCCTATTTGTGAAACTCACAACCTGACTTTTAACCCCGTTTATCAACATGAAATTGCCTGCTGTCCATCTCACAACATTTTCGAGGTCACGTAGCAGTTCCTCACAATCTTCTAACTTATTTATTACTCTATACAGAATAACATCACCTGCACAAAGCCTTACCTCTGATTCCACTCCTTTACTCATATCATTTATATATACTGTATAAGAAAAAATAAAGGTCCAACAATACTGCCTTGAGGAATTCCCCTCTTAATGATTACAGGGTCAGATAAAGCTTCGCCTATTCTAATTCTCTGGGATCTATTTTCTAGAAATATAGCAACCAATTCAGTCACTCTTTTGTCTAGTCCAATTGCACTCATTATTGCCAGTAGTCCCCCATGATCCACTCTATTAAATGATTTAGGCAAGTCAATCGTGATACAGTCCATTTGACCACCAGAATCCAAAATACCTGCTATATCTGGCTGGAATCCTACAAGTTGAGCTTCAGTGGAATAACCTTTCCTAAAACCGAATTGCCTTCTTTCGAACCAGTTATTAATTTCGCAAACATGTCTAATGTAATCAGAAAGAAGGCCTTCCCAAAGCTTACATGCAGAGCATGTCAAACTTACTGGCCTGTAATTTTCAGCTTTATGTCTATCACCCTTTCCTTTCTATACAGCGGCTACTATAGCAACTCTCCATTCATCTGGTATAGCTCCTTCAACCAAACAATAATCAAATAAGTACTTCAGATATGGTATTATATCCCAACCCATTATCTTTAATATATCCCCAGAAATCTGATCAATTCCAGTCGCTTTTCTAGGTTTCAAATTCTGTATCTTATTGTAAATATCATTGTTATCATATGTAAATTTTATTACTTCTTTAGCACTAGTCGCCTTCTATTTCTGGACATTTTCCTTGTAACCGACAATCTTTACATACTGCTGAGTGAATACTCCTGCGTTTTGACGATCCTCACATACACACTCTCCTTGTTCATTAATTATTCCTGGAATATCCTTCTTGGAACCTGTTTCTGCTATAAAATACCTATATATACCCTTTCATTTTTCACTAAAATTTTTATGACTGCCAATTTTACTTGCCATCATGTTATCAAGACTTGTTGGTGGGCCGTGAAAATGAAAGACTCCCTAGCCATCGCAAACCTAATAGCGTCGGGGTCGGAAAAGAACAAGGGTTGACCAAGTGAGGTCAGATAGGATAGATGAAAGTGAGGAGACTTCTCCGACCGAATTGCTTCCAGATAAAGGAACTGAATTTGAATATCCCGATAATAAGAGCAGCCAAATGTTATTTCTTACTTCACAGGGAGATGGGTTGTCATAAAAAGCTCCCAACCCATGAACACGAGAGAAAAATTTCTCTGCTAGTATGTAAGAAATACGTTGCCCTTTTACGTTCTGAAACAGTAATTACTTAACGGAAATTACAAATCCCTTCTGAAACTTTACTTTGGAGATAATATACAGAAATCATTTCAGGGTACTTTCCTGGCTGTGAAGATTAAGTTCGTAGCCACTTCTGAGTGGTCCTTGGAGATTCTAGAATTTAATACATCGAATACGTCATTAACCATCCCAAAGAACACAATTTTTTGGTCTTTATGCAGGAAGTATTAAACTGCCTTACATGTACGCCCAGAAAAATCTGTGCAGCTAATCGTACATTTTGACGAGATCGTCCAGTTACGTTCAGGTGAACATCATTGATGTGATACGTTGGTGTTAAATCCCTACTTTGCTGCGCTAAATATTCTTGTATCATGCGAATACGTACTGTAGTTCCGTCATGGAACACATGACCTTTCTCTGAAAAATAGTTCCTCAAGATTTTTAAAATATGAGGCACATCACAGAAAAACCACAACCTTCTTAATTTGTCCATAGGATTATAAAAGAAAGCATAGGCCATATTTACATGCACCTCCTTCCACGCTTTAGCTTTTTCCCCTCCCACATCGCATGTCACGGCAAAAACAATTAATGTAGACAAGCTTCAATGTTTGTAATAATGTCCTGCAGATGATCGGCTGTCATCGTCTTGTCAAAGTCATAATACACAGGTTCATGCCATTGAGAAACAAACCTCGAACCATGACTACAAGGACGTTCCTGTGGAAACAAATGCGAGTGCCAATATTCATTTCACCGAAACTCAAGACAGCACAATTTTCCAGTCCCTGAAAATTTACTGCGCGAGACTTTAACAAACGGAGCACTCCTTCAAAATACCAGGCCTGGGTTTCTGTTTTCGTATCCACTTCTTCAATGTAGATCTAGCAAATAAAGGAGTGTTTCGCTTTCTAAGGCACGTATGATCCTTCTTAGAAAGTGCCCTCAATGCAAGAGCACTCTCGCAATGTCTTCTGAGGACCATTTCACTATTTTCTTCGCACTTACGAGACATCGTATCTGTTCTGGTGTAAAACATTTTGACAGTATTTTCTCTACCTCCTTTCTTATATCACTTTGGGTGATAGTGATAACGGTCGACCTTTTACTAATACGTCATACCGTGGACCTCTACATGTTTTAAGCGCGTCTCTTGTAGCTTTCAACGTCACCTTAGTAACAGCATTCTTCATTTTTAATTCTTAAATTTGTCTTTAATATTTTTCCACTTCTTCGTCCTTATTAACTTCAATTGTGTCAGTGATGGTTGACTGGTCGACTTACTTCTTCTTAGGGAATAATGTAGTGAGAGTAGACATGGCCCGTTTTCTGATATTTCGGCCTTCGTGCCGTATATCTCGTTCAGTGGAGACCTGTGGAGTGCCATACATAGAGCAGTGTTTTGGACAAAATTAGGCCAAAGCTTTCAAAGCAGCTTATACAATAAGATTGGAGGACATATATGGAAGTAAAGGATGTGTACCTGTGACGTAGTTTCACTTGTACAAGGCCCTCCAGTAGTAAAACCTCCATTCCAGTTGAGAATAAGTTGAGACGGTATAGCACCTGGGCGTAGTATTTTCTTGTTGAGCAAACCGAAAAGCTTATTTTTCATATCTCGCTCGTAATCCGTTGAAAGGAAATGAACAGAATATACGCGAGAATTGTCCGGATTAAATTTATCAGTTCGCTTACAGCGAGAAATCGACAAACGCTTTAACTCGTCGTTTTTCAAAAACATGTGATATATAACATCGCCACATTTAAATCAATAATTACGACACTGCACCACAGCACAATAAATACGACTTTTAACGTTTCCACCGCACGGGTTCACACAAGGTAAATCACAAAGCAGAACTAACTGAAAAGATCGGCAGTAGAAACACGTGTTTCGTCAGCAGGAGGACAAGTGCTGACTTCATACCGCGTGATGTCACGCAGAAGACGGCCAAGACACACCCCTGATTGGTTGGTATGATTATGAAGCAGAGACTAGCAAACCCCGGCCACGTTATGCGATCATATTCATTGCTAGGAATGATCAGCGGTACAAGAAGAATAGATCGCCAGAGAACTCGTTGGTTAGACACCATTAAAACAAACCGCACCAACACTCTGGGACAGCTAAATGAGGCAGTGTGGAACGGGGCAAATTGGAGAGTGCTAATTCATAGTGTACCGGGAGGTACATCTCATCCTCGTGCATTTAAATGAAGCGCCTTCAAGAACGCTACCAATCATATTGAAATTGAAACGACTAGTGCAAAAAGAAGGGATGTTGATCAAAAGATGCCACTACTGAAGTGACAGAGTAATGTGTTGTTTCGAAGTTTCCTAAACTTATTGGATTTCTTTTTTTTTTGTGTATCACATGTTGCAATGGTTCATGTTTGTGGGTTACTGTAGTCACGTCCTAATTCGTGAACCATGGGCAACGGCTGAGTGGCCTAGTAAGTGGTCCTGAGAGTCGGGATACCAGTTGCTATGGAATGGGAGGGGACATCTCGGACATATTCTGAGTTATGGCCCTCCTTGTGCTCAGGCGGCTAGAACTATACAATTCACCGGTGGCCCATAACCCGTTAGAGGAGAGATCTTCACTTGGACTATGTGTAAGTAGGGTAGCATCCTGCGTCATGAATTTACCGAGCTCAGAACATTTTAAGCAAGCCTCGGACCTATGGGAATAACGGAGTCCCACTCCAATTTGACAGGCGAGGGACTCCTTGGAAACAACTTGGCGAAAGAAATGGAATTCGATGGGGTGCTATCAATATTAATGGGGCTTATGGAAGAAAGAAAGAAAGAAAGTAGAACTGGCTGAGTCAGCAAAGAGGATGCATTTGGATGTGCTAGGAGTATGTCATATTCGGGTAAGGAGAGATAACGAGGAAGAGATAGGAGATTAAAAAATTGTACTTGACTGTTATTAGAAAGGGACATATATGGAAGTAAAGAATGTGTACCTGTGACGTATTTTCACTTGTACAAGGACCTTCAGTAGTAAAACCTCCATTCCAGTTGAGAATATGTTGAGACGGTACAGCACCTGGGCGTAGTATTTTCTTGTTGAGCAAACCGAATGCAGATCCATAATAGACTATATCTTAACAGACTTCGAATTCAGGAAATCTGTTACGAATGTACGAGTTTTCCTGGAATTTTTTGATGATACAGGCCACTATCTGATCTGTAGTGAACTAAGTATCTCTAGGCCTAGGGTAGAGAAAGTGAAATCTGTCTGCAAACGAATAAGGGTAGAAAATCTCCAGGAGGAGGAAATTAGACAGAAGTACATGGATATGATTAGTGAGAAGTTTCAAACAGTAGACAGAAAGCAGGTTCAGGATATGGAAAGTGAATGGGTGGCATTCAGGGATGCTGTAGTAGAAACAGCAAGGGAATGCCTAGGAACAACTGTGTGTAAAGATGGGAAAATGCGAACATCTTGGTGGAATGATGAAGTGAGAGCATCTTGTAAACGTAAAAAGAAGGCTTATCAGAAATGGCTCCAAACAAGGGCCGAGGCAGACAGGGATTTGTACGTAGATGAAAGAAACAGAGCGAAACTAATTGTTATTGAAACCAAAAGGAAGTCAGGGAAGATTATGGTAACAACCTGGAAAGGCTAGGTCAAGCAGCAGGGAAACCTTTCTGGACAGTAATAAAGAATCTTAGGAGGGGAGGGATAAAGGAAATGAACAGTGTTTTGAGTAATTCAGGTGAACTCATAATAGATTCCAGGGAATAACTGGACAGGTGGAGGGAATATTTTGAACATCTTCTCAATGTGAAAGGAAATCATCCTGGTGGTGTTGCGTACAGCCAAGCTTATGGGGAGGAGGAAAATGATGTTGGTGAAATTAGGCTAGAGGAAGTGGAAAGGATGGTAAATAAACTCCATTTTCATAAGGCAGCAGGAATAGAAGACATTAGACCTGAAATGGTGAAGTATAGTGGGAAAGCACTGATGAAATGGCTTCATAAAAAAAAAAACCAAACCAAACCCCATGGCACTACAGCCCTTGAAGGGCCTTGGCCTACCAAGCGACCGCTGCTCAGCCCGGAGGCCTGCAGATTACGAGGTGTCGTGTGGTCAGCACGACGAATCCTCTCGGTCGTTATTCTTGGCTTTCTAGACCGGGGCCGCTATCTCACCGTCAGATAGCTCCTCAATTCTAATCACGTAGGCTGAGTGGACCTCGAACCAGCCCTCAGGTCCAGGTAAAAATCCCTGACCTGGCCGGGAATCGAACCCGGGGCCTCCGGGTGAGAGGCAGGCACGCTACCCCTACACCACGGGGGAAATGGCTTCATAGAGTAGTAAAATTACCATGGAGTGTACAGAAGCAGTAATTGCACCTATCTACAAGCAAGGGAACAGGAAGGATTGCAACAACTATCGAGGTATCTCATTGATTACCCCCCTGTGGGTGGGGGCGGTAGAATAACACCCACGGTATCCCCTGCCTGTCGCAAGAGGCGACTAAAAGGGGCCCCAGGGGCTCTGAACTTTGGAGCGCGGGTTGGCGACCACGGGGCCCTTAGCTGAGTCCTGGCATTGCTTCCACTTACTTGTGCCAGGCTCCTCACTTTCATCTATCCTATCCGACCTCTCTTGGTCAACTCTTGTTCTTTTCCGACCCCGACGCTATTAGGTTTGCGAGGGCTAGGGAGTCTTTCATTTTCACGCCCTTCGTGGCCCTTGTCTTCCTTTGGCCGATACCTTCATTTTTCGAAGTGTCGGATCCCCTCCATTTTTTCCCTCTGATTAGTGTTGTATAGAGGATGGTTGCCTAGTTGTACTTCATCTTAAAACAATAATCACCACCGCCACCACTCTTGGAAAGGAGGGTGCGATCAGTCATTGAGAGGAGGTTGGATGAAACCCAGTGTGGTTTCAGACCACAGAGAGGCTGTCAGGATCAGATTTTCAGTATGCGCCAGGTAATTGAAAAATGCTACGAGAGGAATAGGCAGATGTGTTTATGTTTCGTAGATCTAGAAAAAGCATATGACAGGGTACCGAAGGAAAAGATGTTCGCCATACTGGGGGACTATGGGATTAAAGGTAGATTATTAAAATCAATCAAAGGTATTTATGTTGACAATTCAATCAATCAATACTGATCTGCATTTAGGGCAGTCGCCCGGGCTTCAGTGAGAATTGATGGTAGAATGAGTTCTTGTTTCAGGGTACTTACAGGGGTTAGACGAGGCTGTAATGTTTCACCTTTGCTGTTCGTAGTTTACATGCATCATCTGCTGAAAGGTAAAAAATGGCAGGGAGAGATTCAGTTAGGTGGAAATGTAATAAGCAGTCTGGGCTATGCTGACGACTTTGTCTTAATGGCAGATTGTGCCGAAAGCCTGCAGTGTAATATCTTGGAACTTGAAAATAGGTGGAATATGTACGGTATGAAAATTAGCCTCTCGAAGACTATATTGATGTCATTAGGTAAGAAATTCAACAGAACTGAATGTCAGATTGGCGATACAAAGCTAGAACAGGTCGGTAATTTCAAGTATTTAGGTTGTGTGTTCTCCCAGGATGGTAATATAGTAAGTGAGATTGAATCAAGGTGTCGTAAAGCTAATGCAGTGAGCTCGCAGTTGCGATCAGCAGTATTCTGTAAGAAGGAAGTCAGCTCCCAGACGAAACTATCTTTACATCGGTCTGTTTTCAGACCAACTTTGTTTTACGGGAGCGAAAGCTGGGTGGACTCAGGATATCTTATTCATAATTTAGAAGTAACAGACATGAAAGTAGCAAGAATGATTGCTGGTACAAACAGGTGGGAACAATGGCAGGAGGGTACTCGGAATGAGGAGATAAAGGCTAATTTAGGAATGAACTCGATGGATGAAGCTGTACGCATTAACCGTCTTCGGTGGTGAGGCTAATGGAGGAGGATAGGTTACCTAGGAGAGTAATGGACTCTGCTATGGAGGGTAAGAGAAGTGGAGGTATCAATCAATCAATCAGTACTGATCTGCATTTAGGGCAGTCGCCCAGGTGGCAACGACGATGGTTAGACTCGGTTTCTAACGATTTAAAGATAAGAGGTATAGAACTAAATGAGGCCACAACACTAGTTGCAAATCGAAGATTGTGGCGACGTTTAGTAAATTCACAGAGGCTTGCAGACTGAACACTGAAAGGCATAACAGTCTATAATGATAATGTATGTATGTATGTACGTCACAGGTTGCTATCCTTCCTGTGGGTGGGGGCAGTAGAATAACACCCACGGTATCCCCTGCCTGTCGTAAGAGGCGACTAAAAGGGGCCACAATGGCTCTGAACTTTGGAGCGTGGGTTGGCGACCACGTGGCCCTCAGCTGAGTCCTGGCACTGCTTCCACTTACTTGTGCCAGGCTCCTCACTTTCATCTATCCTATCCGACCTCTCTTGGTCAACTCTTGTTCTTTTCTGACCCCGACGCTATTAGGTTTGCGAGGGCTAGGGAGTCTTTCATTTTCACGTCCTTCGTGGCCCTTGTCTTTCTTTGACCGATATCTTCATTTTTCGAAGTGTCGGATCCCTTCCATTTTTCCCTCTGATTAGTGTTATATAGAGGATGGTTACCCAGTTGTACTTCCTCTTAAAACAATAATCACCACCACCACCACCTCACAGGTTGCAACAACTATATCATGTTCAGACTTATCTCCATAGATGCCTCTATTAGAAACTGATGTCATGCACTCTGGTGCAAAGTGGAATAACTAGAAATTTGAAGAAATTTTGTGTTTATAGGTTTTCTGAACTGAATTGACTTCCTTTCCAAGTTTCGTAACACATATTACTCATCCCGCCAGCGTTGGTTTCTGACCAATCAGAAATGTTCTTTATTTATTTTTCAGCCAATCATAGGCTTCTTGTGGCTCGTATTACCATCCAATAAAAATGAGAGGGTGTGTCCAGGTTTAGTCCAGAGCCTTCTCGAACCTTCCTCTCGGATATGAAATCTGATGCCTTTTCGAGCTAACTTCTCTTATTGATCGTCGTATTACTGAGTGTGTGTGTTAATAGAAGAGGCCGGGATCCTCATTCTTCGGCAGGCGGAATACCAGCTCAGGTAATGGCCACCAATTTTCTATCTCTGTAGTTATCTCCATGAGCTGTACTCGAGGGGAAGGTTCCAATCCTTAACTATGTTACCGCCCATTTCCTAAAATGTAAAATGTCTTTCTTATCGTGTAAAAATTTAAGTCTTAAGGACTTAAACTCTAAATCGGGGATAGAGAGTGCGTTACTATATCGAATTCCCCTTCAATTAATCTTGAGGTGACTACGATTTTGTAACTGCTATTCTCTTGTAAATTGTAAATTAACTTTTCCATCTAGTTACCTCAGTAGTTTGGGGTTAGCCTCTGCTTCATTGGGCCACAAGCCCAAGTAGGGTTTTAATTTCTGATTTCGAGGAGCGCAAATGTTTGCCTCCATACATTTTGATTTTTGGGTCGGTAATTGAACATGTTATTATCCAAGAAGGCCCGGTAGAATGGGTACTCGATACCCCTGTATTGTTTCTTAAATCCAATTGCTACCGTCGTGTCAAATGTAGGCTGTCCCTAGAGAGGCCAGAAATGGTAAAATATTATGCAAAGGTAAAAGTTAAAAGTTGCCTTGAGTAGGCTGTAGGTGTTTGGGAGCGCAGTTTCCTTGGTAGAATTTGTAGAACGTGTAGCTCTTTGCTGGTAATGTAATAGATATTTGTGTAATATTGAGCGGTGCCTTTGGAAGGCCGTAACTTGTAACCGTTGGAGCAAAGTGCTCTTCAAAATTGTGTTTTGGGAGATATCTCTCCTCGTCTATGGAACTAAATGCAACAATAGCGATGTTGGGACCTTTGTAAATTATGAGCTTGAAGCTCAAAATTCCTGGTTTTTCTGTTTTCTATCAAGATTGCTGTGTACCTGAAACGTTGTTCTTTCACCAAGTGAAGAGTTTTCTTAAAATTTACGATCTGATAATAAATTCAGTCTTTATTTTAAAGTTTTAAATTAATCTTTGAGTATCGTAGGTAGACCCATTCCAGCCCGCATCTTCTTTCCCCTCTGTGCTCTACAGAACACCCCGGAACACATAGAATCGCCGATGGCCGGATTATTCGACTGAACGGATGACATTAACATACTCCAGGAATACTCCTAAGATTAAATAGCCCCTGTTTCTAGAGCCCTGAAATTTGATTTTATATTTACTTTCTTTTGATTTTTCCTTTGCCTAGTCAAGGAATCGGCATTACCATCTAGCTTCTCGTGACATAAGTTTATTTACCTTTATTGTTCCATCTGTTCACCCTTCGTAGACTATATTTCCTCTGTTAAACCGTGCAGTTGCAGTTGCAGTTGTTCTGCGATTTCACTCTGGATGAGGTGTATCGGTGTTTCCAATATCCTGTCCGGTGTAAAAACCAAATGTCAGGTTAATATTTACAAAATATAGACACGTAACAATATACTGTGTATCTACAGAGTATAATAGATGTTATTTAGATATATTCTAACTATACTAATATATAAAGAGGTAAAGCCTGTTTGTATGTAATGGCTAATCTCAGGAACTACTGGACCAATTCTAAAAAATATTTTATTAATGTAAATTTGTATTATCCCTGGCGGACTTGGGCTGTTTCTCATTTTCAAATCAATTCGATGGGGGGAATGGGGCACGGGGATAGATATAAAAATACTAGGCTAATTTAGGCTAAATATCCAATTTGCTGTACAAGGACAATACAAAGCTCAATTTAAACCCCTTGACGCAAAGAACAAAACTCGATAAGCCCTATGGACCCAAAAACCATGTTTTAAGGCCCTAAAACCAACCGTTATGGAGATATTGGCACCACACTACTCCCGCTCTAGATATTGGATAAAGAAATTAACTGCCGTAACCTTGGCAACGTCAGCTCTAGTATTCTTACAGCAGCGAGATTATCTACAATATATCACAAAAAACCTAACATGATACAGTAATTAAAATTGGTATTTGGAATCTCCTTTAAAAAATAAAGGACACAAATTTTGTTTTTCAGAAAATACACTTAAGTGGTGAGGGCGGGGTGAAAATAAGTGCGGAAGGAGTTGAATTTTTTATATGGGTTCAGTATATTAGAAGAGGAAATATAGGTAACTATTAGGGAAATGAAGGATGGTAATGCAGTTGGTGTAGATGAAATACCAGTTGCACTACTCAAAGTACTGCAGGGGAAGGAATGGATACATTTTGTAAAATTTTGTCAAGAAATATACTTAAAAGGGAAATGATGATACATATATCTCAGAAACTGGAGATGTTTGACTTTAAAACTGGTACTTGGAATCTCTTTTAAAAATAAATAAACACACTTTGTTTGAAAAATCCACTTAAGGACAATAATAAAAAAGGGGGTGAATATTTAAAATGAGTATCTTCTTCTTCTTCTTCTTCTTCTTCTTCTTCTTCTTCTTCTCCTCCTTCTCCTTCTACCGCTTTTCCCACAACTGTGGGGTTCGGGTGCGAACTGTGCCGCACAGGTGGACTTGGTCCTGTTCTACGACTGGATGCCCTTTCTGACGCCAACCCCGTGTGTAGGGATGAAATTATTATTGTGTGTTCCTGTTGTGGTTGGCAATGTGGGTGTGTTGTGTGAATATGAAAAGGATAGTGTCGGAGAAACACAAACAACCTGTCCCTGGGCGAGATGAAATAATCGCACGCGATTAAAATCCCAGACCCAGCCCGGAATCGAACACGGAAACCTGTGAACCGAAGGCCTCAACACTGACCACTCAGGCAAGGAGTGGGACAGATTTTTAGAATGAGTACATCTACAGTATATCTCATAAACTTAACATTTTACAGACGTGAAGACTGGTATTTGTTATCCTCTTTAAAAATAAAGAAACGCGTACAATTTGTTTTCTAAGATAGAAGAGATAGAAAGTAAGTGAAGAAGGAGTGGAATTCTCTTTATGAGGATATTTATATCTCAAAAAATAAGATGTTACAAACGTAAAAATCGGTATTTGGAATTTCCTTTAGAAATAAAGAAGCCCTTTCTATTTTTCGACTTACAAGTTTCTCACATGTAGAGTTCCATGTCGCATGTTCCAGATTTAGCTCTGCCAGTAGCCTGGTCATTTTAGCCCTAAAAGGCAATGCCACAAACGTGGTTTACAAAGAGGTTCTGGGGTAAATGAAATGCAATTTTTCGGTGAGTTTTTGTACTTAAGAGATTTTCAGATAATGTCTTAGTGCAGTACCGAGGAATAATTAATTTTTATCAACTTAACAAATCCTCGCGAGCGAAGCCGTGTGTAACAGGCAGTACACTACCAACTCTTCTCCATTCAGCGCTAATGAAATTACCACGAAACCTTATTGCAGGTGCCAACTTACCTTTCCCATGGACATGGACAATCGCCGATGCAATGAGCAGCAGGAGCAGAATAGGGAAGTATCTCATGGCGAGAGGTATGGCTTGCTATGCTGCGTACGTTGTATTACGTGTAAAGTTTAAAACTTTTACTGCATTTATAGCTGTACTGTAGCGTTGGAAAATAAATAATGAAATTTCGCTATCTTTCACAAAGATAAGGTTTTGTTACCATTGTTGTTACATAAAATTGATAGTATTCGCTACACGTGCAAACGAAGATAGCGACGGTGACTTTTACTAGCGGTAAATCAATCAGTTATTGTAAAAATGTGTTCGTTACGGCAAATTGCCGATTACTCGCCTATTTTCTCATAAAAAATTAGCAAAATTAAAGAAATATTGTTGAAGATAGATCGGTTAAACACCCTTTTACCCTTCGATCTGCCCAACAATTTTTAGCTGGGTGGTAACGAAGGTACCACATATATTCGAGCACTAATACTCCTAGACTTATTTTACCCTCATTTCGACTATGCCACTGCTTGAAAACAAAATCAAAGGTGAAAACTACTGGAGATTTCATTAATACGCGTGACTGAGGCCCAGAGAAAAAGCGTCTATAAAGGCATGGTGTTCACTGGGTTCCCCACGTCTCAGAGTCATCCCCAAAAGTACAGGATCAAAGCACTGTTCATTGCCTTTTCCTATAGCAGTTGCATGATCCACCAAGAATTCGTCCCGGAAGGTGAAACTGTCAACGCCGAATTTTCGAAACTGTTGCTGCTACGCATCCTGCGTGTCCGGCCACAGTTGTCCGGGACTGGAAAATTGAGTCTCGTGACGAATTCTAATGTTAATGATGAGAACGGCACACACACACTCCCGGCCGTCGAGCTATCAGAATTAACCAATGAAGGTTATCATCTCTAACCCGATGCATCCTCTTTGCTGACTCAGCCAGTTCTACTTTCTTTCTTCCATAAGCCCCATTAATATTGATAGCTCCCCATCGAATTCCATTTCGTTCGCCAAGTTGTTTCCAAGGAGTCCCTCGCCTGTCAAATGGGAGTGGGACTCCGTTACTCCCATAGTTCCGAAGCTTGCTTATAATGTTTTGAGTTCGGTAAATTCATGAAGCAGGATGCTACCCTACTTGCACATAGTCCAAGTGAGGATCTCTCCTCTAACGGGTTATGGATTGTGGCGACGTTTAGTAAATTTCAGAGGCTTGCAGACTGAACGCTGAAAGGCATAACAGTCTATAATGATAATGTATGTATGTATGTATGTATGTATGTATGTATGTATGTATGTATGTATGTATGTATGTATGTATGTATGTATGTATGTATGTATGTATGTATGTATGTATAATGTTTAATTTCATTTGTGTGTCTTTGTCTTAATGCTTTTAATTCGTTGTTTAAATTATCTAAATCATCTTGGTCTAGATTGCCTGAGATTAATTTTAATACAGAGCCTAAATCGTTTATTAATCCTCTTTTTGTTCTAAAAATGGTTGTGTTAATTTGTGTAATTCTTTATTAGATTCTCTAATATGCACCGTTCCCGCGTCCAGGTCGGGTCGCATGAGATCGAGGCTAGCTCGAATATAATCCCATTTCTCGCTATTCAAAGTTTATGGGCTATGGATTCCACATTAGAGAAAAGATCACCGATTTATGCTACTGGAATCCCCCTGTGGGTGGGGGTGGTAGAATAACACCCACGGTATCCCCTGCCTGTCGTAAGAGGCGACTAAAAGGGGCCTCAGGGGCTATGAAATTTGGAGCGTAGGTTGGCGACGATGGGGCCCTTAGCTGAGTCCTGGCATTGCTTCCACTTACTTGTGCCAGGCTCCTCACTTTCATCTACCCTATCCGACCTCCCTCGGTCAACTCTTGTTCTTTTCCGACCCCGACGCTATTAGGTTTGCGAGGGCTAGGGAGTTTTTCATTTTCACGCCCTTCGTGGCCGTTATCTTCCTTTGGCTGATACCTTCATTTTTCGAAGTGTCGTCCCCCTGTGAGTGGGGACGGTAGAATAACACCCACGGTATCCCCTGCCTGTCGTAAGAGGCGACTGAAAGGGGCCCCAGGGGCTCTGAAATTTGGAGCGTGGATTGGCGACCACGGGGCCCTTAGCTGAGTCCTGGCATTGCTTCCACTTACTTGTGCCAGGCTCCTCACTTTCATATATCCTATCCGACATCCCTTGGTCAACTCTTGTTCTTTTCCGACCCCGACGCTATTAGGTTTGCGAGGGCTAGGGAGTCTTTCATTTTCACGCCCTTCGTGGCCCTTGTCTTCCTTTGGCCGATATCTTCATTTTTCGAAGTGTCGGACCCCTTCCATTTTTTCCCTCTGATTAGTGTTATATAGAGGATGGTTGCCCAGTTGTACTTCCTCTTAAAACAATAATCACCACCACCACCACCTTTCGAAGTGTCGGATCCCTACCACTTTTTCTCTCTGATTAGTGTTATATAGAGGATGGTTGCCTAGTTGTACTTCCTCTTAAAACAATAATCACCACCACCACCACTCTCAAATTTCTTGGTAACTCTTCTTGCAGAGACGAAGATACCCCCTTTAAGTCATTATATTCTTTAAAATATTATGATCAAACATATATCTAGAAATTACGCAAATTGATCTCTTATTTGAGAGCATTAATTAATTCAAGTGCATATCTATGTCATAGAATTGTGCTATCAAGTGTATATGACCATCACTCAATCAAATCACACATTAATTGGGTGGTCTATCTTGTGAGAAGACTCTACTTACTCCCAAAAACCCTCAGTTGTGAAGATAAGTCACCTGTGATATCGGATAATGCATTGGAATAAACTTCAAAGCTTCCCTAATGTGTGAGAAAATTCTTACGATCAGAAGAAACACATGGATGTAGATTAAGTACATATCATCTTCCTCATCAAGAATCATTTGATGATCTGCAATTAAAATATCAACATACGGACGTCACTGAGATCGTATCCTACATTACCTATGGCTTATTCAAGGATCAACGGTCGATTGAAGACAAATTATGTTCATTCATCAACTCTAAAATAGTCCGACTCGTTGGCTGAACGGTCAGCGTACTGGCCTTCGGTTCAGAGGGTCCCGGGTTCGATTCCCGGCCGGGTCGGGGATTTTAACCTCAATTGGTTAATTCCAATGGCACGGGGGCTGTGTGTGTGTGCTGTCTTCATCATCATTTCATCCTCATCACGACGCGCAGGTCACCTACGGGTGTCAAATAGAAAGACCTGCACCTGGCGAGCCGAACCCGTCCTGGGATATCCCGGCACTAAAAGCCATACGACATTTCATTTCATTTCATCTCAAAAATACATAACTTGAAATACTATATTCATTAAAATAAACTATGACCTTACTTACGGTGAACAATAATCATCACCAACATTAATCATCATAACCTCACATCATTATCTATATATATAAAATAACTTGTCCTGACTGACTGACTGACTGACTGACTGACTGGCTGATTCATCATCGCCGAGCCAAAACTACTGGACATAAAGAAATGAAATTTTGGGGATATGTTCATATTAAGATGTAGGTGCTCGCTAAGGGAAGATTTTTGGATATTCCTTCGCTAAGGGGGTGAAAAGGGGGGTTAAATTTTAAAATTAGTGTCTCTATATCTCAAAACTTTAAACGTTTACAGATGTAAAAATTGGTATTTAAAATCTTCTTTAAAAATAAGGAAACACGTATTTTTTTTGTTTTCAGAAAATCCCAATAGGAGGGGTGAAAAAGGGTGAAAATGGGGAAAAATGGGTTGAATGCCTTTAATCAGGATACCGGTACTTATATCTCAGAAACTGAAGATATTACAGACCTGAAAATTGGTACTTTTGATCTCTTTTAAAAATAAAGAAACATGTATTTTTTGTTTTTGGAAAATCCAATTAATGGGAGGGTGAAAAAGGGGTGAAATTTTAAAATGAGTGAATATATATCTCCAAACTTTTAAAGTTTGCAGGTGTAAAAATTGGCATTTAGAATCTTCATTAAAAATAAAGAAACACGTATTTTTTCGTTTTCTGAAAATCGCAATAGGAGGAGTGAAAAGGGGTGAAAAAAGGGTTAAATGCCTTTAATGAGGCTACTTATATATCAGAAACTGAAGATATTACAGACCTGAAAATTGGTGTTTGGGATCTCCTTTAAAAATAAAGAAACACGTATTTTTTTGTTTCTGAAAAATCCAATAAAGGGGGGGGGGGGAAAAGGGGGTTGTATTTAAAATGAGTGTATCTATTTCTCAAAACTTTTAAAGGTTATAGATGTGAAAATTGGTATTTAGAATCTCCTTTAAAAATAAAGAAACATATTTTGTTTTCGGAAAATCCTAATAGGAAGGGTGGAAAAGTTTGAAAAAGTTGTCCAATGCCTTTCATGAGTCTACTTATATTTCAGAACCTGAAGATATTACAGACCTGAAAATTGGTGTTTGGGATATCTTTTAAAATAAAGAAACACGTATTTTTTGTTTTTGGAAAATCCAATTAATGGGGAGGTGAAAAGGGGGTGAGTTTTTAAAATGAGTGTATCTATATCTCAAAACTTTTAAAGTTTATAGATGTAAAAATTGGTATTTAGAATCTCTTTTAAAAATAAAGAAACACGTATTCTTTTGTTTTCGGAAAATCCCAATAGGAAGGGTGTAAAAGGGTGAATAATGGGTTGAATGCCTTAAATGAGGCTGCTTGTATTTCAGAACCTGAAGATATTACAGACCTGAAAATTGGTATTTTGGATCTACTTTAAAAGTAAAGAAACACGTATTTTTTCGTTTTTGAAAATTCCAAATATTGGAGGGTGAAAAGGGGGGGGGGTGAATTTTTTAAAATGAGTGTGTCTACATCTTAGAATTTCAAAATTTACAGATGTAAAAATTGGTAGTTAGAATCTCCTCTAAAAATAAAGGAACACATATTTTTTGTTTGCTGTAAATCGCAATAGGTAGGGTGTAAAAGGGTGAAAAATGGGTTGAATGCCTTTAATGAGGAAACGTATATCTCAGAAACGAAAGATATAACAGAACTGAAAATTTGTATATGGGATCTCCTTTATAAATAAAGGAACACGTATTTTTTAGTTTTGGGAAAATCCAATTAATGGCGGTTAAACAGGAGTGACAAACTGGGGTGAATTTTTTGAAAGACTATATCTAGGCCTACAGAATATCTTGGAAACGTAAAATGTTACAGACGTAAAAAGTGGGTGTTTGGAATCTCCTGTAAATGTAAAGAAACATAGGTGATTTGTTTTTGGAAACTCCGCTTAAGGGGAACTAAAAAGGGGAGAAATTTTAAAATGAGAATTTTTACAGTATATCTAAAAAAACTTAGCATGTTACAGAAGTTAAAAATGGTATTTTTTATCTCTATTAAACATAAAGAAACGTGTATTTTTAGATTTCGGAAATGCCACTTGGGTGGAGGGGGTAAATGTGACTGAAAATGGTGTTGAATTCTTTTAATTAGGCTACCGATATCCCAAAAATGAAGATGTTACAGACGTGAAATTTGATATTTGCAATCTGCTTTAAAAGTAAAGGAACACGTATTCTCGGAAAATCCAATGAGGGGGGGGGGGGGTGAAATAATTGAAAATTGAGTTGTCTTAATTGTATGAGAATACATACATCTAATAAAAACTAAAGCTGTTACAGATGTGAAAATTCGTATTTGGATCTCCTTAAAAAAAAAGAAAAACGCGTTTTTGGGAGGAAACCATCTTGGAGGGCGGGAGTGTAAAGGAGTTGAATTCCTTTCATGAGGACACATAAATCAAAAACTGAAGAAGTTAGAGTCGTGATAATTGGTATTTAAAAGATCCTTTACTATTAAAGAAACAAGTATTTTTTGCGGGAATATTCACTTGTGAAATGAAGTGAAAAAACAAAATATTCTTATGGGGATACTTATATCACAAAACTGAAGGTAATAGACGTGAACATTGGTGTTTGGAATCTCCTTTAAACATACAGAAACAAGCCTTCTTTTATTTTTTTTGGGGGGGGGGGGAGTGGGTGGCGGTAAATAAACTTAACGGTGGTGGGGGTATGGAAGGAGGTGAGACCAATTGAGGACCGTTTTTGCAAAACTTGCTTTCTGCAAAAAATTGGAAATTTACTTTTTTATTGATTCACATTCATATTGAAGTCCTCTATAGGATGGTGAAACCTGTTTTTGTATAACTTGCTTCTTGCTGCAGTAATAGTCGATAAAATTTAGCGAGCTTTTGCAAAACTAGCTTTCTACTACTTAAGAGTTACAGCAAAACTTGCTTTCTACAGGAATGATTTTCATTTTGAAGTCATTGAAACTGTTAATCTTTATAACTGCATGGATTTGGTTTAAAATTAATACGACAATGGTCCTCTTTTTGGTGTTAATAAATATCTGATAAAATTAGAATGATACTATTGTTCCTTTCTTTTTGTGGTTTCTTTTATATTCATAAAGCGTATATGCCAAAGACAATGTTTAAATTATTTTGAAGACTATGACGTCGAAAAATTTTGAGTGAAAGGTGGATAAAATGTCCATGTAAATAAATTTCATAGAACAAGAATAACATTCTCTTCTGAATTAACTGATGGTGGTGGTGATTATTGTTTTAAGAGGAAGAACAACTAGGCAACCATCCTCTATATAACACTAATCAGAGGGAAAACAGGAAGGGATCCGACACTTCGAAAAATGAAGGTATCGGCCAAAGGAAGACAAAGGCCACGAAGGGCATGAAAATGAGAGACTCCCTAGCCCTCCATACGTAATACCGTCGGGGTCCGAAAAGAACAAGAGTTGACCAAAGGAGGTCGAATAGGATAGATGAAAGTGAGGAGCCTGGAACAATTAAATGGAAACAATGCCAGGGCTCAGCTAAGGGCCCCATGGTCGCCAACCTTGGCTCCAAAGTTCAGAGCCCCTGGGGCCCCTTTTAGTCACCTCTTACGACAGGCAGGGGATACCGATATTCATCAGAGTGTACATATCAGAAATTGCAGGAATGGTGTACTGTAAAACTTACACTGTTATTAAATATGTTTAATTGATGGAAAAACCAAGATAACTCATGTTTTAGTAAAATTACTAACACTTTCTTCACTAATATTTTGTGTAGAATGCAAGTTTTGAAAGAACTGTTGACTTTTGAACCCTCATACAGTGTACAATTCTTAAATTAAATAAAACCCAAAGATCACCGTGTAATAAGCACTAATTATAAAGTTGATCAACAAAAAAGAAAGTTTATAACTAAAAAGCCCTTCTTGGAAAACAGTTTTTTGTATCTCCTGAAAAATTTCACTTTTTCACAAAGCAAGTTTTGCAAAATCGGTCCTCAATTGATTTTACTGTTCTTAATGTACTTATAAGGATCCTCCGTTGTTCAGACGGCAGCGCGCGGGCCTCTCACAGCTGGGTTCCGTGGTTCAAATCCCGGTCACTACATGTGTCATTCGTGCTGGTCAAAACGGAGGCGGGGCAGGTTTTTCCTGTCGTCAGTTGTGCGGACTGCGCTGGAAACGGCTCCTGGACTGGTAATGACTAAGAATGCAGTCCGGCCGCGGGTTTAGTGCCGCCAAGGCACCCAATATGACACCACGCCGGTTCTCCTGAAGGATTTGATCCATATTAAAAATGATTATAGGAAAATATGGCAAAGATTTAGAGACCCAACTGACCGGGAGGAATACCTGAGCCTAGCCCGGGAAGTACGAAATCGATTGCTGGAAAGGAAGATCGAAAAATGAGAGGAAACATGCCGTAATCTAATAGAAAACGAGTCAGATCGGGAATTTTGGTGGATTCTCCCCCGAAAACGAGTCAGATCGCGAATTTCGGCGGATTATATATCTAAAACAATAAGCTTTCAATTATAAATTTCAGTATAATAACGTAGCGAAGCACGGATATCTTGCTAGTTTATATATAAAACCATTACTTCACATTATCTATCTCACACAACACTTCATAGTAAACGCATTAATTCATTGCAACTCGACGTATATCTAAATGTCATCATTGATTCACCTGACTACATCGTCATAGTCTCAATCTTTTAATAATTCCGTAAAATATTACCATATCCTTCTATTTAGCAAGCATCCTACATACGATCTCATTTCCACTATTATTTGATGTCATAAGTTCTCACATAAGCCTAGTGTTTATCGCAACGTCGTATAAAATTCACCAAGAGGTAAAAATTTAACCTCCTTTCATATTACATTGACAGCATTACGAACGGGATACCTATTATCACTGGCTGACTATATCCTATATATGTATTTGGCGTTTAGGTCCGATGAATACCTACCGACCTTTAACCTAACTCCGGAATTCTTCTTCCCATATAATCATTTCACTGACATTAATTAGAATAGCACTTTGAAAAAAAAAAAAACACTTATAGCATTGACTTAAAGAAACTTATCTTTGCTCTGATGCCCCCGTAGTCATCTCATGTCCGGGTGGTTGGACATGCGGGCACAGCTCCTGGCATTTCCTTCGTCTGTTTGGGAACATCTGGGACTGTCTCGGCTGGATATTCGTCCTTATGGGCTGGAAACGTCATCCCGTGTCGCCATAACCTAGGTAGCTTCGCCTTCATTTTCTTAGTGCATGCTGCTGCTGGTCTCTCGAGTAACCGCAACAAAATAAGACGTCAGTTTGGTTAATGTCGTCATCTTATGAATATGCTTTACTACAATCTGAATATGATATAGGATCCCCCTGTGAGTGGGGGCGGTAGAATAACACCCACGGTATCCCCTGTCTGTCGTAAGAGGCGACTAAAAGGGGCCCGAGGGGCTCTGATCTTTGGGACGTGGGTTGGCGACCACGCGGACCTCAGCTGAGTTCTGGCATTGCTCCCACTTACTTGTGCCAGGCTCCTCACTTTTATCTATTCTATCCGACCTCCATTGGTCAACTCTTGTTCTTTTCCGACCCCGACGCTATTAGGTTTGCGAGGGCTAAGTAGTCTTTCATTTTCACGCCCTTCGTGGCTCTTGTCTTCCTTTGGCCGATACCTTCATTTTTCGAAGTGTCGGACTCCTTCCATTTTTTCTCTCTGATCAGTGTTTATATAGACGATGGTTGCCCAGTTGTACTTCCTCTTAAAACAATAATCACCACCACCACCACCACTATGATATAATAATATTGCTCTTTAGAAAATTGATCTTGGAAGTATTCTAAAATTTGCAATGCGTAAAAATGAAAATTCCAATTGAATTATGGAAATATATATGTATATATATTCTTCTCCTCTCTCTCCCTGTCGATAATACAGCTATGTAGCCTCTCGGAATTGGTGTATCGGCTAATACGTCGTCTTGGGTACATATCGTGACGTAGCAATGTGGAAGTCTTTATATTCCAAAAGTACAATTTAATTTCACGGAGTGAAATATTCTTGAGCGCTAATACATCGTAAAACAGTTGTGGATCAAGGTTTCTCTCTATTATATGATCAGTATTTTGATAGAACGATGTTTTTCTTCCACTTGTGTACGTCCGTGATGTTCTCCTTCTGTGCGAAGCCCCAGGGGCTTTGAACTTTGGTGCTTCCACTTACTTGTGCCAGGCTCCTCACTTTCATCTATCCTATCCGACCTCCCTTGGTCAACTCTTGTTCTTTTCCGACCCCGACGCTATTAGGTTTGCGAGGGCTAGGGAGTCTTTCATTTTCACGCCCTTCGTGGCCCTTGTCTTCCTTTGGCGACCACGGGGCCCTCAGCTGAGTCCTGGCATTGCTTCCACTTACTTGTGCCAGGCTCCTTACTTTCATCTGTCCTATCCGACCTCCCTTGGTCAACTCTTGTTCTTTTCCGACCCCGACGCTATTAGGTTTGCGAGGGCTAGGGAGTCTTTCATTTTCACGTCCTTCGTGGCCCTTGTCTTCCTTTGGCCGATATCTTCATTTTTCGAAGTGTCGGATCCCTTCCATATTTCCCTCTGATTAGTGTTATATAGAGGATGGTTGCCTAGTTGTACTTCCTCTTAAAACAATAATCACCACCACCACCACCACCACTCTTCCTTTGGCCGATACCTTCATTTTTCGAAGTGTCGGATCCCTTCCATTTTTCCATCTGATCAGTGTTATATGGAGGATGGTTGCCTGGTTGTACTTCCTCTTAAAACAATAATCATCACCACCACCACCACCATCCTTCTGTGCGAATCGAATGTTAAGTTTTTAATAATAACTCTTAACAATCTTCTCACGTCTTTCTTTACCACCGCCTTCTATGCTCCTTTCTCGTCGAGCGCTTGACGGAAACATTATCCCCCTGTGGGTGGGGGCGGTAGAATAACACCCACGGTATCCCCTGCCTGTCGTAAGAGGCGACTGAAAGGGGCCCCAGGGGCTCTGAACTTTGGAGCGTGGGTTGGCGACCACGGGGCCCTCAGCTCAGTCCTGACATTGCTTCCACGTACTTGTGTCAGGCTACTCACTTTCATCTATCCTATCCGACCTCTCTTGGTCAACTCTTGTTCTTTTCCGACCCCGACGCTATTAGGTTTGCGAGGGCTAGGGAGTCTTTCATTTTCACGCCCTTCGTGGCCCTTGTCTTCCTTTGGCCGATACCTTCATTTTTCGAAGTGTCGGATCCCTTCCATTTTTCAGTCTGATTAGTGTTATATAGAGGATGGTTGCCTAGTTGTACTTCCTCTTAAAACAATAATCACCACCACCACCTGACGGAAACATTACACCTTCGGCTCATAGCAGTACTCTGACGCTTTATTATCGACGTTCCTATGAGTTGAACTCCATCTTCGTTCCAATTAGATCTTGTTGAGAACAGTGAAGTGGCACAAATAGTTTCATTTAGTTCTGTCATTAAATAAGGGAGAGTATTACTACTTATTTTTAGTAGACTATTAGTTTTATTTTGAATATTATTAAAAGAATATCTCAAATTAGTGAGGTCGAATTGAAACATGAACTTATGGTAACCATGAATTATTATTGCGGATCCCATTGATTCAGCATAGAGTACTTGTGTTTTTATTGACTGGTAGTGGATGGTGCCATATCCGACGATGAACCTGGAATAGTAAGAATCCTTTTAGGTTTTATATACGTGGATTTTTCCGTTTTCCATTTTGCAGTATACCCTGTTTGCTTCAATTCGGTGATTACACCTTCATTTTACAGGTTCTTGGATTTCTTATTCCTAGTGAGGGTGATTTTGTTTGTTTAGTGTAGGGTGGCGCAGCCCACGGTCTGGTGATCCGCCTGGGCGACGCCACCAAATTAGTTAGGGTATGTAGTTAGTAGTTTTAAGAGACATAGATTAGATATTGTTTGTTTAAAGTTTTGTTTTGTTTCTGTGTGTTTTGTTGTCTTTATTGCCTGTAAGCCGATGGTGTATACTAGGGTGGGCAATAAAGAGATATTTTACTCACTTACTATTCCTAGTGATGGGGTCTAATACATAATTATACAGTATCATTGATCCGATATGTATGATCCGAATTGGAAGAGTTAGATTTAGTGTGATTGATTTTTAAGGTTCTCAGTTGAATACCTTTTATTTCAATGTACTCATTGATTTTGGGTGAAAGTGAAAATGTATGGTTTAAAGCTTGATAATATGGAACGTATAGAACGTTGAAAGCACCGGGCGAGTTGGCCGTGAGGTTAGGAGCGCGCAACTGTGAGCTCGCATTAGGGAGATAGTGGGTTCGAATCCAACTGTCGGCAGCCCTAAAGACGGTTTTCCGTGGTTTCCCATTTTCACACTAGGCAAATGCTGGGACTGTACCTTATATAAGGCCACGGCCGCTTCCTTCCCATTCCTAGGCCTTTCCCGTCCCATCTTCGCCATAAGACCTACCTGTGTCGGTGCGACGTAAAGCAAAATAGCAAAAGAACGTTGAAAGAAGGTTGTATAGTTGTGGAGTGGATTGAGGAGTTGTAATTTGTAATTATATTGGTTAAGCTTTCTGAGATGGGAGTGAATTTATCGTAGTTCCTTGAAATACGTAATTTCTCGAGAAGAGTAGAATTCAGTCTTTCTACTGGGTAATTAGATGAAGAATTTAATGGAGTAGTGGCATGATACTCAATATTAGTGGCTGTACAATATTCCTTAATGACATTGTTCTCGAATTCTACTCCTAGATCATGAGGGATTTTCTTTGGAAACCCACAGTGTGAAATACATTTGCAGTTGATGTAATACAGCCAATGCTATACCATTTGATAAGACATAAGCTTGTTCATACTTTGAGAAGTCATCTAGTACAGTTAATATAAGATTCTGCTCAAAGTGAAATGTGGCAATGTGTATTTGAGAAAATGGGTGGTCAGCTGTAATAGGACCTTGGTTCGTTACTTTGTTAGGGTGTCTCATACTTGTTTCTTTGACAAAGGTTACATTGGTTTATCAATCAATCAATCAATCAATCAATCAATCAATCAATCAATCAATTGCACCCTGGTGGGGGTGTGATAAGCGTCATGCAATTGTAATTATGATGAATTATTGAGGAATATATATTTCATGTTCAGAATAAATAGTATCTTACTGTACATACAGTAAGAACAG
This sequence comes from Anabrus simplex, assembly GCF_040414725.1. Taxonomy (NCBI): domain Eukaryota; kingdom Metazoa; phylum Arthropoda; class Insecta; order Orthoptera; family Tettigoniidae; genus Anabrus; species Anabrus simplex. The sequence goes on along the minus strand of NC_090265.1, from coordinate 1,728,535,201 downwards.
GCCAGGCCGAGATGGCAGGTTTCACCATACCACAGAATGTTGTCTCCAGTGAGATTAACAAACACAATGAGGGACAGAATTAGGTTTCTCAGAAAATTGTGACAACGTGGAAAGAGAGAGGATAACTTGTTGATAAAGTTTTCATAGCCCCGGGCAGTCTTGGTAGTAGCAACAGCGCAGGGAGCCGGGTGCAAATTTCTGAGAAATGATGGCGAGGTATCTCCATGTAACTCGCGGGAGTTGAAAGCGGGGTTGGCACTGGAAGAAAAAAATATGAGCCTTCCCGGTCACGTGGGTAAGGTGGACCAATGGAAAAATTCACTTGACCAAAGCAAGGCGACAACTTCGTATTGTAAGAAGCACTAGCGATGCTAACTCCGTATATTAAACTGATAAAAAGAAGTGAAATATCGATTCAGAATAAAGTGGAATTTAGGAGCCTTACTATACCATAAAACTTATAAAAAGTTAATAATTACGGGAGATTGCATGGTGAAATTCTGAGAATTCATGGACGCTATTCGTTGATTGGCTGAAGGCAAAGGACGCCACAATAGAGCGCGAAACCCCGAGTCGGGATACGGCAGCTAAATTCGCGAATATATCCATTACCAGCGAACGATAATAGTTGAGAATTGGTATAGAGCATTTGAGAACATAATTACATCATTGGATCATATATTAAAGCCACGGGCCAAACCGCAAAGTCGTATGAAGATATCGGGACTGTGCGCCCCAAGATGACCTCCGTTGAACTCGGAAGAGAGGGGATACAAGTATAAATATGAGGTCGTAGACAAGGACTCAAAAAGTACTTCTGATATTGTGTTCGAGCGGTCACCACGCCAGTGGTGCGTAACTACTTTTGACAAAGCGTTCGAGCCGTGACTACGCCAGAGGTGCGGGTGTGTACTTACTCGTGGAGTAGAGTTCGAAGTATTATATTGTTACCTAGTACAGTGATTCATGACTTGATGTAGCTCATATTACAGTCTTGAGCAGTCTACTAGTATGAAGTGTTTCAAATAGACAGGACTCAGTAAAGCATAACTTACGGAGTGTGAGATTCTACCAACAGATTCGGAAGTGCGTTACATGAGAACGGTCACGAGTGTTTATGTCACCTAGTAAACAGTCGATTCTAAACTGATACCTGGTCAGCTACACGAACGTGAGACGGGAAATTCAAGTGCGCGCACGGGCCGTTGTAAAGGGAAACCCGAGGTATCCCATGTTCCTAGTGTCCAGGAAAGGAATGAAGAATGTAAATCTACATTAAGTGGGCTAGATACAAGGCCGAGAGTGTAAAATTTGTGAATAGAATTTAGGGTGGAAATTATTCCAAAGTGCAACAGTTAATTTATTTGTTTTTATTCAAAATGTGTAAAGTTGAAACGGGTCAAGGATTAATTCTTCAAGCTGGCATGAATACCAGTGGAATGCATTGCTAAAAACCGGAGGGGCTATGGCTTCTCGTCCGGTTTTAGCAGACTACAATGGCAGAGTTGAGTACCTTTTAATATATTTATAGATTGCTATCGTTAGGGGGAGGAAATCATATTAATTTATCATGGTAACTTGATTGTGAAACGAGCCGTAACGGCTCGTAGAAGTTCAAAGATAGCTAGACAAAGGGACAAATTAATATGTAGATTAGATCGAGCACTCATCATAATTTTGATTATTAAATAGAGTATAGTAGGGTTGAGTTGTTAATCCAAGTGCTTGAGTTGTTTGCTATGGTATGGAGCACGTTTCACGTAAAGATAATGTTAATAATCATTTAGAAGTGCTTCCAAAGTGTTTTTCCGTTATCGGAACATTTATAGATATTAAGGCATGTTGTTAAGATAATCCAGAGGTAGGATTGCCAAGTGATTTAAATTGTTGTGGGACGGAATGAAGTCCATTGATTTGTGTGTAAATATCGCGAAGTTCGCCAGCGGACAAAATAATAATAATATGTACAAGTGTCGAAGTAATACATTAACATTTGGTAATGTGTAAAGGCGTGTTTAATAATAATCTTTGAGAATAAAGGCAAGGGCCTAGTTGGATAGAATGATTGAAAATTAAAGTAATTTAACTTTGGAGATCGCATGTGCCGTGAATAATTATAATTTGTGCAGTGAATCCGGTTTTAACACTAATTGTTGATTTAACGTTTTTGGACTCCATAATAATCATAAATAAATTTGGTAGAAACGAGATAGGCACTTTTATAATATGGTCACGCTATGTTTGAGGTCCAGAGGGATTTGAGCCAAAAGTTGAGATTTGGAGTTTTGTGAGACAGAAATCCGGCCCGAAATGAAAGTGAATTGTACTGATGTTGATGAAGAAATAGATGGATCTTAAGGCCCACATAGAGGTTGTATTTATATACCGGTGTATTGAGTGGCAGAATAGAGTCCACACACCGAGGGTTAATTTGTGAAAACGTTTTTGAAGAGTTCCAATGGATAAATGGACTTCAAAATTTAAAAGGAAGGAATAATTTAACACTTGCAGAGATTAGAGGTATTTGCCCAACTGCGAGGTGTTATGGGATTTGAGAATTGTCTTAGGAGCATATGGTCTCCATGAATTAACGGCAGTACGAAAATAAGGTGGCGGATTCGAACACTATTATGTCCCGACCGATGTGAATTCGGATCTTGGCGATTTCTGTTTGGGAGAGAACGTATGTGACTAAATTATAAAGATGGGGAATAAAAATAAAGATTCTCGAAACAAGTAAATCATATCTGGATTGATTAGTGCCAAAATAAATCGGAATTGTAAAAGGGGTTATGCGTTATACATATTAAGAGTGGACTACCGTGTAACAGGCGAAATTAAATTTTTTTAAATTAATAATAATAATAAATAAATAAACTACTTTTTTATGAAGAAGAATTTACTTTTTTTATATTTTGGACATACTAATGATGTTGGGAGTTGAAATGAAAAATTTGAGATTTTTAACTAATAATAATAATAATAATGAGAATATTTGAAGAAGGAGAAGGAGAATAATCAAAGAAGCTACTTTTATTTATTTCAGATGAAAATAAATAAAATCGCGAAAAGTTGAAATATTAGTCCGAGGATGATTACGGGTTACGATAATCATGATCTCCACGAAACATAATAATAATAATATTAATAATAATAATAATAATAATAATAATAATATTTTTATTATTTATTTTTCTTATTATTTCGGATGATGATGATGGATGATACTAGGGAAGTCAGCTGGCGAATTAACGTAATGATGCCAATTGGTTGTAAATAATAAGTTAAGTTAATATGTGTACAATGAAGGCAAATCCCTACATCTGGACCATTAGGTTAGAGTCCCTTTGTCGTATTCCTTCAACTAACAATTAGCATATCTTGGTTAGGAACCCGGGGAGAGTTTGTAGTTTCCCGGGTTGGTCTCATCTCAATTAAAGTGGAGGCGATAACATGGTCCATGTGATCGCGCCTACTTAGCCAATAGGTTATTGGTCCATGATCAAATAGGGTCATGGTGTTAACGAAGGTAAATCTGATACCTTCAGATATCAACGGTTCCACCACCCAAATGGAAGGGTGGTCAAAAGTGATAAATATTATGTAATCATTTTTCAGGAATAATTTGCCAAATTACCGGCAAATCAAGGGTCAACAGATTTTGACTGAGTGTAAAATTTCATTTGTTTACTTAAATAAAATGCTCCTTTAGCATTTGCAAGGAAACAGTTCCAGGTTCTTATTCTTGTAGAATAGTAAACCCTTGGTGACCGTTTAAATATCCGTCCCCATTCCTAGGGCGGAGCCTTCATAATTTCCCTTTGATCTGAATATATATAATTTGTGTGTTTTATGATGAGCCTTAAAGTTAAAGATTAGAGTGTCCCGTTCAACCCTGTAGTACTGATTGGATGGCGCCCTTACATTTAGTTTGAGATCTTATATCTCAAAATATTTTTTTATTGAGTATTAGTTGCGATTGATTCGGACCGTAACACTCCCTGAGATAAATGCTGGTTGGGACTCAGGCTTTGAGCGGGTACATCATGGCGTCCAACGTGAAGGGCTGATTGCATCATGCTTAAGCAACGTGTGACTTTAATTTAATTTTTGCAAAAAAAAAAAAAAAAAGGAACTTTGTTGCATTAGCGACGACATCATGTCACACAACTAAGGAACGGATTCCATAATAGTTAGACCCAATCATGGGACTTAAACAGTTAGGCTGATTATATTATGATTAAACCCAATCGGGGTATTTGAATTAATTATTGACCGCATCACGGTTATGCGTTGTTGGGAAGCATTTATTCAGATCTAGAAAGGTAAATCTAAATAATGATGGCATCATCTAGTATACGAGATGACCCCATTATTATAATACGTTGTTTATTAAATTGGATGTTTACATTTCACTTGGTTTTTAATTTATTTATTGTCATTATGTTCAGAAATTTATTAACATAGCATAGGCTAGTAGTAATTTCCGAACGGGACTCATTTATAGGATGATAGAAGTAGGTTGTTGGGCTCATCAGTTAGTAAAATTGTTTTTTTGTAAATTTTCTGATGCGATTTTATATCTGCGAATGTGGAGGCTCCACACTTTGGTCACCAAAGGGCAGTAGGAGTATATTGTAAGAACAAGGAGAATATGGTAAAATTTATACTTGGTACCAAACTCCAAGTTAATACAGGAATGAGAACTGGAACTGTCGACGAGAATTTATTAATTTCAGATTTAAAGCTACGAGACGGCTGTGTTATGTCAAAATTTTTAGGTGGTGTTTGACATAACAGTTTCAAAATTATTTCTTATATGTGTCTGACACGTATTTATTCTGGATGGAACCAAGCAAGATTTGTTGTCCTTATTCTACTCGTTGTATGATACGAGTGATTGAATATAAATTGTGGTAAGAAAATAGAAATTTAATTCGAGGAAATGAACCGTTAGATGATAGGACCTTGACCAACTGTTAAACGTAGTGCTGTAGGGCGAGGAGCCGTTTGGCCCTAATTTGTTATTATATAAATTCATAATGTCTGAGGTAGAGGGGGAGATATCCCAGGATGGACATGTAGGAGAGGAAGAATCGTATACGTTAGCAGATGTGATGAGGGTTATGACTCAGCAAAATGATTCTTTAAAACAGTCAATGGAGCAAAATAATAGGTCTATAGAACAAAGTAATAAGTCTATGGAGCAGAAATTTGAAGAAATGCGGATCGCATGTGATAATAGTAAGATGGAGTTAGTGGAGCAAATAAGTGAAGTGCGGACCGCGTGTCAAAATTACGAACGTGAATTTACCCGAGGGCTAGACCAGGTACGCGAGGCGTGTCATAAGACGAAGGAGGAAATGAAAGAACATTTCGATTCAAGTCTGATCCGAGTGACCGAGAGGGTAGAGCGAGTTAGGTCCGAAGCATTGGAGGATCGTAACGAAATCAGGGAAAGGCTCGTGGCAGGACTCAATGAAATCACGACCCAGATGTCAGCTGATCATGATGAGTCAAAGGCACAGAATAACAAAATGCGAGAGGAGTGTCGGCTAGGACGGGAGGAGATTAGGTCTCAGATCCAAGGCCATATCATTCAAGCCGTACGGAAAACTGACGAGATAGTGAAGAACGTGGAAACGCTACGTACTGACCACCAACGTACGGAAGCGAAGGTTTCGGTTCTAGAGTCAGAAGTTGAATCCCTCAAAAATAATCGTGAGGTTTCAACCAAATTAGAGGATGCAGGAGTCCGGATCGAAAGTCTAGATCACAGGTTGGAGGCTTGTGAGGATATAAATGATAAGCTGATCAAAGCGACCGAAGCACTTGAAATACGGGAGCAGGAAACCGAAGAGTTGGAACGAAAATTAGGCAGTAAACTGGAAGAGTGCGTGGAGAGACAGTTTAAGACTAAGTTCATTACGGATGTCAACGCGGATAAAATAGATGAACTGAGGAAGGAAGTTGAACTGTTAAAAACGCATGAGGACAGGTCCGGTACTCGAGACTTTAACCTAGATTATAGGGAGTTCGAGACCCCAGAGAACAGAGGGTTGAACAGGATGAAGGAGGAAAACTTGGCAGCTGATACGACAGGTTCGAAACTCCACATGGGAAACGGATCATCGTCGGCTTCTGCGAACCATGCGACGTCTCCTATAGTTCATTTTATTAGGATGTCAGATGACAAACCTCCCAAGTTCGATTCTCGAGGGCAAATCACGCCAAAATGGTTCATCAGGGAGATCACAAACTACATCCAAGAGCACAGGATACCTGCCGAAAAACAATTGCGGACAGTGGAAAAATTTCTGGACGGAGCGCCTGCGATTTGGTTCAGGGCGTTTCTTTACACCTTTGATGACTTCATGGGGTTCCGCCAAGTCTCTTTACAGAAGTATTGGAGTATGGAGTCGCAGCAGAATCTCAGGTTAGAGTTATACTCGAGACGATACTCTACTTCTGCGCCAACAAAGTACTCCGAGTACTTCACCGCACAATTTCATAAAATGCGCGAGTTGGAGAATCTGGTCTGTGAGACCGAGCTCATAAAGGCTATTGCGAAGCAGTTGCCGTTTGAAATTCAGCGAATGCTGATTGCTTCTAATGTACGCACTCCAGTACAGGCGGAAAGTCTGTTAAGGCAACTTGACCAGACGACCCATCACGGAAATGGTAGGCACCAAAGATCGTCAGAGCCGCAAATTAATAATATTGAGATGGGGACAAGCCCGAAAACAGAGTCCACTAGAGACCAGAGCACGAACACCAGTCGTGAATTAACAACTTCTAAGGGGAGAACGTATGAACAAAATTGGCAACCTAGACCATGGAACAACCGAGGGACACTTCAGGAGAAAGGAAGACCGCAGTACCGGGGAAACTTTCAGAGAGATAGGGGATACCGAGGATATGAGGGAAGGAGGAATGACAGTCGACCTTACCCGTACCCAGGACGGAACCCAGCCCAGCATACAGCTCGTCAGAAGGCAAATGACGAATTGGAGGATAGACATCAGGAGAGCAGGCGAGATATTGATGAAATCAACAGGAAATGGAAGGATGCCATAAGGAATCAAGGCGGAAAGGAAGACAGGCCATGTAGTGTGTGGGATCGTGATAAAGAGAAACCCTACATGGAGGCGTCCATACAGAACATGGAGGAAATGGAGCAGGAATCGAAGCGGTATCTCGAAGATTATTGGAGTAAAGAGGCTAATGGCGTTCGCAAAGGGGATAGGAACGCGTCCTGCACGGACAGATCACCGATGCTTCAAAATGAAGGTGGTTGCTCGGTGAATCCAAATGACCCTAGGTTCATCAACGAACGTCAACTAGCGGCCAGAAGAAAAACTAGACAGTTTGAGTAGGAGCCGAGGGTATGGAAGAAGGCGGAGAAGACGAAGAAGACGAGGCAGAAGAAGAGGGGGAAGGAGATGAAGAAGAAGATGCCGTAGGAGAAGAAGAAGAAGCCATGGAAGTAGATGTCCAAATGATCCGGCCTACACCAATAGCCAGACCATGTTCAGAATGTGGAAACCCAGACAGCGACGTCCTAGAGTTCATAGCAATGATTCGTCAGATAGAACAAGAGAACGAGGCACTTCGAAAGGAGAATCATCAACGACGGAACGAGATTGTTGAAGCCAAGGAACTGCTTGAGTTTAGAAGGATGTCAGAAAATAATTGATGACGCTATAGTGATTCCAAAGTTATTAAAAATTTCATGTATGCACAAAATTTTAAAACTTAGCGTGGGAAATAATGCACCCTGGTGGAGGTGTGATAAGCGTCATGCAATTGTAATTATGATGAATTATTGAGGAATATATATTTCATGTTCAGAATAAATAGTATCTTACTGTACATACAGTAAGAACAGGCCAGGCCGAGATGGCAGGTTTCACCATACCACAGAATGTTGTCTCCAGTGAGATTAACAAACACAATGAGGGACAGAATTAGGTTTCTCAGAAAATTGTGACAACGTGGAAAGAGTGAGGATAACTTGTTGCCAAAGTTTTCATAGCCCCGGGCAGTCTTGGTAGTAGCAACAGCGCAGGGAGCCGGGTGCAAATTTCTGAGAAATGATGGCGAGGTATCTCCATGTAACTCGCGGGAGTTGAAAGCGGGGTTGGCACTGGAAGAAAAAAATATGAGCCTTCCCGGTCACGTGGGTAAGGTGGACCAATGGAAAAATTCACTTGACAAAAGCAAGGCGACAACTTCGTATTGTGAGAAGCACTAGCGATGCTAACTCCGTAGATTAAACTGATAAAAAGAAGTGAAATATCGATTCAGAATAAAGTGGAATTTGGGAGCCTCACTATACCATAAAACTTATAAAAAGTTAATAATTACGGGAGATTGCATGGTGAAATTCTGAGAATTCATGGACGCTATTCGTTGATTGGCTGAAGGCAAAGGACGCCACAATAGAGCGCGAAACCCCGAGCCGGGATACGGCAGCTAAATTCGCGAATATATCCATTACCAGCGAACGATAATAGTTGAGAATTGGTATAGAGCATTTGAGAACATATTTACATCATTGGATCATATATAAAGCCACGGGCCAAACCGAAAACTGTCGTATGAAGATATCGGGACTGTGCGCCCCAAGATGACCTCCGTTGAACTCGGAAGAGAGGGGATACAAGTATAAATATGAGGTCGTAGACAAGGACTCAAAAAGTACTTCTGATATTGTGTTCGAGCGGTCACCACGCCAGTGGTGCGTAACTACTTTTGACAAAGCGTTCGAGCCGTGACTACGCCAGAGGTGCGAGTGTGTACTTACTCGTGGAGTAGAGTTCGAAGTATTATATTGTTACCTAGTACAGTGATTCATGACGTGATGTAGCTCATATTACAGTCTTTAGCAGTCTACTAGTATGAAGTGTTTCAAATAGACAGGACTCAGTAAAGCATAACTTACGGAGTGTGAGATTCTACCAACAGATTCGGAAGTGCGTTACATGAGAACGGTCACGAGTGTTTATGTCACCTAGTAAACAGTCGATTCTAAACTGATACCTGGTCAGCTACACGAACGTGAGACGGGAAATTCAAGTGCGCGCACGGGCCGTTGTAAAGGGAAACCCGAGGTATCCCATGTTCCTAGTGTCCGGGAAAGGAATGAAGAATGTAAATCTACATTAAGTGGGCTAGATACAAGGCCGAGAGTGTAAAATTTGTGAATAGAATTTAGGGTGGAAATTATTCCAAAGTGCAACAGTTAATTTATTTGTTTTTATTCAAAATGTGTAAAGTTGAAAAGGGTCAAGGATTAATTCTTCAAGCTGGCATGAATACCAGTGGAATGCATTGCTAAAAACCGGAGGGGCTATGGCTTCTCGTCCGGTTTTAGCAGACTACAATGGCAGAGTTGAGTACCTTTTAATATATTTATAGATTGCTATCGTTAGGGGGAGGAAATCATATTAATTTATCATGGTAACTTGATTGTGAAACGAGCCGTAACGGCTCGTAGAAGTTCAAAGATAGCCAGACAAAGGGACAAATTAATATGTAGATTAGATCGAGCACTCATCATAATTTTGATTATTAAATAGAGTATAGTAGGGTTGAGTTGTTAATCCAAGTGCTTGAGTTGTTTGCTATGATATGGAGCACGTTTCACGTAAAGATAATGTTAATAATCATTTAGAAGTGCTTCCAAAGTGTTTTTCCGTTATCGGAACATTTATAGATATTAAGGCATGTTGTTAAGATAATCCAGAGGTAGGATTGCCAAGTGATTTAAATTGTTGTGGGACGGAATGAAGTCCATTGATTTGTGTGTAAATATCGCGAAGTTCGCCAGCGGACAAAATAATAATAATATGTACAAGTGTCGAAGTAATACATTAACATTTGGTAATGTGTAAAGGCGTGTTTAATAATAATCTTTGAGAATAAAGGCACGGGCCTAGTTGGATAGAATGATTGCAAATTAAAGTAATTTAACTTTGGAGATCGCATGTGCCGTGAATAATTATAATTTGTGCAGTGAATCCGGTTTTAACACTAATTGTTGATTTAACGTTTTTGGACTCCATAATAATCATAAATAAATTTGGTAGAAACGAGATAGGCACTTTTATAACATGGTCACGCTATGTTTGAGGTCCAGAGGGATTTGAGCCAAAAGTTGGGATTTGGAGTTTTGTGGGACAGAAATCCGGCCCGAAATGAAAGTGAATTGTACTGGTGTTGATGAAGAAATAGATGGATCTTAAGGCCCACATAGAGGTTGTATTTATATACCGGTGTATTGAGTGGCAGAATAGAGTCCACACACCGAGGGTTAATTTGTGAAAATGTTTTTGAAGAGTTCCAATGGATAAATGGACTTCAAAATGGAAAAGGAAGGAATAATTTAACATTTGCAGAGATTGGAGGTATTTGCCCAACTGCGAGGTGTTATGGGATTTGAGAATTGTCTTAGGAGCATATGGTCTCCATGAATTAACGGCAGTACGAAAATAAGGTGGCGGATTCGAACACTATTATGTCCCGACCGATGTGAATTCGGATCTTGGCGATTTCTGTTTGGGAGAGAACGTATGTGACTAAATTATAAAGATGGGGAATAAAAATAAAAATTCTCGAAAGAAGTAATAATAATAATAATAATAATATTCCAAGTAAATCTTATCTGGATTGATTAGTGCCAAAATAAATCTGAATTGTAAAAGGGGTTATGCGTTAAGCATATTAAGAGTGGACTACCGTGTAACAGGCGAAATTAATTTTTTAAATTAATAATAATAATAATATTCCAAGTAAATCATATCTGGAATGATTAGTGCCAAAATAAATCGGAGTTGTAAAAGGGGTTATGCGTTATACATATTAAGAGTGGACTACCGTGTAACAGGCGAAATTAAATTTTTTAAAAAATTAATAATAATAATAAATAAAAAAACTACTTTTTTTGAAGAAGAATTTACTTTTTTTTAATATTTTGGACATACTAATGATGTTGGGAGTTGAAATGAAAAATTTGAGATTTTTAACTAATAATAATAATAATGAGAATATTTGAAGAAGGAGAAGGAGAATAATCAAAGAAGCTACTTTTATTTATTTCAGATGAAAATAAATAAAATCGCGAAAAGTTGAAATATTAGTCCGAGGATGATTACGGGTTACGATAATCATGATCTCCACGAAACATAATAATAATATTAATAATAATAATAATAATAATAATTTTTTATTATTTATTTTTCTTATTATTTCGGATGATGATGATGGATAATACTAGGGAAGTCAGCTGGCGAATTAACGTAATGATGTCAATTGGTTGTAAATAATAAGTTAAGTTAATATGTGTACAATGAAGGCAAATCCCTACATCTGGACCATTAGGTTAGAGTCCCTTTGTCGTATTCCTTCAACTAACAATTAGCATATCTTGTTTAGGAATCCGGGGAGAGTTTGTAGTTTCCCGGGTTGGTCTCATCTCAATTAAAGTGGAGGCGATAACATGGTCCATGTGATCGCGCCTACTTAGCCAATAGGTTATTGGTCCATGATCAAATAGGGTCATGGTGTTAACGAAGGTAAATCTGATACCTTCAGATATCAACGGTTCCACCACCCAAATGGAAGGGTGGTCAAAAGTGATAAATATTATGTAATCATTTTTCAGGAATAATTTGGCAAATTACCGGCAAATCAAGGGTCAACAGATTTTGATTGTGTGTAAAATTTCATTTGTTTACTTAAATAAAATGCTCCTTTAGCATTTGCAAGGAAACAGTTCCAGGTTCTTATTCTTGTAGAATAGTAAACCCTTGGTGACCGTTTAAATATCCGTCCCCATTCCTAGGACGGAGCCTTTATAATTTCCCTTTGATCTGAATATATATAATTTGTGTGTTTTATGATGAGCCTTAAAGTTAAAGATTAGAGTGTCCCGTTCAACCCTGTAGTACTGATTGGATGGCGCCCTTACATTTAGTTTGAGATCTTATATCTCAAAATATTTTTTTATTGAGTATTAGTTGCGATGGATTCGGACCGTAACACTCCCTGAGATAAATGCTGGTTGGGACTCAGGCTTTGAGCGGGTACACAATCAATCAATCATCTGCTCTCTTAAGTGAGGCAAATAGTACCTTGTTCTTAAATGTTCATATGTCTCTATTATACCGTTATTATTTTCAGAGTGATAATGTCACCGGGCGAGTTGGCCGTGCGCGTAGAGGCGCGCGGCTGTGAGCTTGCATCCGGGAGATAGTAGGTTCGAATCCCACTATCGGCAGCCCTGAAAATGGTTTTCCGTGGTTTCCCATTTTCACACCAGGCAAATGCTGGGGCTGTACCGTAATTAAGGCCACGGCCGCTTCCTTCCAACTCCTAGGCCTTTCCTATCCCATCGTCGCCATAAGACCTATCTGTGTCGGTGCGACGTAAAGCCCCTAGCAAAAAAAAAAAGAGTGATAATGTAGTATTAATTGCTTCTGAGTGTCTGAGCATTCAATATCCCCTAAGAACTTGGAGATTCTGATGATAATTAGCTCGGAAATCAATAGCTGCTGGCGTGCTCTAATGAAAGGTATCTCTAGAGTTATGTCGTTGAAATAAGTGGCATATTTATCTGACGTGACGGTAATTTTAAGTAGATGATTACTCAAATCATACGGGAGAATTTTCTGTGTGACAATCATAATATGTCTGATATATTTCTTGAACAACTTCTGTTCAAAAATCTTTGGAGCATTACCATATTTCACTATGATCTGGTTACGGTTTTGATTTAAATTCCCCTCAGATGTCTTCAGTGTGAATATTGGGTCACCTTGGGTGGAGTGCACAGTTTCATTGTCCACATCATTCTGGTATGTGTCATCTCCGCGGATGGCTACATTTGAAACTGTTTCGTCATTTGTGTTTATTTCTATTCTAGAGAGTGCATCCGCTACGTAATTCGTTTTTTCCTTTGACATATTTAACGCCAAAGTCAAACTCTCCGAGTTTTTATCTTCCAAGGATAAAGCCTCGAACTTGGGTCCTTCAAAGTGAAGAGCCATTGTAGTGGACGATGGCCACATTCAACTTGGAAATGTCTTCCCCAGTATCCAGTATTAGGGACATAGTAGGTTCGAACCCCACTGTCGGCAGGTTTTCCGTGGTTTCCCATTTCCACACCAGGCGAATGCTGGGGCTGTACCTTAATTAAGGACACGGCCGCTTCCTTCCCACTCCTAGACCTTTCCTCTCCCATCGTCGCCATAAGACCTATCCCCCCTGTGAGTGGGGGCGGTAGAATAACACCCACGGTATCCCCTGCCTGTCGTAAGAGGCGACTAAAATTGGCCTCAGGGGCTCTGAACTTTGGAGCGTGGGTTGGCGACCACGGGGCCCTCAGCTGAGTTTTGGCATTGCTTCCACTTACTTGTGCCAGGCTCCTCACTTTCATCTATCCTATCCGACCTTTCTTGGTCAACTCTTGTTCTTTTACGACCCCGACGCTATTAGGTTTGCGAGGGCTAGGGAGTCTTTCATTTTCACGCCCTTCGTGGCCCTTGTCTTACTTTGGCCGATATCTTCATTTTTCGAAGTGTTGGACCCCTTCCAATTTTCCCTCTGATTAGTGTTATATAGAGGATGGTTGCCTAGTTGTACTTCCTCTTAAAACAATAATCACCACCACTCTCACAACATAAGGTTAAAGTCAAGAGTGTTAGCACGACCAGGGATAAATAAGCAAAATTAAAGAAAATACTTACAAATTATCCCAACAAAAGGCCGTCGCTGATTGAGGAAACACTGGACACAAGAGGCCAAGCGAATCAACTTAAAATAAGCTTAACTAATTGGCTGAAATAATAATTCCTTGATCAATTTAAAGAAAAACTTTAATAAGCCAAAATCGTAAGGAACATCTGACCTTCTTAAAATAATTTAAATTTCGAGCAATTAATGAAAGAAACTCAATTCAGAATTATAATATCACAATCAAGTTTTAAGAATGAGGGCTGAAAATCTTCCAGAACAATAAATCAATGTAGTTCAGTTCAACCTAAAATGCTAAGTCAACCCAAATCACTTAAGGTAAGTACCAACTTCCAATCTGTAATTAAAATTCAGATCCCTTAAGTAATGGGAGGTCAACTCAAATAAGAAAACTTGAATCAAATATTTCAATATGTAGGCTGAAAACTTCTCCAATCGATTATCTCGGTTACTACAAATGGTATGAGAAACAGTTATAACCCACAACACACATTACTTCAAAAATGAGTCAGATATAATGCAATGACATGGAATAAATCCACAAGTAGCACAATAATTAGATACCCCACAAGGAACAGTAACTTCAATAAAATCAGTCACACAAGACTGAAGAAAGGTAAGCAACACGGGCAAACAATCCTTCCCAAAAATCAGATGACAGTCAAGACATAATAATTACCCGACACTCATGTGTCAGACACAAAGGAGCAACGCCCCCTTTCGTTTGCATTCTGTTACACGGTAGGTGTAACAGAGTGACAACCACCATGATCAAATCCCAACTCAAGTACCGAGTAATTCATCAGAAAAGCTTTCATCCTAAAACTAATTCTTTTCCTCTTACTTGCTCCGAAGAGCTTAAATATATTTAAATAATAACATAATTATTACGATTTAAAGGAGGAAATGAAGTTAACCACCATAAGCTTAAGCAAACACTTCGTATATAGTAGTTAGTTGGGAGCTCCGCAACGTAAATATACTTTTACTAACATGGAAACTTCAAAAACAGCATTAAAGCAAACATCAATATCTTTCATACACTCGAATTCAAATACCAAAGGTATGAGTATTACATTAAAGTATTACATAGATATGATGAAGTCCAGTTTTTTTTTTTTTTTAACTCTTAAAAATTTTAAGCTCGAAAGTCCGAAAGATCAGCTGTAGAAAATCACACATATCGTAGTGTTTAGTAGTGTCCATGTCTCTTAACACAATAATTAGCAGCCTTCGATGGGGTAGGTTAACCATAATAGATATGCTTGAAGCTACTTACAAGGTCAGACGCAAGAAGAAATGAAATCTCTTTAAAATAACAAACCAGTTCTTCAGGCCCTTACGCCCTGATGGAGAAATGTTTATCCAGGATCAAATCCCACAATCATTTTCCTTCTCTTCACGGATAATTTATCCTCAAACCAGAACCAGAAGCGTAGTTTTTCAAGGCGTCTTCTTCCAATTCACCAACAAGAATTTAAAAAAACTGCAATCGATTTCATTATTGACAAGCCACGATCACTGGCCTAGCAGGGTTAACTACTTCCCGGCTAGATAGCAGCACCACTTGGTCACCTCCTACGACTGTTCAAACTCGAACGCCAGATGGCTCACCATTACCAAATCAGAGAAGGTTCAAGGAATCTTGAGATTTGAATTCACCGTGACGCAGACAGTAAGAGACGCATGAATAAAATGCTGAACTGATCGTACATAGCGAGGAATAATACTAAATACATTACAGCCTCCCCCCCGAAAGCATCAACATGGGGTGGCGTATATCAAGGAGACATAGTTGAAAACCATCAGTTGTCTCAAGAATATGTTTAAGAAAGGTTCCATCTTCAATAATTTAACATAAACACGTCTCAATGTGAACAGAGGTATACTAGGGTGATATATAACAGTGATACAGACCACTCGCAGTTGTTTAGTGTTCCATTAAGTCCATGTTTTCACGCGCAATATCATTAGCGCGCCAATTTTCCTTGAAATGTTCAGATAATACTAAGGTAACTAAGGTAATCGGAGTTTGCTTAATCACAATAAATTTTCAGACACATAATCTACACAAGAAAACAGGTCTTACAATGTTTAGAACATAGCATAATTCTCATTCGAACATAATTCAGGGCTTCAATTATAGGGAATGACAAGACTTCATGAGTGATAACCATATTACCACATAAATACCCCAAAGGGAAAACACAAGAAGGAGAAGAATAAGAAGAATAAGAAAAGGACCAAAATAAATAGGAAAACATAAGCCTCCACAAGAAGTAAGTCAGTGCAACAAACATTAGATAATTCTTTAAGTAACTTATCACACTAATCACTTTATCATCATTTTCCTCCAATCCGATCAGAATACCACAGCAAGAGCCGGAACCTGAACATCAGATCATTCACGATAATTATCACATCAAGTTTAAGTGTAGCAAATCAATCAATATATCAATAAGGCTAAAATTTTAACAGACATATCTGTGAAAACAAAACCCCCCCAATCAATAGATGATAACCTTTTTTTTTTTTTTTCAAATCATTTCTTGGCTTAAATTAATATTCCATTCTCACAGCTTCAACTTCCATAGGCTTACTACACATATACTCGTTCCAAGCAGAAGGTGAAAACAAGAAACAATAATAAATAGAAGTATACCGAATAACACGTTTAGAACAGTAAGCAAAGCAAGAGTAGAAGATATGAATGTTTAGAGCAATGGTAAAAGGTCAATTACAGTTGGAGACATATGTACAATTCAGATGTAGGGTACGCGTAAGGTGGGTCATCAACAACCGAACTATCAGCAATTACCAGGCAATCAACACACAATATCAACACTTACCGGGATAGGAAATGACCAGGAGAAACACCGGAGACAAACTAGCCTGAAATCACAAGTCCTACTACAAGCTCCCATATGCAGGTAGAGGATCAATGACTGTAATACCGACTGTACAAGGAGAATAATCCCATACTTATTCTTCTACATAACAGAACGATAAGTTACGATACCAACGATACTAATCCAGGAAAGGCTCCATTTAAAAAATGCGCTAGACAGGCAGGTTAACCGAAATGAAAATTAAGATCGTAGGATTAACAAGATGACTTCAGAAGAACGGGTTATGGCAGAGAATATAAGAAGTTGAACCAAGAACAAGATGACAGTCACTAAGATACCAATTAGCTAATAATCATTCCCAAAAGAGTTGTAGACGCCAAGATTAGTTCTATTTAAATCCCACTCGACACCAAGAAATCACATCAAAAGTCATGTCCAACCTACTCTTGATGTCCATCGAAAACTCCCCCAAACTAGATTACCACAACAACAATCCAACACCACTCAAATGATTACCAGTGCCGATGTGTCAGCCACAAGGGTAAAGGGCATACAAATCCTCGACAGCATCCCACAAATCACAGAGTGCCCACCCAATATCATTACAACAATGGCAATAACCACCATTATGACTTCAGAGGAACACAGTTACCTCTCAACGAAACCATAATGCCACCCCAACATAATTCCCAAAATCAAACCCATAATTCCAAACTTCACCGATACACAAGGATCAGAAACCATACCATAAGGTCAAAAGGATGTACACTCCTTAGGTCATGAATCCTATATTACCCAAACCAAAATCTCACAACAACCCATGAAGCCGACGAATGCCAAACCTCTAACATGACTCTACAACTCTACACCAAATCAGTACAGCAAAATAGGTTTAAATTTCCCTAAAACCCTCAGCAGAAAGAAAACAGAGGTGTACAGGCAGGATACTCGACTGCAATTCAAAATAAGGCCACCCGATTACAACTTGCATAGGCTCAGAAATAACGCTACAAGATTTAACCCACCACCTACCTTAGTAATTCACATGCCAAACCAAATAAAAGAACAGCAACAAGAGATTCATGAAATAAACGCGATGTATACTGAGAACCAAATTACTTCAAAGAAAAAAAACGTGAAGTTCATTTACCCAAAAAAAATCCATTTTTTCCCCGGAAACCAAGAACTAAGATACAGTAAGAGCACAAGGCTCATGCACACAGCAACCAGTAACTCTTCTCCAGCTCCGGACAACAGGATTTCATCCAATTAACTTCACTCGGATAAGGGCAGAGTATCCAATATCCTCAACACCTTTCCTCAAGATTTCATAACCAAACCTTTAAGACCCATAGCTCCAGAGAAACACCTTTTTCTTATTATCACCGCATGTAAGTACCCAGACAAGGAAAAAATCTCGAGATTACAAGATACATCAGAAATTTTACGGTACTACGTTATGGAACGCAAGCACTCAACATAGGTAATTAAAATCTTAGAATTTTTCTAATAGACACTATATCAATACCAATATCACCCAATTTTTTTAAACACAGAAAGTTCTCTTATAGATATCCATCCTGCACACCGCTGAATCATACTACTAAGGCCACATTACCAAAACTGGGAACCACCACATTTCTCAAATTTCAATCCCCCACCACAACAGGCTCCAATTAAATTCACACCGATTATACTTAACAATGATAATAATAATAACATTATTTTAACTTCCATCCATTGATCACTGAGTATTAATTTCACAGATATTCCCTACTTAAACACGATGAAACATTTAATACAGTCTTTCTTACATTTGTCCACTTCAACAAGATTCATACTCACCAAGGATGAAAATTATCAAGATACACACGCCCCAATACATAACTTCCCAACCTCCATATGGACAGCACAATTTCCGCACTTCCATTACCCATTTTAATCAAACAATAACCCGATCCATAATTACCAACCACAAATAAGATTTTGAACTCAACCAACCCCCCCAATATATCAAGTCGCTTTCACTTGGGATAAATGAACTCTCCGAATTCTTTTCGCCACAGGATCACTGACAAGCATAGATACAAGGCTCAAAAACTGCAATATCGTACAAGGTCCCTGAAATCTAGGAGCTAATTTTGAAGTAAATTTATTTATAGCCTTGCTGACAGGATAACATTTTACGAAGACTTGGTCTCCAACACTTAGCTTGGTGGGTTTTCGGCCTTTGTCATAGTTCTTTCGTACCTTTTCATACGACACAGCCAACCTCGTTTTGGCCTCATCCCACACCTTTCGCACATCGCGAGGAGTAGAGACTTCAGGAAGCAGTTCCTCAATTCGAAGGAGATTTGATAGAGGAGAAAATGGAACAAAACTCAACATTAATTCCATAGGAGTTTTGCCATGAGACTCATGAACAGCAGTATTAAATGCATATGACAACCAATGAAGACAGGTGTCCCACTTGGTATGATTCGAGTGGTGGTAAGCTATGAGAGCAGATTTTAAATTTCTATTCATTCTCTCGGAATATGAGGGATTGGGATAATATGGAGTAGTGGTTACATGGGAGATGCACAAATCAAACAAGTACTTCCTGAATAAATGGCTAGTAAACCCAGCAGCATTGTCAGATACAAGAAACTTAGGAGTTCCAAAGGAGGCAAAAATAGAATTTAAACAAGAAATAGTGGACTGCGAATTGGTCGATCTAGTCGGGAAGATCCAGCAAAACCTGGTAAACCCATCAATGCACACCAATGAATGAGTATTTCCTCGTCTGGAACGTGGAAAGGGTCCTACATGATCGATAAACAATCGCTCCATAGCTCTGGAAGCTTGAGTTGATGACAACAACCCCGCACGTTTGTTTAGATTAGGTTTACTAATGGCGCAACTTTTACAAGACTTAACCATGGATATGATATCCCTATCCATGTTTTTCCAAATAAAGAACTCCCTTATTTTTGACCTAGTTTTGAAGTTTCCCAAGTGTCCACCAACAGGACTATCATGGTAATACTGAAATATGACAGGAATTAAAACCTTGGGGACAACAATCTTTATCCTTTTATCATAACGAGATTGACAACAGAGTACCCCTTTCACCAAGGAATAGGGTTTGATAATTTTACCAGAATTAATCTTTTCCAGAATTTCCTTTAACTGAGGATCATCGCTTTGATGCAGAGCAATATCTTGATACAACATTGGAAGATTAGTCAAGATAGAATTCACATTTACCGAACCAATTTGAGGTACACTCTTCGCTTCCAAGTTTTCAAAACCATCCTCCTCATCAAACATGCGACTAAGCCCATCAGCGATTACATTTTCCGTTCCACGAATGTGCCGAACATTAAATTTAAAAGCAGAAATTCTCAGCGCCCACCTAGTTAGTCTTCCAGTTCTTTTGGGTCTTTTCAGAACCCAGGAAAGAGCTTCATTGTCAGTCTCTAAATCAAAATTAACGTGCTCCACATAAACACGGAATTTCTCCAACGAAAATAGTACCGCTAAACACTCTAATTCATAGATAGAATATTTCCTTTCCAGAGGGGAGAGAGCTCTAGATGCGTAAGCGATAGGACGTCTACCCATTTCCGACTCTTGCAATAAGACTCCGGCAATAGCCTTGCCTGAGGCATCAGTCTGGATAATGAACCTTTTATTAAAATCAGGAATAGCAAGTATAGGAGCATTACTGAGAGCTCTCTTCAAGATTTCAAAGGCTCTTTGTTGAGGGTCTTCCCACACAAATTTGACATTCTTTCTACGTAAGGAATTCAAAGGGGCAGCAATTTCAGCATAATTCGGAACGAATTTTCTAAAGAAATTAGTCATACCAATGAATCTGGCAATCCCTTTCACATCTTTAGGTGGTTTAAAATCGTGAATAGCTTGAGTACGGGCATGATCAATTGAAATACCTTGTGACGATACTATATGTCCCAAGAAGGAGATCTGAGATTTGGCAAAATTGGTCTCGGAAAGCTTGACAGTTAAACCCGCTTTCTTCAATCTTTCAACTACCTCCTGTACATGCTTGAGATGATCTTCAAAATTTGCAGAATATACAACAAGATCGTCAAGATAATGAATAACGTACTTAAATTTCACATCCCCAAACACAGAATCCAGTAATCGAGTTAACACAGCCGCTCCCGTCGAAAGCGCGAAAGGTATAACCGTGTATTCATACAGATTCCAGTCAGTGGCAAAAGCAGTGAGAGGAATAGATTCCTCATCAAGAGGTATTTGGTTGTATGCCTGATTCAAATCAAAGGACGAAAAATAATTAGCACCATGGAACCAGGAGAAGCACGTATGCAAATCCGGTAGAGGCACAGACTGCATGACAATCTTACGATTTAACTCTCTATAATCCGTCACTGGCCTGAAACCTCCAGATGACTTGGGCAGCAAAAACATCGGAGACGAGTACGGAGAGATAGAAGGTCGAATAACACCATCCTGAAGCATCTTATCGATGATTTTCTTTAATTCAACCATCTTAGGTGGTGATAACCTATAGGGCGGAGATCTAACAGGAATCTTGTCCGTAATATCAATGTGGTATTTAAGCACATTAGTCAATCCCAATTTATCAGTGAAAACTTCAGGATACCTAGCACAAAGATCACGAATTTTACGAGCTTGATCGAGAGGCAGGTGATCAAGATCTAATTTATTACCTTCCCCTTCCTCAACATCCTCATCCAATGCACAAGCAGAATACCCTTGAAACGCTACATCTTCGTGAAATTTGAAAATTCTATTAGGACAAAATTTGAAACTAAAGTTCCTATCTTGTAAATTCAAAATCATTCCAACCTTGCCCATAAAATCCGTCCCTAAAATTACTTGATAAGATAAACAGAAGCCACGAGACAATCTGTTTTCCAAGTAAACTCGGCAATTCTAATTTTGACAGATATACAACCTAGAATTCTTAATCTGCCTCCATTAGCAGTCACACAATTAAGTTTAGAAGTCCTAATTTCAGGTAATTTGCAACAAACCTTCATCCTCGAATACCAAGTCTCACTCATAAGTGACACAGCACTACCGGAATCTATCAATCCCAATGCAGGTTCGTTATTCACTTCAATACAAATGGTCGAGGTTTTAGAAACAACATTACTAGAAATACCTAACATTCCCGGAAAAGAACACTCATTATTCACATGACCTTCAACCAACCAGCTCTCATTATCTGCATTGGGCATACCACACGGTCA
The DNA here is from genome assembly GCF_040414725.1 of Anabrus simplex. Taxonomy (NCBI): domain Eukaryota; kingdom Metazoa; phylum Arthropoda; class Insecta; order Orthoptera; family Tettigoniidae; genus Anabrus; species Anabrus simplex. The sequence goes on along the minus strand of NC_090265.1, from coordinate 1,728,513,351 downwards.
TTGAAAATTACTATTGTTTACCTTAGGGCACTGCCTTTTCATATGTGACTTAGATCCGCAAACATAACAACTACCATTTTGTCTACGACTCAATGTATCTTTTCTTCTCTCGGAAGGGCAATTATTCCTCAGGTGATCTCTAGATCCACAAGCGTAACATTTTTTGAAGGAAGAAGAAGGCACAGGATGAGCGGAGACATTGTTAGAGCGAAATGAAACACAGGGAGGGGGATACCTAGTGTGCCGGGACTCATCTCCATGTTTTACATCCTCGGCAAATGTACAAGCTTCCTCGAGTTCTGCAAAACTACTCGGGCACTTAGTCAAGGATAAAAAGGACCGATATTGAGGAGTAATGCCTTTGATTATATGACCTACCATCTCTTCTTCCGGTACCATGATTTTAAAAACCTCGCAATAAAATTTCAAATCCAAGACATAGGCCAATAGATTTTCATGCAAGAACTGCGTTCTATAACAATGTTTTGGAAAAAGACTTTGTAACGCAAGGGACGGAATAAATCTTGCCAAGATTAACTCGTGAAATTGATTTACACTTAAATTACTGCTAATAGCCTTAGACATTTCTCTTTTAAGTACACCTTGACAGTTGGGAAATAATACTCTAAAAATTCCCAGAGCATCCATGCAATACACATTAGCCGACTCAGATAATTCTACTAGAAACCGCAGGAATCTGATGGTTTCGTCAATGGAATCTACAGAAAAGGTCATTACATTTTTGAAAAGATCCTTAATAGAATTGGGAGCCGAACATGACCTAATCAACAAATTCTCAACCGCAGGACTAAGTCCGCAGCAATGAGATGAGGATGGATTATTGACGGTCTGAGGAGTAATTAACTCATTAGTGGCACCAAGGTTGTTACCTTCATTAGTTTCAATCTCATCACTTAATGATAACTGACCAACCTTCTTCATGTTAATCATAAAATCGAGTTCAACCGAAACATTAATTACTGAAGTCAACAACGAAGTGCATTGAGACATCAATTCACCTTCAGGTCCAAGAGAAATCAAATCTTGCACCCTGTTAATAAAGTGATTGGTACGAGCTTTTAATCTTCTCAATTGGTAATCTGATGGACTACACTCTATAACTGTTTTATAAACACTAATAATTCGTTAATCGAACTGGACATTGCATGCACTGACTTACCCAAGTCGATGCTCATGTTACCTGGATCTACAGGGGAATCAAGGGAGGCCAGAAGCAAGGTAACATCGCCTTCCATAGAACCAGTGGACACCAAACCCCGAATATCGAGCTCGTACAACAGCTCACCCTTCCTCAGCATTCTTGGCAACAACACAGCACGTGCACTCATATTGATATGAAACAGAAAACGCCAAGGTTAGCACTCGACACAAGCCTGACTTTCCCTTCACAAGTTTAATTTCCTACACTTAATTGATTTATTATTTCAGCCAAGGTGATATCGATGATCTAACGAAATAGCCAACAGTCACAAGAAACAAGAAAGAAAAATATGCTTTCACAAGATATCAGAACGTAGCTGTACAGAAAACCACGCAATCTGATACCAAACACACCTAATGAGAATAACAGAACGTAGTTGCTATGGCAACCACGCTCTGCGCTACCAAACACACTCTCACAACATAAGGTTAAAGTCAAGAGTGTTAGCACGACCCGGGATAAATAAGCAAAATTAAAGAAAATACTTACAAATTATCCCAACAAAAGGCCGTCGCTGATTGAGGAAACACTGGACACAAGAGGCCAAGCGAATCAACTTAAAATAAGCTTAACTAATTGGCTGAAATAATAATTCCTTGATCAATTTAAAGAAAAACTTTAATAAGCCAAAATCGTAAGGAACATCTGACCTTCTTAAAATAATTTAAATTTCGAGCAATTAATGAAAGAAACTCAATTCAGAATTATAATATCACAATCAAGTTTTAAGAATGAGGGCTGAAAATCTTCCAGAACAATAAATCAATGTAGTTCAGTTCAACCTAAAATGCTAAGTCAACCCAAATCATTTAAGGTAAGTACCAACTTCCAATCTGTAATTAAAATTCAGATCCCTTAAGTAATGGGAGGTCAACTCAAATAAGAAAACTTGAATCAAATATTTCAATATGTAGGCTGAAAACTTCTCCAATCGATTATCTCGGTTACCACAAATGGTATGAGAAACAGTTATAACCCACAACACACATTACTTCAAAAATGAGTCAGATATAATGCAATGACATGGAATAAATCCACAAGTAGCACAATAATTAGATACCCCACAAGGAACAGTAACTTCAATAAAATCAGTCACACAAGACTGAAGAAAGGTAAGCAACACGGGCAAACAATCCTTCCCAAAAATCAGATGACAGTCAAGACATAATAATTACCCGACACTCATGTGTCAGACACAAAGGAGCAACGCCCCCTTTCGTTTGCATTCTGTTACACGGTAGGTGTAACAGAGTGACAACCACCATGATCAAATCCCAACTCAAGTACCGAGTAATTCATCAGAAAAGCTTTCATCCTAAAACTAATTCTTTTCCTCTTACTTGCTCCGAAGAGCTTAAATATATTTAAATAATAACATAATTATTACGATTTAAAGGAGGAAATGAAGTTAACCACCATAAGCTTAAGCAAACACTTCGTATATAGTAGTTAGTTGGGAGCTCCGCAACGTAAATATACTTTTACTAACATGGAAACTTCAAAAACAGCATTAAAGCAAACATCAATATCTATCATACACTCGAATTCAAATACCAAAGGTATGAGTATTACATTAAAGTATTACATAGATATGATGAAGTCCAGTTTTTTTTTTTTTAACTCTTAAAAATTTTAAGCTCGAAAGTCCGAAAGATCAGCTGTAGAAAATCACACATATCGTAGTGTTTAGTAGTGTCCATGTCTCTTAACACAATAATTAGCAGCCTTCGATGGGGTAGGTTAACCATAATAGATATGCTTGAAGCTACTTACAAGGTCAGGCGCAAGAAGAAATGAAATCTCTTTAAAATAACAAACCAGTTCTTCAGGCCCTTACGCCCTGATGGAGAAATGTTTATCCAGGATCAAATCCCACAATCATTTTCCTTCTCTTCACGGATAATTTATCCTCAAACCAGAACCAGAAGCGTAGTTTTTCAAGGCGTCTTCTTCCAATTCACCAACAAGAATTAAAAAAAACTGCAATCGATTTCATTATTGACAAGCCACGATCACTGGCCTAGCAGGGTTAACTACTTCCCGGCTAGATAGCAGCACCGCTTGGTCACCTCCTACGACTGGTTCAAACTCGAACGCCAGATGGCTCACCATTACCAAATCAGAGAAGGTTCAAGGTTACAAATAAATTTAGAAAGGAAAAACGTAACGTGCCGTCCGGACGGAAAAATAAAATTACCTGATACATTTTGTATAACTTCAAACCAACTCAACTTCGTGTGAAATATTAACATGTTTTATGCATTGCGACTTCAAAAAATATTTTTCACAACATTCCTTTAACTTATAAATATTTTCATTACACCGAAAACACTTAGGGTAATCACCACGGAGATTTCACACGGCCCCCAGTACATGGCACGCGGATGAGAAAATAGCAGACATAAACCGGCAGAAGGCCAGAAAAATATAAGGATCAAAAAAGGGGAATACAAAAATTACACAAAGTATGGAAAACAAATGAAAAATCCCCACGAAACGGACCAAAATTCACATGCATTATTAAGAGAAGCCAAACGCCACCAAAGAACAACAAACACTATCACAACCGTGACCAGTTGCCATGGTGACAAACACGCCAAGAGTCCTTGGTAACCCCGAAAACATGAACCCAAATAACACACAGGTCCAACCAAAATACGAAGGGAAAGGGAAAGATTACCAAAGCACAGTCAAAACTAAATGAGCAGAAACAGAGGAAAACAAGAAATTAAAACGAATAAGGAAACTGGTACCCAAGTGAAATCTCGCGTAGTTTAAAGATTATACACAGAGATTTTTCATCATAGTTACTCATTAGTATTATCAAATAAATTGGTTTTTAATTAATTACACTTCCTTTTCACCAAACGGATCCCATGTATAACTTGATACAGTTTGGAAACCCAATTCAGAAAAACCTAAGGTAACCTAAAAAAAAACTGGACGACGTAATAAATCCAAGACCGACGACGATACTCAAGATGAAAGAATTTCGCTCATAATTCTTCACCCAGCAGGAAGCAGATCCAAGACAGAAATGAAGAAAAAACTTACTTGCTTTGTTGGAGTTGGAGATGTGTACTACTATCCGTTACGCACATAACTGAAATATACTTGAAGTTACAAATTTATAATAAAAGGAAGACGTTCCCAAAGTTGATAGGTCAGCACTAAGGACAAGTATGTAGAAACACTCTTATCCATTATCTATGTGTTGGATCGGAAAACGACCCAGGAGAGGGAACGAAACACGTCTTGCCTCCATCGTACTCCAAGGATTACTCATGGCGGACCACACCGATAATGAGCATGGCCCACCGCACGGAGAGAGAGAAATTCAGAGACTCGCTCTCAATAAGAAATTACAACATACGGCGCGGAATCGTACCAGACCAAGATAATAAAGGTTCAGAGAAATAACATTAAAGTAAAATAATTTAATGGTGACAATGACCGAGATGGTACCAAATAAATTGGGCAAGGCCACATAGAAGGTACTTGTAAAATACAAGACTGAAATAATTCGGAATGACACAATTAAAAAAAACACAAATGCAGTATTTCGAAATATGGTTGGGGAGAGCTAATACTCGTCACCAACGTCACAGCCTCCCCCCCAAAATCACACATAATGCTCTTACCATACAGTGATCAAACGAACAAGAAATTTTTGTAGTACCAATCACACGAGAGAAAGATCACTGAAACAATTTTTTTTACCACACTTGCAGGATGCGTAATATACCACCATTCTCATATTACTTAGACAGTTTACAATGTAAAATAAGGTCAAATGTTCAGCATACTTGTAGCCAAAATATAAGTTCATAATTTATATTAGCCCTCCTTTTTTTAAACTTTTCACACATCAGTATCTTTTTTCTTTTGAATAGAGTTCCTTTAAGAAAGTTCCTCAATTCACATCCTTGTAGTTCCAGTTTTGTTATACCAAATGAAGTTTACTTTTCATTTTAAGGTTCAGTAGATTTGAAATACTTAGTGACACTAAATGGTTAACCATAGGCAACCAAAAGAGTATAATCACCAGCTAGGCATTCGAAAGTTCTTACATATTGTTAGAAGGATCACGCCTTTTTAATTTAGCATCACACAGGTCCAGCGCGTACCATGAAAATCATTACCAATAGTTTATATCTTCATTCCTTTATCATAAAGTTCCTATCAACATGCGTCCATCTTTAGGCTTCAAGATTATCATCATAATATTAATCCTATCTATCGGGTTTCCATGGTAAAAGAGCGCAATATCTTGTTTCATGGCAAATAAATTAGCATCTGTAAAAGATAAAGGAAACGCAAAGGCGCAAGGGAGGGCAAAGGAGACGCAATTGGTGAATGAACTACAGAATAACCAAATTCAAAATTTAGATCAACACGGATTATTACACTTGATTGAGTCAGGGCCCAAGTGTACCACTCAAAACACAGAGATCACCAGAAAGCCCACTTCAGGGGTAAATCAATAGCATAAGTACAAGTAGCACAAGGGGTACCCATAATACAGCATCGGAACAAGCAACGTTACATATCATCAAGTCAAACGGGACTCATTAATTCATCACTCGGTTCGGTAGCGACCCAATACCCAGGTTTAGGATCACCACTAAACAATAACTCGTAATCAAGAGCATCAATCACAACTTAAGATACCACAAACACAGTACCAAAATGACAACATCCCACGGTCGGCCTAACCAGATACTCAGAGTGGAACGACCAAGATTACAGGTACCATAAAAACAGTACAGCATCTTACAACAACCGGATAAACGTAAGTTAATATGACATAGATCAAGGGAAATATTTCCCGGAGAAGAAGTTATTACATAGATAAAATCCAAGGAAGCAGGGTCAAATTCAAAGTTTAGAGCTTAGCAGATACCGGATTACGACACGGAGAGGAAACAATCGTTAACAATTTCCAAAATACACTGGCAAGAGGGTCAAGTAAATTTTTCACGAACACAGGTTCAACTTCCCACATCAGAATACATCACCTAGTTGAATAAGAATAAGGACAAGCTACCAATACGCAATTAATAAATTATACTTCAAGGTACCATGGATAGGGTATTAAATATGAAAAATCCAAGGCTTAAAAGATAAACAAATTCATAGCAAGGGAAGAGTAGGCACGATCGGTTGGAGACCACTAGTACTATTAGGTGTAGGGGGCGCAATCAGGTTAGTCATCAACAACAGATCAACCAACTAACACCAAGCGAACAGACACTTCATTAGACACTAATAAGCAACATGGAATTAACAGGACAGAAATAGGGACAGAAGAATCACAGGAGGGAACACAATCTGGAATCAGGTAAATAACCTACTGCATGGAAACAATCACAATTCATTCCACAAAGGGACACCCAATCAAATTAAAAGGAAATTTCAATCAAATTAAAAGGAAATTTAAAACCTCAGATCAGAAGACCCCAAAAGGAAAATAACGAGCACTGACCAACACAGCGTACACTACCGGTTACCCAATAGGGTCTCAGCAATACCTGGTCTATAAATACGTGACTTTCTGATCACACTGTCGCTCTACAGCCAACAGGTGCCTCCCCCTATCTCCCAGGGGAGCAGGCGAATAAAACATAAGTGGCGGAATACGAGGCAAGTCCATGGAAAATGCTCACAGAAGCATGAAGAAGGCAGTTCTCAACTAATAGACCCCATAATCAATTAGCAGGAAGAATCCAGTACCGACTAAGAGAATCCTAATCCGTCCCATACCAGAGTAGCAAACCCATAGCACGGTAAGATGACAAACACCAATGTCAACAGACACAAGAAGATCCGCTGAGAGAAAAGGTACCAAAGAGTGGCAGATAAAATTTAAAATGAGCTTTACAGGAGAAAATATTAAACACTAGGCGACATCGGATCAATTAGGAAATGCATGAAGACAGGAAAGAAGAAACCCGGACATAATAAACAGACACCTTTCTTATAACAACAAGCTAATTCCGAGAGTAGTAGTTTCATGTAGGAAGAAATGGCCATATCCATAGAACACGGAGATAAATCAAAGACAGACACGAACACTGCCCATACCAAGGTGCCAACAACATCAAATAATACAACACAACAAATAACCCAACCATGATAAACCACACCGGACATGCGTCAGCCCCACAAAGCGATTAAAGGAACACAAACCATCCTCAACAACATGCCGTGAAGTCACCATGCCACCCCAGAATAATTCCCCAAAAACAATCCACGGTACCGTCACAACACAACCACCTTACATATGTCCAAAGGCATCCCAATCAAGGTTCAAAAGGGCATATACCACCCCTCAGGCAGAGGATCATCAACAACACAACACAAGACCCAACAAGCAGATATGGTAGGGAATACTTGAACCCACAACTCAAAGGAATTAGATAAAAAAATAAGAATAGGTTAGCAGAATTTTTCACAACACATATTCCAGGCATATAATTACCATGGCAGTGCACAATACCAACAATGCAGAGAATTAACAGGCATAAGGAACACCAAATTACCAAGTAACGTTTACACCAGGATGAAAACCAAAGCAGTAGTTCAGAAAAGATCAGTTAGTTTAATTAATACACAGCAAGACAAGTTACGAGTAGGAAAACTTGAAGTGGCCCAGACAACAGATAAATATCCTTCGACTAGTTAATAGGTTACACGAGGAAGATGGTTCACGACACACCAGAAATAGCTAAACACGTCCGACCAATAATCAGGAAGGGGAGAACCAGTTAAAACTATATAAGCTCAGGCACAAGGCCATCTAGTTATTCCAACCTAATACCGGCCAACATGGCCCAACCATAACTGATAACTGCCTCAAAAACAGTTGACAGAAAGGATAACTCCAATCACAAACCAAGACCAGGCATACATACATATTCACGGATGGGATGATGAAATGAAAGGACACTCATGCCGACAACACACAGCACTCAGTCAAAGCACAAACGTAAAACAAATAGCAAAAAAACATGTCTTCCCCATAGGTAGGGTTTAAAATGCTTGCTACTGTCTATTATAGCAAGTAATTCTCTCTCAATTGTAGAATAGTTTCTTTCCGCTTGGTTTAAAGTTCATGAGTAGAAAGCAATGGGGTGTCCTTTTTGGGTAGAAAACTGCCCTCTCCCTGTGGTTGGGGGAGGTACAATAACACCCACGGTATCCCCTGCCTGTCGTAAGAGGCGACTAAAAGGGGCCCCAGGGGCTCTGAACTTTGGAGCGTGGGCGGGCGTCCACGGGGCCCTCAGCCGAGTCCTGGCATTGCTTCCACTTACTTGTGCCAGGCTCCTCACTTTCATCTATCCTATCCGACCTCTCTTGGTCAACTCTTGTTCTTTTCTGACCCCGACGCTATTAGGTTTGCGAGGGCTAGGGAGTCTTTCATTTTCACGCCCTTCGTGGCCCTTGTCTTTCTTTGACCGATATCTTCATTTTCCGAAGTGTCGGATCCCTTCCATTTTTTCCCTCTGATTATTGTTATATAGAGGATGATTGCCCAGTTGTACTTCCTCTTAAAACAATAATCACCACCACCACCACCTCACTTTCATCTATCCTACCCGACTGCCCTTGGTTAATCCCCCTGTGGGTGGGGGCGGTAGAATAACACCCACGGTATCCCCTGCCTGTCGTAAGAGGCGACTAAAAGGGGCATCAGGGGCTCTGAACTTTGGAGCGTGGGTTGGCGACCACGGGGCCCTCAGCTGAGTCCTGGCATTGCTTCCACTTACTTGTGCCAGGCTCCTCACTTTCACCTATCCTGTCCGACCTCTCTTGGTCAGCTCTTGTTCTTTTCCGACCCCGACGCTATTAGGTTTGCGAGGGCTAGGGAGTTTTTCATTTTCACGCCCTTCGTGGCCCTTGTCTTTCTTTGGCCGATATCTTCATTTTTCGAAGTGTCGGACCCCTTCCATATTTTCTCTCTGATTAGTGTTATATAGAGGATGGTTGCCTAGTTGTACTTCCTCTTAAAACAATAATAACCACCACCACCTCTGAACTATGGAGCGTGGGTTGGCGACCACGGAGCCCTCAGCTGAGTCCTGGCATTTCTTCCACTTACTTGTGCCAGGCTCCTCACTTTCATCTATCCTATCCGACCTCCCTTGGTCAACTCTTGTTCTTTTCCGACCCCGACGCTGTTAGGTTTGCGAGGGCTAGGGAGTCTTTCATTTTCACGCCCTTCTTGGCCCTTGTCTTCCTTTGGCCGATACCTTCATTTTTCGAAGTGTCGGACCCCTTCCATTTTTCTCTCTGATTAGTGTTATATAGAGGATGGTTGCCTAGTTGTACTTCCTCTTAAAACAATAATCACCACCACCACCACCACCTGCCCTTGGTTAACACTTGTTCTTTTACGACCCCGACGGTATTACGTATGGGGGCCTAGGGAGTCTTTCATTTTCACGCCCTTCGTGGCCCTTGTCTTCCTTTGGCCGATACCTTCATTTTTCGAAGTGTCGGACCCCTTCCATTTTTTCTCTCTGATTAGTGTTATATAGAGGAGGGTTGCCTAGTTGTACTTCCTCTTAAAACAATAATCACCACCACCACCACCACCCTGTCTTCCTTTGGCCGATACCTTCATTTGTGGAAGTGTCGGACCCCTTCCATTTTTTCCCTCTGATTAGTGTTATATAGAGGATGGTTGCCTAGTTGTACTTCCTCTTAAAACAATAATCACCACCACCACCAGAAAACTGCCCAGGGCATAATCTGAGCTGCCCGTGGTCAGAGTAAATGCTTCATTGAAGTCTGGGTAGACTAATACAGGAGCATTTATTAAAATAGTCTTGCCTGTCTCTTAGGTCATCAGCCCAGAGGCTGGTTGGATCCTCAAATAGCACCACCAAAGGTTATGCGGTTATAAGGAAACCCCAGAAACAAATGGCAGCACCAAAATGAGGCGTACTAGGCAAGATGAGGAGTGAGGTAGTTTGCCATTGCTTTCCTCACTGGGTCAGAAATTGCTATTGCAGCATGACTGACCCTATGAGCAGCACCTTTACATGACACAAGGGAACATCCACAATGGTGAAGACGCCGATCGCGATGAAACTTAGCAAACACATTCAGGTACATGTAAAAACCATACCAGCATCAATTTTAGGCGCCAACATTCATTAGCGCGTTAACTAAGGGGCCTAAAATTTGCGACATTTCAAGTTCCGCGCGAACAGCGATGAATTCCTCCTGACCAATGCTTAGCCGGAACACTGCTTTGTGTCACACCTCTGCTCCTCCTCCCCTCCGCCCCGCCTGGTTCAGCACCTCTCGTTTCCGTCTCCCCGCGCTGCCGGCTGCTTAGCTGTCGAACAGAACCTGTGGTACACTGCGTAAGCTATCAGCCTTCCTCATAGCTCTCCCTTGGAGTTTCCACATTGTATGGGCAGTTTACATTTTATGAAATATTTATGAAAACGTTTGCGACGAGTCCTTAAGGGCAATGTCACTGAGCGTGTCAAAAATTATTTTTCAACTTCAAGCAAAGCATGGAAGTCACGGTGAAGAAGGTCCGCTGAACTTTCGGGAGCTGCAGCTTTATGACGCGATTAAGAGTGAGTGTTAAGCAGTCAACTATTGTCAAATAGGTTTTGATGCTCACGGGGAGATGTCACACTGCGGACATAGGCCGTAATAACATAGATTGAAGCGTGGTCTTTTGCGCTGCATGTGAAATTGTAGGTTTATGATATGTTGATACCGATAACTCTGTCCGACTCGCTGGCTGAACGGTCAGCGTACTGGCCTTTGGTTCAGAGGATCCCGGGTTTGATTTCCGGCCGGGTCGGGGATTGTAACCTTAATTGGTTGATTCCTACGGCACGGGGGCTGGGTGTATGTGTTGTCTTCATCATCATTTCATCCTCATCACGACGCGCAGGCCGCCTACGGGTGTCAAATAGAAAGACCTGCACTTGGCCAGCCGAACCCGTCCTGGGATATCCCAGCACTAAAAGCCATACGACATTTCATTTCATTACCGATAACACTCTCGTTGTTTTTAAACGAACAGTTGTGTTCTCCTTTGTTCCTGTCAATACATATACACATAACAACATGTATTTTAGTTATTTGTTTTATTTCTCCTCGCAAGCGCGAGGAGAAGGGAGGGGAACGTGCCGGGGAGAACCACTTGGAGGGTAAAAGGCGGTGCAGAGGGTGTGTCTCCAGACGGGACGTGTGTGTGCCGGCTTAGCATTGGCCAGCAGGTATTCATCGCTGATCGCGCGGAATTTGAAATGTCGCAACTTTTAGGCCCCTTAGTTAACGCGCTAATGAATGTTGGCGCCTAAAATTGATGCTGGCATTGTTTTTACATGTACCTCAATGTGTTTGCTAAGTTTCATCGCGATCGGCGACTTCACCATTGTGGATGTTCCCTTGTCAGATGCACTAGTCGTGCTCTGAATGTCATTACTCAGCACTACCCATACCCCAGCAGCTTCCATATTGCCACAGCCATGGATGTTAGTAGTAGTATAATGGGACAGTTCGGGCGCCTCCTCCTCCTCCCGCGGCGCGGGAAATTTGAATTCTGGCGGGAAATTTGAATTTTGGCGGGAGATTTGAATTTTGGCGGGAGATTTGAATTTGTAAACAAAGCCACGTGCTTTTTGACAGCTGTCATCGACAACAACGCATCGCTAACCTCACTGCTGCCATCTTGACGGGCCTAAACCTCAGTGTAATGTGAAAATGGGAACTAATATTTACGGGACATAACTGAATTATTACATCAAAGCATCTAAGTGTATTTATTTATTCATCTGTCATGTCGACTTGTGTATCCAGCCGTTATCTGTATTATCGGCCATTGTTGGAACTGTTTCCTAACTGTGGAAGTTACCAGACCAATTTAATTCAAGTTATCTATCCATTATTGTCAGGCATTTGACTGGACTCTGTAGTGCGCCGAATTATCATTTGTAACTTCTGCGCATTTTCGCGGTGCACGCATTGAATTATGGGACTGCCTCTCGGCTAGCTCGGTGTGAGCTCAGTAGTCGGCAGTAGTCAGCTTGCCGTTACTCTCCAAGATGGCTGTGTTGTATGGAGCTCCCAAGCAGACGGTTTGGCGAGAAGGGAAAGCTATTATAATGGAGCTTGACTCCGGCGGTTAAACATAATGTGAGGGCTAGGCCCTATTATTCCTTCAAAGTTATCCAGTGTGCTCCAACCCTTTTTTTGTTCTTAATGTAACATGTAAACTTGGTGCAGTGAGTAACCGTTATCGGCATGAAATGTTTTAAGTGTCTTGTAAGTTCGGATACCTTAACTCAAGTAAGTACTGAAAATTATAATTTATTGAAGGGATCCCAGTCGTTCAGGCACTAGTGTGAGTAATTTCATCTTGGACATGAGCAACATTATAAACGACTATTTTGGTATTGGTTAACCTTGTAAGCAAAATCTGATATATATTTGAAGTGAATGCATTTGAAAAAGAAAATTTAATGTAATGTAGGGAGCTCGAGGATCGCTAGTTATGCATCTATGAGGTGATATTTTGTGTAAGTGATTTTGTCTTACGTTTTGTCGTGGTCCATTATTGCCAACTGTGTTTCTTGATGTTCATTATGATGACGATTATTATTATTATTATTATTATTATTATTATTATTATTATTATTATTATTATTATTATTATTATTATTATTATTATTATTATTATTATTATTATTATTACTTTTATTTATTTTTTGGTAATTTATTTCGGTGCGTGTTTTCTCCCTTAGTTTTTTTCTGGTTGGATGTAATTGCTGTCTGATTTTGTCCTATTGCCTTCGTGGCTGGTTATCTGTACGTAATGATTATCGCGTTGTTACGGGCCTTAATTAATGACACCTCATATTCGCATCGTAGCGCATTCCACGGCCCCCCTCTGTTCTAAAGTATGTAAATCGCTGGTGATTGATTAAGTAAGGCTAATGTAAACTGGTTCTATCACCTCTTGGATAAATAATAATTATTATTATTAATATTATTATTTTAATAACTTACAATCTTAAAATTGAAATTTGCTGGTCGAAATTAAGTTTAATAATGGGAGTTTTCTTTCGTTGTCTTATTATCTTTTCTCCCATTGTTTGGGTTCCTTGCTTTTGTCTTTATTACGTCATGTCACCCCTTCTTATCTAATCTGATGATACGTTAATATTTTGGGTGGCTTTGAGGATTATTATGGGATCTTGGCTTCGCGTCGGTAACGGGTAGCTCTTGTTGGGTGCTTCAGTGTTCTTTATTATTTTTATGAGTGCACCGTTAATTGTAAATTTCCTTTAAAATACTTCATTTTGTTGGGATTGCTGTGCACTATTATTTTATTGTGTTTTCATCTAGCTCGTTTCTTTTGTGTAATGTTTATTCGCGGTTGGAGCCACTAAATTTTCTTCTTTTTCGTGTGTCCTTGTGTGCGTCTTGTAACTTAGAATTTTGTAGTGTAGCAAATTTCAGTTTTAAAGTGTTTTTATATCGCGGGCCCGCATATCGGTTGCAACCAATTTTAATGTTTCTATATGTAAGGTAATGAGTTATTAATGAATTTTCAAACCTTAATTTCGGCGGAAGCCTATGTTTATGTGAGCTTCATTTTTCCTTAATTTCTACTTTATTTTAAAATACTGTTTTCCTCGTCTAGCTTGATTGCATTTTTAAATTTCAGAAAAAGAATTATATATTTTTTTATTGTTCTTATTTTATACCATTTTCAAATTATATTTGCTTAGTAAATTTTCTTCATTTCAAATTTATCTGGTGTGTCATTTAGTAGCTAGCAATATTTACCTGGCAACCTGTCAAAGTTATGTAAGATCCTGGCCTTTTTAATTCTCGCTTTGCCTTCCACGCTTCATATTTTATGCTACTGCCGTTCGGTAAGTATTGTGCTTGTTTTCTTCTTGATGTTTGTGCTTTCCTTTTGAATGTTTGGCTTTCTGATTGGTAAGGTTGCACTCAGTACTGCCAACTTAACCTAACTAGCATGAGGTAAACAAAGCCACGTGTTTTTGACAGCCACGTGCTTTTTGACAGACAACAACGCATCGCTAACCTCAGTACTGCCATCTTGACGGGCCTAAACCTCAGTAGTGCCAACTTAACCTCACTAGCATGAGGTAAACAAAGCCACGTGCTTTTTGACAGCCACGTGCTTTTATTGATAGATTTGTAAACAAAGCCACGTGCTTTTTGACAGACAACGACGCATCGCTAACCTCAGTACTGCCATCTTGACGGGCCTAAACCTCAGTAGTGCCAACTTAACCTAACTAGCGCGAGGTAAACAAAGCCACGTGCTTTTTGACAGCCACGTGCTTTTTTGACAGCTGTCATCCGCCATCTTTCATCTATAGAGCACAGTGCTGCCCTCTTTAGCTACTTACTTTTGAAATGTGGTGGCAGATAATTTGAAAAATGCTTTTTGACAGCAGCCATCTTGCATCGCAAACCTCAGTGCTGCCCTCTTTAGCTAGATACCTGTGGTGGCAGACAATTCCACGTGACAGCAGCCATCTTTAATCAAGAGAGCACCGTGCTGCCCTCTATGTGGTGGCGGCAAATTGAAAAATTCTACGTGCTCTTGTTTGGAAACAAACTCACGTGCTTTTTTTCTGACAGCTACCATCCGCCATCTTTAATCTATAGAGCACAGTGCTGCTCTCTTTAGTTTGAAATGTGGTGGCGGCAAATTCCACGTGCTCTTGTTTGGAAACAAAGCCACGTGCAGCTGTCATCCGCCATCTTTAATCAACAGAGCACCGTGCTGCTATCATGCGGGCAATTTCATCACCTGTCATCCGCCATCTTTAATCCACAGAACACCGTGCTGCCCTCTTTATGGCTACTACCTTAAGCACGTAGTAGCGGGCAATTTGAAAAGTTCTGCTAGTTATCATCCACCATCTTTAATCAATTGAGCACCGTGCTGCCATCTTTAACTAGATAACTTTGAAATGTGGTGGCGGCAAATTGAAAAATTCCACGTGCTCTTGTTTGGAAACAAACTCACGTGCTTTTTTGACAGCTACCATCCGCCATCTTTAATCAACAGAGCATAGTGCTGCCCTCTTTAGTTTGAAATGTGGCGGTGGCAAATTCTACGTGCTCTTGTTTGGTAAACATAGCCACGTGCTTTTTTGACAGCTGTCATCCACCATCTTTAATCCAGAAAGCACCGTGCTGCCCTCTTTATCATAGTAGATGTAAATTCGTCACCTGTCATCCGCAGTGTTGCCATCTTTAGCTAGATACCTTTGAAATGTGGTGGTGGATAACTTAAAAAGAGAAATTCTACAGCGGCCCTCTCTCGACGCTAATTGCATAAGATGGCGGCTATACATGACTCCTTAAGGGTGCTTACGCAAGATGGCTGCTATACACAGGTTCTTATGAGACGCCCTTGGGATGCTTGCTCAAGATGGTAGTTATAAATGGCTCCTTATGAGATGCCCTAGGGATGCTTGCTCAAGATAGCGACTGCTCTTATGGGACGGCTTAAGTGTCCTTGCACAAGATGGCTTGAGACGCCCTAAGGATGCTTGCGCAAGATGGCGGACACAAGATGGCGGCTATACACGTCTCCTTATGAGACGCCTTAAGGGTGCTTGCGCAAGATGGCTGCTGCTCTTAGCTTAGAGGCTAACGTGTTGTGCTAGTTCGATTCATTAAATTTGGGGCTTAAATGCATAATGTTAAATATCTCGAAAACGGTGCATCGTAGAGCAAAACGGACAAAATTTTTCTACCCAATACCTCGGTTCGCAGTATGGGGAACAAGTAAAACATAGTCTAATGATGAGATCAACGGTTCGGTTCCTACTTAGGCCCTTTGGCATTCGCTCTGTTTTAGCTTGTATTGAAGCAAGTATTCGTAACATGATCAGGTTTATCTATGGTAGAGAGTATAACGTGCTGTGCAGGTTCGATTCATTAAATTTGGGGCTTAAATGCAAAATGTTAAATATCTCGAAAACGGTGCATCGTAGAGCAAAACCTGATACCTAGGTTTGCAGTATCAGGAACAAGAAAAAAACATAGTCTAATGATGAGATCGACGGTTCAATCCCTACTTAGGCCCTTTGGCATTGGCAGCTATCTAATTCTACAATATGGGGGCTATACATAGCTTCTTATGAGGCAGCTTAAGAGCGCTTGCACAAGATGGCTGCTGCTCTTATGAGACTCCCTAGGGGTGCTTGCGCAAGGTAGCAGCGACAAGACGGTGACTATACACAGCTCCTTATGATACGGTCTAGAGGTGCTCACACAAGATGGTGGCTGCTCTGATGAAGAAAGCTAGCTTTGCATCGTGCAGGTATCTTTACAGCACTGACCTCATACCTTTGAAATGCAATTTGAAAAATTCTACGTGCTTTTTCTTAACAGCAGATATGTTTAAACAATAGCGGCTATACATAAGCTGTTAAGGCCTCCTCTTATGTCAAGGCATAAACCTGCATCGGGATAGCTAGAGTAAGCACGTGCTGCAGTGATGACGTCATTATGCATGTTTAGACTTGCAAATCACTAAAGAAACATAACAAGACTAGAATCGAACACTGCACTCTATGCTGTTAACTTTATCATGTGATCGGAACATTGATTGAAGTGTTTAGAACACTAAATAAGTAGAACAGAACACTGTACTCGATACAACATGTCAGGGGATACCTTTGTTCTAAGAAGATTAAATTACCGCACATTCCTTGTAGGGCTAATAGGCTAAAGGGCTAATGGGCAAAAGGGCAAAAGGGCTAAAGGGCTAAAGGCCTAAAGGGCTAATGGGCTAAAGGGCTAAAGGGCTAGGGTGCCTCTCCTCTCTTTATCCGGGCTTGAGACCGGCTCTACAACTAGAGGCGGAGTTAACACCCTAAGGAAGGGAGAACGTTGGGAAATAATCTATACGAATATAGCTACTCGATCGACTATATACTACAGATGGATGACTTAGGTGAGGGTAAGCGCTTACTTAATAATACCAACACGACGTAATTCATGCTCTATTTCAAAAATATCTTCTTTGTACTGTGTGTAACCAGCATCATGATAGGCTCTTAGCAGTTGTAAACGTTTTACCAGTACGTTGGGGTCTTTACAGTAGCTTATATCTACATAGGGTAACAGAGGCTTGTTGTGAACTTTGAGTCTATATGCAGACAGTTGATGTGCAGGGACTTGTTTTGATATAATACGTGCTTCAGCAGTAGCGTTTCTAGGTACAAACATAACTTGTTTCGATAGCGATGAAGCGTTGAAATTTCCTTCTTCTTTACCTTGCATCTCTTCTTGAGATGTTTGCACTTCGACAGAACGTGTTGTAGGCTTAGGAAATGAAGTAAAATCATCAAGCTGTAATAGCAATGAATTTTCTTCTTCTTCTACTTTCCCTTTACTACTGTTTTGATCAACATCATTATCCTTATTATCATAATCATGATCTTGCCTCTCTTTATCTTGAAGTTTGTGCTCAGTAACAGAACTTACAGCAGGCCTAGACAACAAGGGAGAATTAAAAATCTCTCGCAGAGGTGTACTTTTTAAACATAAATCAGTGTTCGCTGGAATATGGTCGAGCTCTTTGTATTTTGTTCCCGATGAAGCTACATTACACGCGGCTTCATGACGTTGAGCGTTGTATGCGTTCTTGAACTCTCTTCTACAATGTTTGCATTGAAAAATCGTCCTACATGATATCTCATGACGTCTCCTGTGATAGCTTCGGGAAAATACTTTTCCACACTCTTCGCAAATATACCTAGAAATAGGTTTTTCCATGACGGACTTTTATCTTCTGCTAACAGATTCTTCTTTAAATCTACTCGACATTTGTTACTCTCAACTTCGATGATGCGAACAGCTTAGCGATTAACAGTAAACTAACACAAAAGCGTATAACCAAGGTAGCAACAGTAAGGTTTAAGCCCATCAAGATGGCAAGAGTGAGGTTAGCGACGTTCTGCTGTTGGATTTTAAATTCCGCGCTATAACATGCATAAGGTGGCAGCCTTGAGGTTTACTGCCGTAAAGATGGCAGCAGTGAGGTTAGCGACGCTCTATTGTCCTTCAAAGTGAGGTTAGGGTCCGTCAAGAAGACAGCTGTCAAAAAAGCACGTGGCTATGTTTACCAAACAAGAGCACGTGGTCGTGACGTCACGGTCACGTAATCAATCCTTAGCTCTACGTCGTTAAGAGCAGCATTAGGATTAGCTATGTTTAAAAATTTTAGGAACAGAGCAGCAGTATGAATAGCCATGTTTTAAAGCGTGTAGACATCACCTATCGATTTTACATGCATCGACTCTCGTACTAAACTTCTTCCGCTAGATCGTGCTGCTATCTTAGCATAACCTATACCCATGACCTTAAAGTACAATGAATAGTCATGTTTCAAAGCGTGTACGCATCAACTATCGATTTTGCATGTATCGAATCTCGTACTGAACTTCTTCAGGTAGATTGTGCTGGTATCTTAGCATAACTTATACACATGAACTTAAAGTACAAAGAATAGCCATGTTCCAAAGCGTGTACATATTACTTATCGATTTTGCAAGCATCGACTCTCGTACTAAACTTCTTCCTCTAGATTGTGCTGCTATCTTAGCATAACCTATGTGCATGAACTTAAAGTACAAAGAATAACCATGTTTCAAAGCGTGTACAGATCACCCTGAACTTCTTCCACCAGATTGTGCTGCTATCTTAGCATAACCTATACCCATGAACTTAAAGTACAAAGAATAGCCATGTTTCAAAGCGTGTACATATTACTTATCGATTTTGCAAGCATCGACTTTCGTACTAAACTTCTTCCTCTAGATTGTGCTGCTATCTTAGCATAACCTATGTGCATGAACTTAAAGTACAAAGAATAACCATGTTTCAAAGCGTGTACATATCACCCTGAACTTCTTCCGCTAGATTGTACTCCTATCTTAGCATAGCCTATACGCACGAACATAAAGCACAAAAAATAACGATGTTTAACAGCGTGTACACATCACCTATTGATTTGCATGCATCGACTATTTTTTTACCGCCAGAGTGTAAAACGATCGCATATGTGTATTGCTAACGTATGTGTATAAAGTTAAAGCACAAAGAATAGATATACTCCAAAGCGTGTACACATCATCTATCGATTTTGCATGCAACAAAGAATAGCTATACTCCAAAGCGTGTACACATCACCTATCGATTTTGCATGCATCGACTATCGTACTAAACGTCTACCGCTAGAGTGTACAACGTTCGCAATTGTGTGCTGCTACCTATGTGCGTGAACTTAAAGCACAAAGAATAGCGTGTACACAACATCTGTCAATTTTGCACGCATTAACTCTTGTACTAAACTTCTTCCACAACAGCGTGCGATCATCGCTTTTGTGTGCTGCAATCTTAACATAACCTATGTGCACTAAGTTAAAGCACAAAGAATACCCAAGTTCAAAGCGTGTACACATCACCTATCGATTTTGCATGCATCGTCTTTCTTACTAAACTTTTTCCACTAGAGCGTGCAACAACCTTATAAGTATGCTGCTAACTTAGTATAACTTATACGCATGAACTTAAAGCATAAAGAATACTGATGTATAAAAATCTTGTGAACATAGCAGCAGCAGCAGTAAGAATAGCAATGTTTTAAAAGCGTGTACGCATTGCCTATCGATTATACATGCATCAACTAGAGTACAAAACCTCTCCCGCAAGAGTGTGCTGCTATCTTAGCATAACCTATGTGCACGGATTTAAAGCACGAAGAATAGTTAAGTTTCAAAGTGTGTACACAACACCTATCGATTTTGCATGCATCAACTATATTAACACACCCGCTAGAATGTACAACGTTCACATGTGTTTGCGCTGCTACTTTAGCATGACCTATGCGAACGAACTTAGAGCATAAAGAATAGCGATGTTTGAAAATCTTGCGAACATAGTAGCAGTAAGAATAGCAAGGTTTACAAGCGTGTACATATCACCTTTTGATAATGCATACATCAACTATCGTACTAAACAACCTCTACGCGAGCGTGCGACCATCGCTTGCAATTGTGTTGCTATCTTAACATAACCTATGTGCACGAACTTAAAGCATAAAAAATAGTTATGTGTAAGTGAACATAGCAGAGTGTTAACTACGTAGGTGTAGACATTGAACTTTGCATGCTGAAGCAGCATACTACGTGACCGTGACGTCATGACCACGTGCTCTTGTTTGGTAAACATAGCCACGTGCTTTTTTGACAGCTGTCTTCTTGACGGACCCTAACCTCACTTTGAAGGACAATAGAGCGTCGCTAACCTCACTGCTGCCATCTTTACGGCAGTAAACCTCAAGGCTGCCACCTTATGCATGTTATAGCGCGGAATTTAAAATCCAACAGCAGAACGTCGCTAACCTCACTCTTGCCATCTTGATGGGCTTAAACCTTACTGTTGCTACCTTGGTTATACGCTTTTGTGTTAGTTTACTGTTAATCGCTAAGCTGTTCGCATCATCGAAGTTGAGAGTAACAAATGTCGAGTAGATTTAAAGAAGAATCTGTTAGCAGAAGATAAAAGTCCGTCATGGAAAAACCTATTTCTAGGTATATTTGCGAGAGTGTGGAAAAGCATTTTCCCGAAGCTATCACAGGAGACGTCATGAGATATCATGTAGGACGATTTTTCAATGCAAACATTGTAGAAGAGAGTTCAAGAACGCATACAACGCTCAACGTCATGAAGCCGCGTGTAATGTAGCTTCATCGGGAACAAAATACAAAGAGCTCGACCATATTCCAGCGAACACTGATTTATGTTTAAAAAGTACACCTCTGCGAGAGATTTTTAATTCTCCCTTGTTGTCTAGGCCTGCTGTAAGTTCTGTTACTGAGCACAAACTTCAAGATAAAGAGAGGCAAGATCATGATTATGATAATAAGGATAATGATGTTGATCAAAACAGTAGTAAAGGGAAAGTAGAAGAAGAAGAAAATTCATTGCTATTACAGCTTGATGATTTTACTTCATTTCCTAAGCCTACTACACGTTCTGTCGAAGTGCAAACATCTCAAGAAGAGATGCAAGGTAAAGAAGAAGGAAATTTCAACGCTTCATCGCTATCGAAACAAGTTATGTTTGTACCTAGAAACGCTACTGCTGAAGCACGTATTATATCAAAACAAGTCCCTGCACATCAACTGTCTGCATATAGACTCAAAGTTCACAACAAGCCTCTGTTACCCTATGTAGATATAAGCTACTGTAAAGACCCCAACGTACTGGTAAAACGTTTACAACTGCTAAGAGCCTATCATGATGCTGGTTACACACAGTACAAAGAAGATATTTTTGAAATAGAGCATGAATTACGTCGTGTTGGTATTATTAAGTAAGCGCTTACCCTCACCTAAGTCATCCATCTGTAGTATATAGTCGATCGAGTAGCTATATTCGTATAGATTATTTCCCAACGTTCTCCCTTCCTTAGGGTGTTAACTCCGCCTCTAGTTGTAGAGCCGGTCTCAAGCCCGGATAAAGAGAGGAGAGGCACCCTAGCCCTTTAGCCCTTTAGCCCATTAGCCCTTTAGGCCTTTAGCCCTTTAGCCCTTTAGCCCTTTTGCCCTTTTGCCCATTAGCCCTTTAGCCTATTAGCCCTACAAGGAATGTGCGGTAATTTAATCTTCTTAGAACAAAGGTATCCCCTGACATGTTGTATCGAGTACAGTGTTCTGTTCTACTTATTTAGTGTTCTAAACACTTCAATCAATGTTCCGATCACATGATAAAGTTAACAGCATAGAGTGCAGTGTTCGATTCTAGTCTTGTTATGTTTCTTTAGTGATTTGCAAGTCTAAACATGCATAATGACGTCATCACTGCAGCACGTGCTTACTCTAGCTATCCCGATGCAGGTTTATGCCTTGACATAAGAGGAGGCCTTAACAGCTTATGTATAGCCGCTATTGTTTAAAGATAGCTTCTGTTAAGAAAAAGCACGTAGAATGTTTCAAATTACATTTCAAAGGTATGAGGTTTAGTGCTGTAAAGATACCTGCACGATGCAAAGCTAGCTTTCTTCATCAGAGCAGCCACCATCTTGTGTGAGCACCTCTAGACCGTATCATAAGGAGCTGTGAATAGCCACCGTCTTGTCGCTGCTACCTTGCGCAAGCACCCCTCGGGCGTCTCATAAGAGCAGTAGCCATCTTGTGCAAGCGCTCTTAAGCTGCCTCATAAGAAGCTATGTATAGCCCCCATCTTGTAGAATTAGATAGCTGCCAATGCCAAAGGGCCTAAGTAGGGATTGAACCGTCGATCTCATCATTAGACTATGTTTTTTTCTTGTTCCTGATACTGCAAACCTAGGTATCGGGTTTTGCTCTACGATGCACCGTTTTCGAGATATTTAACATTTTGCATTTAAGCCCCAAATTTAATGAATCGAACCTGCACAGCACGTTATACTCTCTACCATAGCTAAACCTGATCATGTTACGAATACTTGCTTCAATACAAGCTAAAACAGAGCGAATGCCAAAGGGCCTAAGTAGGAACCGAACCGTTGATCTCATCATTAGACTATGTTTTACTTGTTCCACATACTGCGAACCGAGGTATTGGGTAGAAAAATTTTGTCCGTTTTGCTCTACGATGCACCGTTTTCGAGATATTTAACATTATGCATTTAAGCCCCAAATTTAATGAATCGAACTAGCACAACACGTTAGCCTCTAAGCTAAGAGCAGCAGCCATCTTGCGCAAGCACCCTTAAGGCGTCTCATAAGGAGACGTGTATAGCCGCCATCTTGTGTCCGCCATCTTGCGCAAGCATCCTTAGGGCGTCTCAAGCCATCTTGTGCAAGGACACTTAAGCCGTCCCATAAGAGCAGT
Source organism: Anabrus simplex (assembly GCF_040414725.1). Lineage (NCBI taxonomy): Eukaryota > Metazoa > Arthropoda > Insecta > Orthoptera > Tettigoniidae > Anabrus > Anabrus simplex. The sequence goes on along the minus strand of NC_090265.1, from coordinate 1,728,490,211 downwards.
CGCTATCTTGAGCAAGCATCCCTAGGGCATCTCATAAGGAGCCATTTATAACTACCATCTTGAGCAAGCATCCCAAGGGCGTCTCATAAGAACCTGTGTATAGCAGCCATCTTGCGTAAGCACCCTTAAGGAGTCATGTATAGCCGCCATCTTATGCAATTAGCGTCGAGAGACGGCCGCTGTAGAATTTCTCTTTTTAAATTATCCACCACCACATTTCAAAGGTATCTAGCTAAAGATGGCAGCACTACGGATGACAGGTGACGAATTTACATCTACTACGATAAAGAGGGCAGCACGGTGCTCTCTGGATTAAAGATGGTGGATGACAGCTGTCAAAAAAGCACGTGGCTATGTTTACCAAACAAGAGCACGTAGAATTTGCCACCACCACATTTCAAACTAAAGAGGGCAGCACTATGCTCTGTTGATTAAAGATGGCGGATGGTAGCTGTCAAAAAAGCACGTGAGTTTGTTTCCAAACAAGAGCACGTGGAATTTTTCAATTTGCCGCCACCACATTTCAAAGGTATCTAGCTAAAGATGGCAGCACGGTGCTCTCTTGATTAAAGATGGTGGATGATAACTAGCAGAACTTTTCAAATTGCCCGCTACTACGTGCTTAAGGTAGTAGCCATAAAGAGGGCAGCACGGTGTTCTGTGGATTAAAGATGGCGGATGACAGGTGATGAAATTGCCCGCATGATAGCAGCACGGTGCTCTGTTGATTAAAGATGGCGGATGACAGCTGCACGTGGCTTTGTTTCCAAACAAGAGCACGTGGAATTTGCCGCCACCACATTTCAAACTAAAGAGGGCAGCACTGTGCTCTATAGATTAAAGATGGCGGATGGTAGCTGTCAGAAAAAAAAGCACGTGTGTTTGTTTCCAAACAAGAGCACGTAGAATTTTTCAATTAGCCGCCACCACATAGAGGGTAGCACGGTGCTCTCTTGATTAAAGATGGCTGCTGTCACGTGGAATTGTCTGCCACCACAGGTATCTAGCTAAAGAGGGCTGCACTGAGGTTTGCGATGCAAGATGGCTGCTGTCAAAAAGCATTTTTCAAATTATCCGCCACCACATTTCAAAGGTAAGTAGCTAAAGAGGGCAGCACTGTGCTCTATAGATGAAAGATGGCGGATGACAGCTGTCAAAAAACACGTGGCTTTGTTTACCTCGCGCTAGTTAGGTTAAGTTGGTAGCACTAAGGTTTAGACCCGTCAAGATGGCAGCACTGCCGATGACAGGTGACGAATTTTGCAGCTACTGCGATATAGAGGGCAGCACAGTGCTTTGTGGTTTAAAGATGGCGGATGACAGCTGTCAAAAAAGCACGTGGCTGTCAAAAAGCACGTGGCTTTGTTTACCTCGCGCTAGTTAGGTTAAGTTGGCACTACTGAGGTTTAGGCCCGTCAAGATGGCAGTACTGAGGTTAGGGATGCGTTGTTGTCTGTCAAAAAGCACGTGGCTTTGTTTACAAATCTATCAAAAAAAGCACGTGGCTGTCAAAAAGCACGTGGCTTTGTTTACCTCATGCTAGTGAGGTTAAGTTGGCACTACTGAGGTTTAGGCCCGTCAAGATGGCAGTACTGAGGTTAGCGATGCGTTGTTGTCTGTCAAAAAGCACGTGGCTGTCAAAAAACACGTGGCTTTGTTTACCTCATGCTAGTTAGGTTAAGTTGGCAGTACTGAGGTTTAGGCCCGTCAAGATGGCAGCAGTGAGGTTAGCGATGCGTTGTTGTCGATGACAGCTGTCAAAAAGCACGTGGCTTTGTTTACAAATTCAAATCTCCCGCCAAAATTCAAATCTCCCGCCAAAATTCGAATTTCCCGCCAGAATTCAAATTTCCCGCGCCGCAGGAGGAGGAGGAGGCGCCCGAACTGTCCCATTATACTACTGATGTTGACTGGGACTTCGGTTGAAGCTACACTTTACTCTGGCCTGTGCCAAGAGATGGATGCAAAAGTACTGTATCCATCAAGAAATGACAGCAGGCAGATAATAGTCTTAATATTCTTAAAAGCGGAGTGGTACTCAGTATTTTCCGTGTCTGTTTTCATTCCCTTCTTTAAGTAGCGGGTCATTGGTTGGGCTACTTTTGAGAAATCCTTTATGAATTTCCTGTAAAATCCTGCTTGTCCAAGAAATTGTTTAATTTCTCTGGTGGACTTTGGAATGGGGTAGTCTGTTACTACTCCGATCTTTTCAGGCTTCGGTTTTATCTCGTGATGTGAAACTACATGCCCGTGAAAAGCGGCTTCTGTGTGGATAAACTCCGTTTAGTCAAGCTTATTTTCAAGTTTACTTCTCGTAATTTCTGTAGCACTAGTGTCAGATATCGTTCGTGCTCCCCTAAGGATATACTGTACAAAATTATATCATCCATATAAACGAAAAAAAAAAAAAAATGTACAGAAAGGGACGTAGGACATTGTCCATTACGCGCTGAAAAGTTGCTGGCGCATTTCGGAGACTGAACGGCACCCCCTGTGGGTGAGGGCGGTAGAATAACACCCACGGTATCCCCTGCCTGTCTTAAGAGGCGAGGGTGGGGGCGGTAGAATAACACCCACGGTATCCCCTGCCTGTCATAAGAGGCGACTAAAAGGGGCCTCAGGGGCTCTGAACTTTGGAGCGTGGGTTGGCGACTACGGGGCTCTTAGCTGAGACCTGACATTGCTTCCACTTACTTGTGTCAGGCTCCTCACTTTCAACTATCCTATCCGACCTTCCTTCGTCAACTCTTGTTCATTTCCGACCCCGACGCTATTCGGTTTGCGAGGGCTAGGGAGTCTTTCACTTTCAGGCCCTTCGTGGCCCTTGTTTTTCTTTGGCCGATACCTTCATTTTTCGAAGTATTGGACCCCTTCCATTTTTTCTCTCTGATTAGTGTTATATAGAGGATGGTTGCCTAGTTGTACTTCCTCTTAAAACAATAATCACCAACACCTGTACTTCCTCTTAAAACAATAATCACCACCACCATCCTAAGAGGCGACTAGAATGGGCCTCAGGTGCCCTGAACTTTGGAGCGTGGGTTGGTGACCACGGGGCCCTTAGCTGAGTCATGGCATTGCTTCCACTTACTTGTGCTAGGCTCCTCACTTTAATCCCCCCTGTGGGTGGGGGCGGTAGAATAACACCCACGGTATCCCCTGCCTGTCGTAAGAGGTGACTAAGAGGGGCCCCAGGGGCTCTGAACTTTGGAGCGTGGGTTGGCGGCCACGGGGCCCTCAGCTGAGTCCTGGCATTCCTTCCACTTACTTGTGCCAGGCTCCTCACCTTCCTCTATCTTATTCGACCTCTCTTGGTCAACTCTTTTTCTTTTCCGATCCCGACGCTATTAGGTTTGTGAGGGCTAGGGAGTCTTTCATTTTCACGCCCTTCGTGGCCCTTGTCTTCCTTTGGCCGATATCTTCATTTTTCGAAGTGGCGGATCCCTTCCATTTTTCCCCACTGATTAGTGTTATATAGAGGATGGTTGCCCAGTTGTACTTCCTCTTAAAACAATAATCACCACCACCACCATCACTTTAATCTATCCTATCCGACCTCTCTTGGTCAACCCTTGTTCATTTCCGACCCCGACGCTATTAGGTTTGCGAGGGCTAGGGAGTCTTTAATTTTCACTCCCTTCGTGGCCCTTGTCTTCCTTTGGCCGATATCTTCATTTTTCGAAGTGTCGGAACCCTTCCATTTTTTCTCTCTGATTAGTGTTACATAGAGGATGGTTGCCTAGTTGTACTTCCTCTTAAAACAATAATCACCACCACCATCCTAAGAGGCGACTAGAACGGGCCTCAGGGGCTCTGAACTAGGAGCGTGAGTTGGGAACCACGTGGCCCTCAGCTGAGTCCTGGCATTTCTTCCACTTACTTGTGCTAGGCTCCTCACTTTCATCTATCCTATCCGACTTCCCTTGGTCAACTCTTGTTCTTTTCCGACCCCGACGCTATTAGGTTTGCGAGGGCTAGGGAGTCTTTTCATTTTCACGCCTTTCGTGGCCCTTGTCTTTCATTGGCCGATGAAATGAAATGGCGTATGGCTTTTAGTGCCGGGAGTGTCCGAAGACTTGTTCGGCTCGCCAGATGCAGGTCTTTCGATTTGACACCCGTAGGTGACCTGCGCGTCGTGATGAGGATGAAATGATGATGAAGACGACACATACACCCAGCCCCAGTGCCAGTGAAATTAACCAATGATGGTTAAAATTTCCGACCCTGCCGGGAATCGAACCCGAGACCCCTGTGACCAAAGGCCAGCACGCTAACCATTTAGCTATGGAGCCGGACTTTTTGGCCGATACCTTCATTTTTCGAAGTGTCGGAACCCTTCCATTTTTTTTCTCTGATTAGTGTTATATAGAGGGTGGTTGCCTAGTTGTACTTCCTCTTAAAACAATAATTACCACCACCACCACCAGACCGAACGGCATTCTTTTGAACATTATGCGTTTATTGTCGATTGTGAAAGAAGTCTTTTTTATTGACCTGGGATCCATTTCAATTTGGTGAAATCCCTGGCTGAGTCTAGATTACTGAAATACTAGCATTTGCGAAGATTATCTAATATTTCTTCAATTTGGGGAAGATGATATTTATCTTCAGTTGTTTTAGCATTTGAATTCCCCTGTGGGTGGGGGCGGTAGAATGACATCCACTGCATTCCCTGCCTGTCGCAAGAGGCGACTAAAAGGGGCCCAGGGGCTTCCCCCTGTGGGTGGGGGCGGTAGAATAACACCCACGGTATCCCCTGCCTGTCGTAAGAGGCGACTAAAAGGGGCCCCAGGGGTTCTGAACTTTGGAGCGTGAATTGGCGACCACGGGGCCCTTAGCTGAGTCCTGGCATTGCTTCCACTTACTTGTGCCAGGCTCCTCACTTTCATCTATCCTAACCGACCTCCCTTGGTCAACTCTTGTTCTTTTCCGACCCCCACGCTATTAGGTTTGCGAGGGCTAGGGAGTCTTTAATTTTCACGCCCTTCGTGGCCCTTGTCTTTCTTTGGCCGACATCTTCATTTTTCGAAGTGTCGGACCCCTTCCATATTTTCCCTCTGATTAGTGTTATATAGAGGATGGTTGCCTAGTTGTACTTCCTCTTAAAACAATAATCACCACCACCACCATCTTTCTTTGACCGATATCTTCATTTTTCGAAGTTTCGGATCCCTTCCCATTTTCCCTCTGATTGGTGTTATATAGAGGATGGTTGCCTAGTTGTACTTCCTCTTAAAACTAATCAGCAGCAGTAGCAGCAGCAGCAGCAGCAGCAGCCCAGGGGCTCTGAACTTTGGAGCGTGGGTTGGCGACCACGGGGTCCTAAGCTGAGTCGTGGCATTGCCTCCACTTACTTGTGCCAGGCTCCTCACTTTCATCTATCCTAACCGACCTCCCTTGGTCAACTCTTGTTCTTTTCCGACCCCCACGCTATTAGGTTTGCGAGGGTTAGGGAGTCTTTCATTTTCACGCCCTTCGTGGCCCTTCTCTTCCTTTGGCCGATACCTTCATTTTTCGAAGTGTCGGACCCCTTCCATTTTTCCCTCTGATTAGTGTTATATAGAGGATGGTTGCCTAGTTGTACTTCCTCTTAAAACAATAACCACCACCACTTTTAGCATTTGAAGCTCTGAAGTCTAGAACAAGACTCCTCAATATTCTTGGGCACAATCCACACTGGATTACAGTAAGGAGATCCGCTCTCAGTGACCATTCCTTGGTCGAAGATTTTCTGGACTTGGTCATACAATAGTTTCTTTAGAGTGGGTGGATATCGGTAATTCCTTCAATATACAGGGTCCTCGTCTGTAGTGCGAATGAAATATTTACTGCACTGGTAAATGTTAAATCGCATCCTGGGTGATAGAAAACATCTGAGAATTCAGAGCATATTCTTTCAATACTACTGTTTTCTATATCATTTGGGTGTTGTGTGCGAAGGTGTTCTTTAAGATTTCCTTCAGCGATGGAGTTTATTTCTATTGGGTGAATAGAAGCGTTTTCCAAAGGTTCCACTAGAACTGGATTTGTGAATTCTCGTTCTAACTGAGTATCCAAGGGATTTAAGATTTTATAATCTTCCGCGTGTAAAATTGCGTCTTGAAAGTATACACCATCGTATTCAAACCTAGGAACATATACATCTCCTTGTTGAATATTAAGGGGAAATAGCAAATTTTTGTGCTTCATTTACTGGTCGGAAACTCTTCTGTTTAGCAGAACTGTGGAAATAAATTGGTATGTCCTTGCCATCTAGAGTGACTAGGTTCGATGCATAGTCGATTTTTGTTCCTAGCTGGGCAAAATCGGCTGTACCTATTCAGTAATCATGCCATTGTATGACTTAAATTTATTGGTTACTTTATGTTGTGTTAAAAAAGGCAATTGCACATTGTCTTATCATATTGTTTTGGAATGTACTGTAACGGTTCAAATCCCGTTACAAGATCATATTGTATTTTATCATTTTATCTGTATTATTATTATTATTATTATTATTATTATTATTATTATTATTATTATTATTGTTATTGTTATTATGTCCGTATTATTATTATTTTATCTGTGAGATAACTATTATTTTGTTATAATTATTATTCAATTCCAGTACGCAAGGCTTGTCGCATGCGTATTTGTAATTGAGTGTATGCATATATACGTATATGTAGATTAACATTAAATACCTGTACAGTGAGAGTTTCGATATATCAGATGTTGAGTGTGACATCCTTACATTGTGCAATATTGCTGGCATTTCTGCCAAGTCATTGCCAAGTCATGGCTACGTCATCGTGAGCTTTTAGAATATTCGCTCAGAGACTCAGCCGCCCCGGGGGATTTCACCATTACATGCAACGGTTTGAGGCGTTGTGGGAGTATGTCATTGTTATTTCTGGAGATTACGTAGCTGTGTCAACCAACGTCTATAAAAGGTGGGTGCATATTGTAACATCAGTCATTATTTAAACGGAAGCTGAACAGTGAAGTAGTCTACGAGATGAAGAGGCCTCAGTCGGTCAGTCAACAAGTGTGAACGAGAGATGGAGAAGACTCAGTGAGCCATTAATTATTGGTCATTGAGAGAGTGAGGCCAAAAGTTAGTTGGTCACTTAGTTGAAGACACGGACGCAAGGCTTACCATGGAGTCAGAGAAGGCAACCCTGGACCTAAGAAGAGGTAATACCATATTGACTTACAAAGAAGTCAGATGATATGGAGAAGAAGCAGTCACAAGGATGTATCACCAAGTTAGGCGTGACACATCTACAGTAAACACCAGATCAAAGGAATACGTCGTAATTACACTAAAAGTGTTGAAGGTACAGTCAAGTGAATCAGTGAGGGAAATATTTCGTATAAATTGTTAAATGTCCGGTCAAGAATACAAATTCATGCCTAGTTTCTTTCAGTTGCAATGTCATAATTTCATATTCTCATCTGTTTTATCGCAACAAGACTCACTATTTTTTATATATTATTTAAAGAATATATTTTGTTCTATCAAACGAATTCATAGTTTTATTTCAATGACAGTAAAATATCTTAACCTCAAAATTAATGGGGAAACCGAACGCCAATCTCCTTTTCCCAGAACTTATATGGTATGTTGTCAAAAGTAAGCTTATTACCCCACACCCTAGAGATAGTCAAGAGTCTCATTCTATTATTGCTGCACTGAGTGGCAGCCGGCGCCCTTCAAATAACGTATGTGTAAGTAAGCAGGTAACAAGTAAGTGTGAATACAAGGTCCGACGAGTGTGCATTTTATTTAATGAATGTTAATTTTCAGAATTTCCATTCTAAATGTAAATATTCAGATTTTTCAAGTTAAATCCAGTTTTATATATGTTTGTAAATTTAGTCAGCGACTAAGGAAAGTTACAAAGTGTCGACGCAACGTGGGACACGAAGAAATTCAGAATTTGTTCTGAATGACAGCATATCATAGGTTCATTTTGGGAACAGTGTGCGCATTTAAGCCAACGAAAATTATTACCGGTAAATGTCAGGAGTGTAACTTTGTGATATATATTTGTATTTTGGGGATATGTCAAGGGATTTGAAGAGGGAAATTAATTTGAGATCGCGGACTATTACTAGTGAACCAAAGATGCACACGGAAGACAGTAACAAGTCATGTAACGACGAGGTCATTGCTTCTGCGGACATCCAAGGTGAAATTCAGAATAGGGAGCAGGTGAAGACGATGGAAGCTTCTGAGGTAATTCAGGAAAGTGCAGAAATTGAGAAGCACACTGAAACCCAAAAGGAAATCGCGGGGGGAATGAACCAAGATTTTATTATTTTGATGGCCAAATTTACCGAGATCAGTAATGAAAACTGTAAAAAACTGAGTGAAAATAGTAAGGTAGAGATGAAAGAAATGAAAGAATTTTTAGTAGTAGTAGTGAAAATAGTCAGAAACGTATGGAGGAAAAGATTGATACGAGTAGTGAAAATAATAAGAAAGAGATGAAAGAATTTTTTGGTAGTAGTAGTAGTGAAAATAATAAAGAGATGAAAGAATTAATTAGTACTAATAATGAAAATAATAAGAAAGAGATGAAAGAATTAATTGACAATAGTAATGAAAATTGAAATAAACAGATTAACTCTTTAAGTAGTAAAATCGAAGAATTGATTAATGGTAACAGTGCGATTAATGATAAAATAGATGGGCTAAGTGAATCACTTAATTCTAAAATAGATACTAAGATAGTAGAGGTAACTAGTCAAATATCTAAGTTAGAAACAAAGAGTGTGTTGACCTTAGAGGAGAATTGAAGTCGAGTCGGAGCGATTTTCATACTCAAATTAAGCATGGTAAAGGAACTGGTACAGAGAATATCGTAGAATTAAGTGATAAAACTTCTAGTAATCGGGAAGAAATTCATGAGGTAGTCAAGATAAGATTGGACAAGATTTGCAATACAGTTGGGGAAAATACGGGGCAACAGGTTAGTAGAAATGAGCAAATTGAAAGCAAACTTGTGGAGGTCACTGAACTACGGAACGAACAGGAAACGCTATCACAGCAGGTGAGAGAGAGAGAGAGAGGAAGAATTGCAGGAAGACGTGAGAATAGTGGAAGAGAATTCTGAGAGAGCAGCGGAAGAGGAAGAAGAATAAGAAAAAGAAGAAGAAGAAGAAGAAGAAGTGGTGAACTGCCAGGGAGTGATACGGCAGAAAGGTACAGGTGAGACGGCGAGAGAAGTGGTAATAGCGAGTGGTTTGTTCAGTAGGGATTGTGATTTAACCAAGTTTTCTGGAAAACAGTTTAGTTCTACAGAATTTGTAAAAGTAGTCGAGAAAATATTTGCAAGTAAGTTGAGGAATAATGTTATTGAATGGGAATATGTGTTGGAGATTTTGTCTAATGTTTTTATCGGTGGAAGTAAAATATGGTTTCGAGTGTACTGGGATAATATGTCTAATTTAGGAGAAATTAAAGGCAAGTTCATTGATACGCTTTGGAAGGAATGTGTGCAAGGGCGCGCGCGAGAGAGAGAGCGCATGATGGCTGGGGAAAGTAGTATAGTAGAGAGAGAGGGAAGAATGTTAGCCGTGTATCAGAGGAGAGGGGGTGATCATGATGAGCAGAGGATTAATAGTTGTATCAATGGTGAGAGGGGTCAGAGGAGTAATCAGAGAGAATCGGAAGATGGGAGGCGTACGGATTTGAGTTATCAGAGAGACTGTGATAGTCTTAATACCAATGTTATCCAAGTGTCGTTATCGAGCCAGAGTATTTCAGATTCACAGGGAATCGGGTAAGTTAAGTGGGCAGGTTGAAGGTAGAAGATGAACAGGTATGTAGTGTAAGTAGTTATGTAGGGAAAGTAGATTTAAGAGTAGTGTGATTGTGACCTAAGTAATGTTAAGTGAGATATTTAAGTAGTGCCGTGGTCGTAGATCATGCAGTAATTAATGGTAGCAGTAAGTTAGACGTAAGAAGTGTTCTGGTAAGTGATGTAAGTACTTATTATACTGAGAATATGATGTAAGTAGTGAGGTAGTCGATGATGGAAATTGTGATATGAAGAAGGTAAGTGAAGGTACTATTACATCTTATAACAGCCGTTGAGTAAGTCACAGTGAGTAAATAATATGATAGTGGTACCAATCATAATTGTAGATAAGTTTCAGCATGCCTTATTGTACCAAAGATGGTGTATTCAGTGATTTTATTAGCTAACTTGGTTGCAAATCATGGAAGTAGAATAGACTTTGATTTGGGTAGTGTGTGTTTGTTCTGGAAGGAAACTAGCAAAGAAGTACGTGTTAATTATGATGGTCTGAGGTAAGTGTTTGGTAACGTGTGTTCTTTAAAGATATGAGAGGTAAGTGAAGGTGTTCCTAGTGAGAGGAAATGTGTTGAAGTGTGTCAGGTGTCTATAACGACCAGGATCTGAGGGATCGTCGGTATGAGGCAGTGACGTGAGGTAATTTGAGTGAATTATAGGAGGAGTAATTGAGTTCGATGTTAGGTAAGCATCGAGATGTATTTAGTGGTAAGTGAGGAAGAACACGTATATGAACATAAATTTGTAGTAAATGACCATTGATCGTTTGTGGGAGGTAAGTATCCCATTCAACTTAAAAATGCTAGTGACGTCTAAGAACAAATAAACATATGCTGGATTACGGTATAATTGAACCATCTTGTAGCCATAGTATTGATTCTTTAATTATTGTTGCCAAGGAGGATGTGATTTATTGAGAGATGTAAGTTAATAAGGGCAAAATTAATTCAGTTTGAGTGACAAGGTGCTACTCAGAGTTCCATTTTCATCATCTGCAGAGGCGGGAAATATGTCTAAATTCTTTTTTTGTATCAGGGGTATTTCACTATTGTGAACCGTATCGGGAAGTATGCATATTTTTTAATAGATCAGGAAGGGGATATTGTCGGTATTTATAGTATTATGTATGTAAAGAAGTACTTCACGTGAGATTTGTTGAGATAAGATTAAGATGATTAATTTTTGTAAGAAACTGGCAAAATAAAACTAACATATGTGAATTTGCGTGTGAACCAAGTGTCGTATTGGTGTTTTGGAAGAATAAGTGCTACATTGTCATGTTCTGTGTGACAAAGGCCGAGAACAGGACATTGGACAGTTATCTACGATAACAATATGCGAGAAAAGTTCTCATATAAGTGATATTTCACAAAAAGTTTTGATATGTTAAAAAAAAGGAAGAATGTAGTGTAATCATTTCAAATTATTTGTATGAGTTAAATTGAGTGCTGTACTCTTGTGATTTGTATGAGAGAAAAAGAGAATGGGACACTGAACAGTTAACTACGATGGCAATGTGCGAGAAAAATTCTCATATTTGTGATATTTTATAAAATGTATGGATGTTAAAAAAGAAAATTATTGTTGTATACTCATTTAAAGTGTTTATCTGTGTCAGTGTTATATACATAATTTTGTTCATAAATCAATCGATTCTTTGTTCTTCGATTTATTTATGAGGGAGGCGAAATGTAACGGTTCAAATCCCGTTACAAGATCATATCTGTATTTTATTATTTTATCTGTATTATTATTCTTATTCTTATTCTTATTATTATTATTATTATTATTATTATTATTATTATTATTACGGAGTTATCCGTGGTAGTTAGAGGTGAAAGAAGGTGCTGGGGTGAACAGGTCTCAAAATACGAAATTAAAATTAAGATAAAATTTAACAAGGTTATATTTTCTTTCCGAGATCAAGAAATAACAAGAATAACAGGAACACAATTGAGAATCAACAAGTTAAGAAGGTACAATTACAGTTTTTACAGAATTTGAGCTTCGAGCCCCGGACTCACAATTCTTGGGCAATAAGTCCAACTTTACCCAAATATACACGATTCAACAAAAGGGGGAGAAAACCCTTATCATGCCCGGGAGCACTTACTCCCAATTACACAGTAAAGCCTCCTCGAGGCACACAGAAACAATTTTTAGAAAGAGCAACCCGCTCTTAAAGTTCAAGCCTATCAAAGGCCACACCAAACTCCACTTTCAAGCGGACCTCCAAGCACATGAAAACAGGGGTAAAAATACCCAACCTACTGAGGCCTATTCAATAAAGAAACAGGACAATTACAATGGCCTCCAAAATACCAAGTTGAGGGGAGGCGAAACTGCACTCCTAATACATTTCTTTAAAACTATTTGGCACTAGGCCGCATATGCAAGGGCTAATCCCATACTAAAGAGGTGACTTATATAAGAAAACGATTTACATTACATAGAAGGGAAGAAACGGTTGAGAAAATAAGTTCACCTCAAAACAATATGAGTGGGAGCTCGAGAGGGTTAAGCACTCTCTATCCCAATATGTAGTTACAGAAGCAGAATTTAAATCAAAAGTCTTTTACATTTTAGAGGAAGGTTACATGGTAAAGATTTCGAACCCGCCCCGAGGGTTAAACTGCTGAGCTGGCAAGAAAATAAGTTATAAAACGGCCATTACCTGGTGGTTGAACTGCTGCCCGAAGAAAGAGGCGCTTCCCGCCCCCTGCTACATAATTTACACAATGATAGGTGTTACTGAAGTGGCGCGGAGACCCGAAAATCAGCAGTTTATATACCCTCGTGGAAAGTTCGAGGCGTTTCGTGAATGATAACACTCGCCCATAAGCATTTTATTGGATAAAGGCAAAAACTACTACACCAGATGAAGAAGAAACACCTTATTGGTGGAAAATTAATTACAGAAATTCCTTATTGGTCAAATTCAAAACTGGCGGAAAGAAAGGGTTTACATTACCAACTTAAACAATGGCAGAAAGAAATTTAATAAGGAACAAACTTATAAGTACTAAATTTCTTCAAAAAAAAAAAAAAAAAAAAAAGGGTTCCTTCACTTCGCACTAGGGTGCAAAATTGTAGTTCTTAAGTAGTGTCCTCTAGAAGAGAATGTTCACACTTCTTGCTACAGATAAAACAAAAATGAATCGAAACTGACATAGTTCAGAACACTTCAAAATTTATAGTAATGACATCTTCTGAGAAATCGTTGAATTGATACGGAAGTTAAAGTTCAAGCTTCCTCCAGTAGAGGAGTTTCAACTGGCGCAAAGTTTGAATTAGCGGCTTGGAGGTGTACCACCCGGTACAATTATTATTATTATTATTATTATTATTATTATTATTATTATTATTATTATTATTATTATTATTATTATTATTATTATATCCGTATTATTATTATTTTATCTGTGAGATTACTATTATTTTGTTATAATTATTATTCAATTCCAGTACGCAAGGCTTGTCGCATGCGTATTTGTAATTGAGTGTATGCATATATACGTATATGTAGATTAACATTAAATACCTGTACAGTGAGAGTTTCGATATATCAGATGTTGAGTGTGACATCCTTACATTGTGCAATATTGCTGGCATTTCTGCCAAGTCATTGCCAAGTCATGGCTACGTCATCGTGAGCTTTTAGAATATTCGCTCAGAGACTCAGCCGCCCCGGGGGATTTCACCATTACATGCAACGGTTTGAGGCGTTGTGGGAGTATGTCATTGTTATTTCTGGAGATTACGTAGCTGTGTCAACCAACGTCTATAAAAGGTGGGTGCATATTGTAGCATCAGTCATTATTTAAACGGAAGCTGAACAGTGAAGTAGTCTACGAGATGAAGAGGCCTCAGTCGGTCAGTCAACAAGTGTGAACGAGAGATGGAGAAGACTCAGTGAGCCATTAATTATTGGTCATTGAGAGAGTGAGGCCAAAAGTTAGTTGGTCACTTAGTTGAAGACACGGACGCAAGGCTTACCATGGAGTCAGAGAAGGCAACCCTGGACCTAAGAAGAGGTAATACCATATTGACTTACAAAGAAGTCAGATGATATGGAGAAGAAGCAGTCACAAGGATGTATCACCAAGTTAGGCGTGACACATCTACAGTAAACACCAGATCAAAGGAATACGTCGTAATTACACTAAAAGTGTTGAAGGTACAGTCAAGTGAATCAGTGAGGGAAATATTTCGTATAAATTGTTAAATGTCCGGTCAAGAATACAAATTCATGCCTAGTTTCTTTCAGTTGCAATGTCATAATTTCATATTCTCATCTGTTTTATCGCAACAAGACTCACTATTTTTTATATATTATTTAAAGAATATATTTTGTTCTATCAAACGAATTCATAGTTTTATTTCAATGACAGTAAAATATCTTAACCTCAAAATTAATGGGGAAACCGAACGCCAATCTCCTTTTCCCAGAACTTATATGGTATGTTGTCAAAAGTAAGCTTATTACCCCACACCCTAGAGATAGTCAAGAGTCTCATTCTATTATTGCTGCACTGAGTGGCATCTGGCGCCCTTCAAATAGCGTATGTGTAAGTAAGCAGGTAACAAGTAAGTGTGAATACAAGGTCCGACGAGTGTGTATTTTATTTAATGAATGTTAATTTTCAGAATTTCCATTCTAAATGTAAATATTCAGATTTTTCAAGTTAAATCCAGTTTTATATATGTTTGTAAATTTAGTCAGCGGCTTAGGAAAATTACAGTACTGATTTAATACAGAAAGGTTCTTTGAAAAAGAATACTGAAAATAACGAATGTGCTATGTCTGGATTCATTATTGAATTGCAGCTCCGCTGTCAATTAATATCTTCAATCCGTATAGATTGATAAACGGTAGCTTAGGGGTGTTGCTAATGTGATTCAGGTCTTCGACTCTGATGGCTGGGTAGTACGAAGATCCTGATTTTGATCTTCATTTTCGTACTCATTCAATTCATAATGAAAATCATTCTGGTTGTTATATTCGTCTGACTGAGGGTCGAACTCGTCTGTTCTTGAAACATTTGTTCTGTGTGATAAGAAGTTTCTGGCTGTGTGACTTCGTGTGAGTTCATGTTACCTCTTATTGTTGTGCCCCAGGGGCTCTGAACTTTGGAGCGCGGGTTGGCGGCCACGGGGCCTTTAGCTGAGTCCTGGCATTGCTTTGACTTACTTGTGCCAGGCTCCTCACTTTCATCTATTCTATCCGACCTCTCTTGGTCTTAGAGTGCGCCGATCTCTCTGGCCTAAGACGGAGCCTTGGCCTGCAGATAACACTCGAACGCATACTAGCCGATGACGCGACTACTGCTGATCTCGTCATCCGCTTTATGTGCGACAGTGGACTTATCAAGGGTATATAAATTACAAGTGTACTGTTACTCAGGGAACGTACGTTCCCTTTTGATACGTTAGTAATCCTTTCGACCTAATTTTATAATTGTGTTTTGTTTTCTTTTGTATTGGGTTTCCAAATTCCTTTGTTGAATAAATAATTTTGTTTTATATTTTAAATTTCTTTTCCACTTATTTGTTCAGAGAGGACGATTACCTCGTTGTACTTCCTCTTGAAACAAAAATAACCACCACCACCACCTTGTTCTTTTCCGACCCCGACGCTATTAGGTTTGCGAGGGCTAGGGAGTCTTTCCTTTTCACGCCCTTCCTGGCCCTTGTCATTCTTTGACCGATATCTTCATTTTTCGAAGCGTCGGATCCCTTCCATGTTTACCTCTGATTAGTGTTATATAGAGGATGGTTGCCTAGTTGTATTTCCTCTTAAAACAATAATCACCACCACCACCACTTTCATCTCTCCTATACAACTTCTCTTGGCCAACCCTTGTTCTTTTCAGTCCCCGACGGTATTACGTATGGAGGCCTAGGGAGTCTTTCATTTTCACGCCCTTCGTGGCCCTTGTCTTCCTTTGGTCGACATCTTCATTTTTCGAAGTATCGGGTCCCTTCCATTTTTTCCCTCTGATTAGTGTTATATACAGGACGGTTGCCTAGTTGTATTGCCTCTTAAAGCAATAATCACCATCACTTATCTTATTGACCATTTATATAAGCTTGCCATTTATCATTTATATAAGATCTGTTATGAACCAACAGGGAGTGAAGTAATTACAATGTACTTCGTAATATAAGAAAATAAGAAGCTCTGCTTAGAACTCAAATGGTTGGACTGGTGCGGTCCTTCCTTCGACTACTGGGGTTGGTATACATAACTCCCTTACCAGGATTACTTGATTCTAGAACAGGGAAAAATCCACAGAAAAGCAACTCGAATTGTTCTGGGTGATTTCCGACAAAAGAGTATCGTTACTAAAATGTTGCAGAGTTTGGGCTGGGAAGACATGGGGGAAAGGAGACGAGCTACTTGATTAAGTGGTATGTTCCTAGCTGTTAGTTGAAAGGTAGCGTCGAATGATATTAGTAGACGAATAAGTTTGAGTGTTGATTTTAAAACTAGAAAGGATCACCGGGTGAAGACAGAGTTGGAATTCTAGAGGATAAATTGGGACAAATATACTTTTATAGGTAGAGGAGTTAGGGATTTGAATAATTTGCCAAGGGAGATATTTACGAAATTTCCAATTTTTTGCCATCATTTAAAAACGGCGTGAAAAAAAGAGGGAATCTGCCTCCTGGGCTACTGCTCTAAATGCATGTCAATGCTGACTGATTGATTCTTAAGTTCTCGCTACCACGTTGGTTTGGCTTCCACTACTAAATAAAAAGTACATAAAGGAAGTATAACGTTTATTTTATTTATTTCAAATTCATAACACAGTTAAATGTATCTCGGGCATCAGTTTGATATTACTTGGTATTTTGTGCCCTTTCCTTCTTCCGGACAGATACAATAGTTATCTACACATTTGTATAACTTGACATCCAGCCATTCTGGGTCACAGAGTACTGCACAGTCGACATCGTCCCTGCAAACCGCTGAAACAGGATTATTGTTAAACTTATTTTATTGTTATTTTAAATATACAACCGTTAATACACATACACGGATATTATTTACATTGTAACAATTTATTCGTTCATGGCCCGCAAATGTAGCAATGATATAGGCTTTTTCGCCTTATGCCGTGTCAAGAAAGCAAGGGGAAATTCTTCACGTTTCACAGCGAAATTTGTTCCACGCCTTCAGAAGAAAATCCCGACTGTTCATGAGGAAGACTTCTACAATTTATTGGACAATTTATTGGAGAAGACTTTCTCGTGAACATTTGAGATGTTCTTCTGAAGGAGCGGAGCAAGATTCTCTGGAAAACGTAAAGAATTTCACATTATTTTCTTACCACGGTATGAGCTCAAAACGCCTATATGATGTCTACTATTATTTACATTACATTGTGTATTACTTTATGGAAACAACAAGTAACTAAGGTCTTTTCTTATTTGAAAAAGCATCTGCAAATGCGTATTTCAAGGGTTATTGGTGTTGTTGCACATTCTAAACATAATGATATATTTCACAATTATGATTATTCATTTCCCTTATCAAGCTCCTACCGAGTTGTGATATTTATGGTAACTTTCCACCTTCCCCCAGCCAACCACCATAGTTCCTTCTTAAATTTGTTGTAGGTTTCTCACACTCCGGTAGAATGCATTTCTCTTAATATCCAGCTTTGCATCCTGCATCAGTTCGCTTGTCTGTACTGGAAGCTCTCCAAAATTTCAAGGTTTTCATAATTCCCTTCCCTCTTATTTCTCCTCTGTGAATACCATTGTCTGCTGTAGATGCAGCAATGTAGTGAAAATAATAGCACTGCTACTGTCACTAACTATAATTAAGTATATAGAATTTCACCTAACACAAATACAATAACATATCAGAATATGCGTGTAACAGTTTACAATCGAACGGCATACATACATAGGTACATTACATAAATTATCATTGTAGACTGTTATGCCTTTCAGCGTTCAGTCTGCAAGCCTCTGTGAATTTACTAAGCGTCGCCACAATCATCGATTTGCAACTAGTGTCGTGGCCCAATTTAGTTCAACACCTCTTATCTCTAAATCGTTAGAGGCTGAGTCTAACCATCGTCTTCTTGGTCTACCTCTACTTCTCTTACCCTTCATAACAGTGTCCATTATCCTCCTAGGTAACCTATCCTGCTCCATTCGCCTCATATGACCCCACCATCGAAGCCGGTTTATGCATACAGCTTCATCCATCGAGTTCATTCCTAAATTACCCCTTATCTCCTAATTCCGAGTACCCTCCTGCCATTGTTCCCACCTGTTTGTACCAGCAATCATTCTTGCTATTTTCATGTCTGTTACTTCTAACTTATGAATAAGATATCCCGAGTCAACCGAGCTTTCGCTCCCGTAAAGCAGAGTTGGTCTGAAAACAGACCGATGTAAAGATAGTTTCGTCTGGGAGCTGGGAGAACACACAACCTAAATACTTGAAATTATCGACCTGTTCTAGTTTTGTATCACCAATCTGACATTCAATTCTGTTGAATTTCTTACCTACTGACATTAGTTTAGCCTTCGAGAGGCTAATTTTCATACCGTACTCATTGCACCTATTTTCAAGTTTCAAGATATTAGACTGCAGGCTTTCGGCACAATCTGCCATTAAGACCAAGTCGTTAGCATAGGCCAGACCTCTTTCTACATTTCCACCTAACTGAATCCCTCCCTGCCATTTTATACCTTTCAGCAGATGATCCATGTAAACTACGAACAGCAAAAGTGAAAGATTACAGCCTTGTCTAACCCCTGTAAGTACCCTGAACCAAGAACTCATTCTACCATCAATTGTCACTGAAGCCCAATTGTGAACATAAATGCCTTTGATTGATTTTAATAATCTACCTTTAATTCCATAATCCCCCAGTATGGCGAACATTTTTTCCTCTGTACCCTGTCATATGCTTTCTCTAGATCTACGAAACATAAACACAACTGTCTATTCCTCTCGTAGCATTTTTCAATTACCTGGCGCATACTGAATATCTGATCCTGACAGCTTCTCGGTGGTCTGAAACCACACTGGTTTTCATCCAACTTCCTCTCAACGACTGAACGCACCCTCCCTTCCAAGATGCCAGTGAATACTTTGCCTGGTATACTAATCAATGAGATACCTCGATATTTGTTGCAATCCTTCCTGTTCCCTTGCTTATAGATAGGTGCAATTACTGCTTTTGTCCAATCTGAAGGTTACCTTACCAACACTCCATGCTAATCTTACTACTCTATGAAGCCATTTCATCCCTGCCTTCCTACTACAGTTCACCATTTCAGGTCAAATTTCGTCTATTCCTGCTGCTTTATGATAATGGAGTTTATTTACCATCCTTTCCACTTCCACAAGCGTAATTTCTCCAACATCATTTTCCTGCTCCCCATGAGCTTGGCTGTTCGCAACACCACCACGATGATTTCCTTTTACATTGAGAAGATCTTCAAAATATTTCCTCCACCTCTCCAGTGATTTCCTCCTGTGGGTGGGGGCGGTAGAATAATACCCACGGTCCCCTGCCAGTCGTAAGAGGCGACTAAAAGGGGCCTCAGGCACTCTGAACTTTGGAGTGTGGGTTGGCGTCCACGGGGCCCTCAGCTGAGTTGTACTTCCTCTTAAAACAATAATCACCACCACTAATCACCACCGTCTGCCGCCTGTGGGTGGGGGTGGTAGAATAACACACATGGTATCACCTGCCTATCGTAAGACGCGACTAAAAGGGGCCCCAAGGGCTCTGAACTTTGGAGTGTGGGTTGGCAAACACGGGGCCCTCAGCTGAGTCCCGGGATTGCTTCCAATTACTTGTGCCAGGCTCCTCACTTTCATCTATCCTATCCGACCTCCCTTGGTCAACTCTGTTCTTTTCCGACCCCGACGCTATTAGGTTTGCGAGGGCTAGGGAGTCTTTCATTTTCAAGCCCTTCGTGGCCCTTGTCTTCCTTTGGCCGATACCTTCTTTATTCGAAGTGTCGGACCCCTTCCCTTTTTTTCTCTCCGATTAGTGTTGTATAGACCTAATAAAAGAAATAGACAGTGTGCAGAGGAAAGCAGCAAGGTTTGTAACAGGGGATTTCAGGAGAAAGAGTAGTGTATCAGAAATGTTAAAGGAATTAGGGTGGGAAACTTTAAGTAAGAGAATGGAGAAAACTAGACTTATAGGGTTATATAGAGCCTATACAGGAGAAGCAGCATGGGGAGATATCCGTGAGAGGCTTCAGTTGGAAAATAATTATATCGGCAGGACTGACCACAAATATTAAATTGGAAGAAATTTTAGTAGAAGCGATTGGGGTAAATTTTCATTTATTGGGAAGGGTGTGAAGGAGTGGAACAGTTTAGTAGGGGTAGTGTTTGATCCTTTTCCAAAATCTGTACAGATATTCAAGAAGAGAATAAACAGCAACAGAGAAAATAAATGAAAGACCGGGCGAGTTAGCCGTGCGCGTAGAGGCGCGCGGCTGTGAGCTTGCATCCGGGAGATAGTAGGTTCGAATCCCACTATCGGCAGCCCTGAAGATGGTTTTCCGTGGTTTCCCATTTTCACACCAGGCAAATGCTGGGGCTGTACCTTAATTAAGGCCACGGCCGCCTCCTTCCAACTCCTAGGCCTTTCCTATCCCATCGTTGCCATAAGACCTATCTGTGTCGGTGCTACGTAAAGCCCCTAGCAAAAATAAATAAATAAATAAATGAAATGTTAGAGGGCATTCGACCAGTGCAGGTTAATGTAAATAAAAAATGTGTGTGAATAAATTAATTGCATCCCCTAGTCTAAGGAGTTTGGACAGCCAAAGTAGGGGACTGCCTGTAGGGGTGAAGTACTGAAATCTTTCTATTAAATATAAATATAAATAATAATGACTAATGGAATTTGGGAGCCATAAATATACAAATAAATAATTCTTAAACTTTGCCGGCTGTTGAAACTCATCTTCAGGGTCGTTGCCTTGTGACAAGGAGATCTGAATCACTAGATACCTAAAAAATTAATATTGGAAAAGGAGTCCATCTGGTAATTTCCCCCACCAATAGAAATTAAACAGAATATATATTAATCTCATACAATTTACTTAGTCAATTAAACCTGTATTTACCTAGAAATCCGAGCAGAGCTCGTCGTGATACACCCTTGAACATATATAACAAAATAAAGAGAATATTGATATAAATAATAAATGTCTTAATTTATGAAATAACTCTCTCTCAATAACTGGTACTCAGTTTATTCCGCAACGCAAAATATTCACACGCAGTCATGACTCATTTTTCAAGAATGGACTCCACTTTGCTGATGGCGTTGGTATAGTTTGAAAAGGCCCAACACGTTACCTTACGTAGACTCTCCGTAGAATTATATATGGCTAACATTCATAACCATAGAATGTTGTTACACTCCAGCATCTTTCTCCCTGGTTCCTTCAACAGCAGATCTCGAACTCCCAACATGGCATGGGACATCTTCCTCACAACTCGTACAAAACACCTCTCAGATTACCACCAGTATCACCTCTGCACACTGCAAGCTGCAACTTCCAACTGCCGACGCGTGCTTGCACCACACTAGCCCAAGCCAACACAACAGCATCTTAAAATAGCCCAGTTCCTGGAATTTTCCACCTCAGCTCCGTCAACACGTAAACCCCCGCTCGGAGACTCGTCACGTACACAACCGGGAGATAAACTGAGTGATCGAAACACACTAGTCCCAAATAAAATATAGAGAGTATCCATAATAACGAGAGTTCCAAAAAGAGTTACTAAGCCGCGACGGCTAAATACACACATAAATGAAATATACACATGAATAAATAATAATAATAATAATAATAATAATAATAATAATAATAATAATATTAATAATAATAATGACAATAATAATAATAATAATAATAATAATAATATCTGACCGGGGTTTGTCAGGTTACAATACTCTCCCTTTGTTTTCCAACAGATGCAAATGTTGGCAAAACAACACAAATCAGGTGGCTGATGGCCCAAGGACAGCTCCTCAAACTACCCATCAAATATACAATATACAACATTAGGGATCCCGATGGTATCTCCTCAAATTGAACACATTATAAGTTCCAATACATTTCCTATTAGCATCAATTAAGGAATATGCACACCTCCCTATCCTTCTCGCAACAATAAAAGGACCCTTAAACAATTGAAAAAACTTAGACATGGTCTTATCCTCAGCGTTAGATGGGTGAGGCACTCGCAACAATACTTCATCTCCTACCTCTAAACTATCAGAGCACCTATTCTGAACTATCCTCGCACGTTTCTGACCAGACTTAACCAGCTTCTCCCTAGCAAGCTGTACAAATAGATCCTGAGGAACCTCCTCCACGCTCTCCAACCTCAATATCTTGGCCAACTCAAAATCAGGCTTTCTCCCAAAGTGCACCTCAATGGGTGTAAGACCAGTACTCTCATGTCTTGTGACATTGAGCCAATTTTCCATCCTACTTAAATGTTCATACCAAGAGCTATGATTATGACTTACATAGGTCCTAAACATCCGTCCAAGTTCCCTCATGACTCTCTCAGACATGTTTCCACAAGGAAACCTTATAGACGAATATGTTACCTGAATACCTCTGTCCTGTAGAGTCTTCTTCCAGATGTTCGAAGTGAACTGTGAGCCGTGATCGGATAGGATCCTCCTAGAGTTACCGAATTCCTCGCAATACTTACTCACTGCATTGGCACATCCTCTAGCAGAAGCCTTCCGAAGTGGGTATAATTTAACAAATTTAGAGAACGAGTCAAGTATTACAAATATATATCGGTAGCCATACCTAGACTTAACCAACGGTCCATAGATGTCCACACACAGTAACTCACCTATATCCTCGGTTATCACAGCCTGCCTCGGCCCGTGCATATACCTATTTGGGTGTTTACACTTCTGACACACATCGCAAGTAGCCAAAGTCTGACGGACTTGTCTACCCATATTGCGCCACACAAAGTGATACTGAATTGCACATAATACCTTCTCCGCACCAAAGTGACCTAATTCCTTATGGAAATACCAAATCATGTCTTTCCGCAAGGCTTGAGGCACTACAACCCTCCATACATCCTTATGACATATGCGAGCTACTAAACCACTCAGAAGTTTATACCTCATATTCCCTTTTTCCACAATAGTGTCAGGCTCAGCAGCCTCTAACTCAAATAAAATATCACACAACTCCTCATCCTGTCCCTGTTCCAATTTCATCTTCGAGAGTTTCCTAGTAAAACGTTTCTCCACTACCTTGAGAAATTCCAGAGGGTTAAACTGCTTACCATTAAACTTAGGCAGCTCAATTTCCTTAATAATATGCCTTTGTATGCTAGAACTCTGAACATCACCTGAGGACCTGACTGATTGAATCTTTTCGTCAACCCTCTGTAATACATCTGCCTTCCATACATCAATATGACTAGCGTTCTCTCTGACCTGATGTTCAATTACACCTTGTTTACTTATCACATTGTGAATACTGTTAAAGTTATCTAAAATTTTATCCTGACATTTAGAATTATTTTCAACAAGTTTAGCTTCAAGATTATTAGCAACGTTACAAATTACTCGGTTAAATTCACTTTTATTTGATTCAGATATACCCCTAATTTCTTCAATTTGCCTATCATGCTCAGACAATTTACCATTAATTTCTACACATTGATAGTTTAATTCCTTCCTCATCTCCATAATACATGAATCGACTTTCTCACTTAACCTCTTTACTTGATTATCCATCCTATCACTAATTTCCTGAACTTGTTTTTCAATTTTAGCAACATTAATTTCCATTTTCTGATTATTATCCTCAAGTTTACTTTCAAGTTTCTGTGTTAACTCATCATTCTGCTCTCTAAGTTTACTTTCAAGTTTATTAGTAAATTCACTCAAAATATGAACTAATTGGTCTAGCTGCTGGTCACTATTATCGCTACTCTGCTCCGATAGAGATGATGAAGCATTGTCCCCGGTTACCATCGAATCTAACACAACATTTAAATTATTATCGCCCATTGTGGCTTCACTCTCTGAATTAATCATGTCAACGGTATAGTTTGCTCCCCCTGTACTACAATTAATATGCACTTTCCTTTCCACACTCCTATTTCTTAATTTTAACAGATTAATATTTTTTCTCGTCCAACTCATCACCTTGCGTTTCCCACATACGCAAAATTTCCACAAGACATATTATACACTCCACAGCGAACAAGAAATCTCCACAACAACTGTACATATCATGAAATTTGAGAGCAACTATACCATTTCTGTGTGCATACCCTATCGTGACTCAGATCAGTCTTGCCCCACGTTGCTAGCGACATTGAAATCTTTCTATTAAATATAAATATAAATAATAATGACTAATGGAATTTGGGAGCCATAAATATACAAATAAATAATTCTTAAACTTTGCCGGCTGTTGAAACTCATCTTCAGGGTCGTTGCCTTGTGACAAGGAGATCTGAATCACTAGATACCTAAAAAATTAATATTGGAAAAGGAGTCCATCTGGTAATTTCCCCCACCCATAGAAATTAAACAGAATATATATTAATCTCATACAATTTACTTAGTCAATTAAACCTGTATTTACCTAGAAATCCGAGCAGAGCTCGTCGTGATACACCCTTGAACATATATAACAAAATAAAGAGAATATTGATATAAATAATAAATGTCTTAATTTATGAAATAACTCTCTCTCAATAACTGGTACTCAGTTTATTCCGCAACGCAAAATATTCACACGCAGTCATGACTCATTTTTCAAGAATGGACTCCACTTTGCTGATGGCGTTGGTATAGTTTGAAAAGGCCCAACACGTTACCTTACGTAGACTCTCCGTAGAATTATATATGGCTAACATTCATAACCATAGAATATTGTTACACTCCAGCATCTTTCTCCCTGGTTCCTTCAACAGCAGATCTCGAACTCCCAACATGGCATGGGACATCTTCCTCACAACTCGTACAAAACACCTCTCAGATTACCACCAGTATCACCTCTGCACACTGCAAGCTGCAACTTCCAACTGCCGACGCGTGCTTGCACCACACTAGCCCAAGCCAACACAACAGCATCTTAAAATAGCCCAGTTCCTGGAATTTTCCACCTCAGCTCCGTCAACACGTAAACCCCCGCTCGGAGACTCGTCACGTACACAACCGGGAGATAAACTGAGTGATCGAAACACACTAGTCCCAAATAAAATATAGAGAGTATCCATAATAACGAGAGTTCCAAAAAGAGTTACTAAGCCGCGACGGCTAAATACACACATAAATGAAATATACACATGAATAAATAATAATAATAATAATAATAATAATAATAATAATAATAATAATGACAATAATAATAATAATAATATCTGACCGGGGTTTGTCAGGTTACAGTACAGTGGGGACTTCGAGGGCCCTGGG
The DNA here is from genome assembly GCF_040414725.1 of Anabrus simplex. Classification (NCBI taxonomy): domain Eukaryota; kingdom Metazoa; phylum Arthropoda; class Insecta; order Orthoptera; family Tettigoniidae; genus Anabrus; species Anabrus simplex. Next base: position 1,728,464,929 of record NC_090265.1, on the reverse strand, counting down.
ACCGCTACGGTAGCTGTGAAGGCCCTTCAGGAACTCTGAAAAGTGTTGGCAAAAGGGGCTCTGGTTAACACGCAGCATGTCGTTATGCTACTTAGGTTCCAGAATGGGTAAAGGAAAAAAAAAGTAAATAAATTCAATGTAAATTTTAATCTTATACCAGTTGTGCAGTATCATTTGAAGTAATTCCACATACTGTATATCAGTTGACTATATTTGTAAGTAGTACAGGAGATATTATTAGTAGAATTTTGTAAACAATATAAATTTACTAAGGATGAGCTGTGTGTTTAATAGAAAAAATTGTTAGCGTAAATTGTATAATATTGTATTATAGGAAAATTTTATTCTCTTGTTAATTTAATATTTAGTGCTTGACAATAATGTATTTTAGTGTATCATTTGCCACCGAGGTAGGCACCTCATTTGCAAATAAAGAGATTTTGATTTGATTTTTGATTGGGATGGTTGCCCAGTTGTACTTCCTCTTAAAACAATAATCACCACAACCACCACCACCTCCCTTGGCCAACTCTTGTTATTTCTTGACTCCGACGGTATTACGTATGGAGGCCTAGGGAGTCTTTCATTTTCATGCCCTTTGCGACCCGTGTCTTCCTTTGGCCGATAACTTCATTTTTCGAAATGTCGGATCCCCTCCATTTTTCTCTCTGATTAGTGTTATATAGAGGATGATTGCCTAGTTGTACTTCCTCTTAAAACAATAATCACCACCACCACCACCACCACCATACAGATACAATAGACTTCCTGGACTACTTAGGCAACATGATGTAACCTAAACATAACTTCCCGTGAGTTAATATACATATAAACGTAATTATGTTTCGTGAATGAATTTAAACTCATCAGGGATTATTTACAAGTAGGAAACATAGCCTAACCTACAATAGATCAGCTACCGATACATGGGATGTATCAGAACTTAAGTGACAAAAATATCAAGGATGCTTGTGCTTTAGGGAAGAGAAGGGGATGGAAGGGAAGTGTTATGTATGATGGAGATCGAGATAATGCTCTGCGCGTATGTACAAATTTCCTCATTTGACGCACAGGATGGTGCTGGTCTCTTGCACAGTTCGTTTATTAAGCAGCCGTAACTGCACACACAGTACTGTAATACAGACACACTTGTCAGTCAAGGAATGCACCAGATAGTTTCTCCTCTCGTCTGTTGGTCGCAGTAACGTTCTTTATTACCGTATATAACGTGTTCAAAGGTGCAAAGCTGTGACCCCGTAATTGTTTATTCCTTCACTCACAACATTTTAAATGATATGGAATACTGAAAGAAGGAAACAGTATGCTTAATGGTTTGATTACAGTGGATATTCAATACGCTCCCCTCCTATTTCGATGCACAGTTCACAACGGTGTAGTAGTGACCTTTGGACTCTGTTCAGGATGTGTGGTGTGTCGCGAACAACCTGGAAAGCTGTGAAGCTGTCACCGTTCTTGGTACAAGTTCATTTTCTCTTTCTACGATTTTCATAGAGTAGTCAATTTAGTGCAGAACAAACTGTACTCTGTTACTGAGACTGGCAATCTACTATGCAAAACGAACGAGAAACGTGTGCGTTCGTACCGAGCAATTCCACTGTGTCCCACTTCCCCTCCCTTCTCTTCTCTTCCCGCCCCTGACGCACAGCAGCAAGCAGCAGCTGGCTCTCTGGCATAGCAAATGTGGCATGTTCGTCAATTTGAATCGCGCGCCAGGAAGTAACAAGGTAACCTCGTTTTCTCGAAAAGAAAAAAATATCTCCGCCAATTCGATTGCACCATATTTCTAACATAACACGAAGAGCATTCCTGACTTTTCGTCGGTATAGTTCTGACACACGCTGTATACAATGTGATTAGCTCATTGGCGTACCATACTACCTGCCAGGCGGTTGCGTGCGCCGTGATCATTCATACGCAGACGCCTGAAAGGCGGCCTACGGTGAGGCAGCCTTCTGCAACTAGTTGCTTCTGTCCATAGATGGCACGACATGCGTTATTACGAGGAATGACACCAGTGGCGTATGCTGGTATCAAGACGTGGGCTACCACTAGACTTAGGCTACGCCTTTTCGATAGTTAGTTTAGGGAACATCAAGCCTTAAGCATTTTGAGCTGCAGCCAACAGCCAACGGAGTTGCCCGCTGTGTTGTCAAGGCTGTTTCACAAGCTACTGCCCTGGCCTCTGCCACCGTCAATACTCAACACCTGATCAAACGAGTTGGTAGCCCAAGGTTTAGCAAACTGAAGTGCAGCTTTGAGGCTAAATGAATAGAATGCTTTGTCTTTGGTCCGACGGCCCCGGTTCAATTTTCAGAATCAACCCCCTCATAGTGTTAATTCCCCTGACTTGGGAACTGGGTGTTTATGACGTCTTCACCATTCATTTTATCCTTATTAGGTCACCACCAAGCCTATGTAGATGCCATTCACCATTATTATTATTATTATTATTATTATTATTATTATTATTATTATTATTATTATTATTATTATTATTATTATTAAATAACAATGTGACCGGGCGAGTTGGCCGTGCGCGTAGAGGCGCGCGGCTGTGAGCTTGCATCCGGGAGATAGTAGGTTCGAATCCCACTATCGGCAGCCCTGAAAATGGTTTTCCGTGGTTTCCCATTTTCACACCAGGCAAATGCTGGGGCTGTACCTTAATTAAGGCCACGGCCGCTTCCTTCCAACTCCTAGGCCTTTCCTATCCCATCGTCGCCATAAGACCTATCTGTGTCGGCGCGACGTAAAGCCCCTAGTAAAAAAAATAAAATAAAAATAACAATGTTGAATTTTACAGCGGTCATACCCATCGTTCAATGGTTAATTACCTTCCTCGGAAGATCAGTGGTGGTGTCCGACCCATGATAACGGGTTCGATTCCAACCAACAAAAGAGAACACTAAACCTGAAAGATTGCGTTTCATTTTAGCAGATCTACCAATCAAAAGAAAACTATATTCCTCCTATAACAGGAGCCCTGCAGTGTCTTCCTACAAGGATGTAGAAGTAAACGGGAGTGAAATACCAGCACTCCGTTATCTATATATTTAAGACAGAAGGATGCGGTGAGGAAGTATATACGATGAGTAACGCATGGATGACAGCAGTGGCGATCTGACGGACCGAAGCCTAGCACAGCTATCCTCCGCCGGTCCCCGCGCCTGTAGGCAGACAGCAGCAAGCCGTGTGACGCGAGTCGATGGGAAGGGACGAGAGTCTGGGTTGCAATATCAGTCTCCGAAGCCTTGTTCTCAGAAATACGTGCGACGTGTTTTCTCATTGCTTTCATGTTTTGCAAATGGAACGATGTGTCAGATGCTCACTATATAACGTGCTTTCGATTTCCATCGCTCGCATTTGAGGTTTGGGCTTCACTGATAGCCTTGGTAGCCCTCAGTATACGCCACTGAATGACACTGAGCGTGTATTACAGGAAAGCGGGCGTGAATCTTGCAGTGGTATAGCTTCAGAAAGTGATACAGGTGTATTTAATAGCGCTGAAGGTGATAGCAGCGTGAAAAATGTTCGACTGAAAGTGAGGACGGGTTTGAATGTGTCAATGATGATGAAGCGCAGCTTGCCCCCTAAAAAGACAAAGAATGCGAAAGAAGGCGGCTGGAATTAGAGTAATGCAGGTGATAAAAACCATTTTACGGGATATTCTGGAATAAATCTCACCATAAACGGGAACCTCTCTCCCGACCCCTCAACTCCCCCTGTGGGTGGGGGCGGTAGAATAACACCCACGGTATCCCCTGCCTGTCGCAAGAGGCGACTAAAAGGGGCCTCAGGGGGTCTGAACTTTGGAGCGTGGGTTGGCGACCACGGGGCCCTCAGCTGAGTCCTGGCATTGCTTCCACTTACTTATGCTGTGATAGTACATATAGTACATATATCACACCCCCTAATTATATGTAAAAGTTAGAGATATTATTGTCAGTATTCGATTTATTATTATTATTATTATTATTATTATTATTATTATTATTATTATTATCAGTATTTCATTTGTATATTTTGCCATTTATATTGGTAAGCTGGAAGATATCCACATATGTAGGTATGAGTAATTTTTTTTGCACGAGTGGGAAAACATTGCTTTAATAACTCTGGTAATTTGGTTGAGTCATATGGCTACCCCAGTGTTTGTTGTGATGTACTTGTGTCGGGAAATTCATGAGTCATGTATATATCCCAGCCTGATGAGATGAGCTTGTTGTTGTATTAGGAAAGTTTGGTGACTCATGGAATATACCCCAGAGTATGTTATTGTCTTGGGAGGAAGAAGTAGTTCAGAGCAAGGTCTTGACAAGAGGTTCACTCACGATTGGCTGGCAAACACCAATCCAGACGTATCATCTGAGAGGAGGGGGATGTTGATGTCTATAAAGGTTGATCATAAGGCGGCAACCAGAGACATTGTAAGGGTGATTGTAAGGGTGATTGTAAGGGTGATTGTAAAGGAACGAGAAGGAAGATAACTACAACCAGTAACACTGTACGGGAAGGAAGTAGTGCTGATACACGGTACTGGAGTGACACGGCTGCAATGGACAGGACTTCAAACGTTCATGGAGCGTAGTCTTGTTATGTTCGTGGAAAGTGGCTGATTGTGGAGAGTGCTTGCGCATTAAGTAATGTAGCACTTGTGGTGGCCTAGCATTATATGTTGGTGAAAGCTATCTCAGACTTTCCATAATTTATGTTGAGGATCGACAGACGTGTGTATATATCTTTACAACAAGTGTTAAAATATGTGAACACAGTAGTACAGTACAAGGTATAGTATCTGTGTGATGTGATAACTGCCGATTATGAGAATCGGTAAGTCGAATTGATATAGAGACAGTGAAGGGGATTTATCTTCATACATGTACATTGTTCATCGGACCATCTACAAATGGTAGCTTAGTTCTCGCTTTCGTTTTCCCACTGTTTTCATTATTGTTGTTATTGTAAATATGGAGTCTTCCAGCAATCTTTAGTGTGTGTATTATATGTATAATGTTGTATGTTGATGAGGTGCTCATGCACGGAATTTGTTCAGAATATAGTTAGCTATTTTAGAATCGGTGTTATTGATGAACCTAGGTGCAGTTCCTACCTAATTAGTCGTTTTCAGGAGGTTAGGTAAGGCCTGCAGCAGATGTACCAGTACGCAGCATTATGTACACGCTCTGGGATATACAGTTTATCATGCTCTTATCTAAATTCGAGGGATCCATTCTGGTGAACTCTGGCGCCCATATTACGGACATTTCGGTTAATTATGCTTATTAATTTTATTAAGTTTTTGAGTAATTTTATTTATATATTTTTATTCATGATTTTATTTATTATTATCATCAGAAAGTTACAATCCAGGCTCCTCACTTTCATCTATCCTATCCGACCTCTCTTGGTCAACTCTTGTTCTTCTCCGACCCCGACGCTATTAGGTTTGCGAGGGCTAGGGAGTCTTCATTTTCACGCCCTTCGTGGTCCTTGTCTTCCTTTGGCCGATATCTTCATTTTTTCGAAGTGTCGGATCCCTTCCATTTTTCCCTCTGATTAGTGTTATATAGAGGATGGTTGCCCAGTTGTACTTCCTCTTAAAACAATAATCACCACCACTCAAAGATGTTTACTCTCCAGAGTAGTATAGAGGTGTACCTAGAAGAATGTCTACTTAAATTTTGGAGAGTCGAGCTGAGTGGCTCAGACGGTTAAGGCGCTGGCCTTCTGACCCCAACTTGGCAGGTTCGATCCTGGCTCAGTCCGGTGGTATTTGAAGGTGCTCAAATACGTCAGCCTCGTGTCGGTAGATTTACTGGCACGTAAAAGAACTCCTGCGGGACTAAATTCCGGCACCTCGGTGTCTCCGAAAACCGTAAAAGTGTAGTTAGCTGGACGTAAAACAAATAACATTATTATTATTATTATTATTATTATTGTTATTATTATTATTATTATTATTATTATTATTATTATTATTATTATTAAATTTTTGAGAAGATCATGCTACATACAATTCAATTCACAGAAAAGGCCCGGTTTGGTATTGAATCTATAAAATTTCTGAGTCTGACAGCGGATACTCTCTGGGGTTTTCTATTTATACAGGAAAGAAAACAGCCGAATTAGAAGCGACTGGAATGTTGTCGACTGAGGCTATAGTCATGCAAATTATGGAACCATTTCTTGAGAATGGGCACACAGTTTATGTTGATAACTGTAAGTTTCACCATCCCTGTTCGTAAATTTGTCTTTCAAAGAAACAAATGCAATAGAAACAATACGGTGTCAATATGAAAAATATGCCACAAGACTTCAGGTCAGAGGAAATGGAGAAGGGGCACACTATGGTGGTGTATTTACACAAGATAATGGGACTAAAAATGGATGGACAGAAAATCTGTCACTGTTCTATCTACTTGCCGTGATAAGGAGGAAATTATAGGTACAGGAAAATGGGATACAAAAATCTCAAAGCCAAATGTAGTAATCAATTATATTAACTGTATGAATTGTAGTCTCTCGATAAGCACGATCAGTAGTTATCTTTCCCTGTAATGCTAAGGGGTATAAGAAAATATTCTTTTATCTTATGGATGTAGCAATATTCAACAGCTACGCAAACAAAAAGAGTCACGAGAAACGAACTACACTTCACAGGATTTAGAGTCCTCCCAGCAGACGCCAAGAAACGAGCACTATCATCCAGCTCCGCGTAACACCAATTTAGCGACTTGCTCATTTCCTCCTGCTCTTCCTGCATAGACCGTATTTCCTCTATTAAAAACCTCTCATGCATCATGTCCACTGCGGTGAACGACTATTAATTGTTGATATTAACTGTCAATGTAACACATACACCAGAGATGCTTTGTTTTCTTTTACATAACAGTCCTATAATCAAAGGTACTGCTTCCATCCCCCATCAACATCTACGTGTACCAACCACCCTCCTCATCACATTACAGAAGTCTTCATGAGTACCTCTGGCTCAGCCTCAAAGGGATTACCGACCTACGGTCGTGCAAGTATACTCGCGCTTTGTAGTATGTGCCCATGGCCTGTCCAGTGGCGGTTCGTGCATAAAGGGCTTTGTGGCCTCGCCCTACTGCCTTTTCAGAAACATTCTCTAATTGATTACATAAACAGATGGACAAATGTAGCGAAGTCCAACTTATGGGGTGTGTCGTTCAGTTATACAATGGCTATCTTAAGTATTTAGGCTGTAAACATTTCGCTTTTCTATTTTATGGAAATGGCAAAAGCTTTCACACAGTGGCTGCTGTCCAACAAGCGCAATCCTTTCTCTTTAGTTTTGAGGCACTCGGACAGTGGCAGGAGAGCCCTCAGTAGGTCCCTAGCCTTGGCAAGTGTGCGGGTTGCGGGAGTAGACTGGGATGACAATATGGGCTTGTCAGGGGAAGGAAGAGTGCAGGCGGATGTATGGTCTGTCTGGCAGAGCCCTTTAGCAGGACCCTTGAGTTAGCAAGTGTGCGGGGTGAGGAGTGCGGGAGGAGCCTGGAAGGACGATATAGGCTTGTCAGCGGAAGGAAGAGTGCAGGCGGGTGTAAGCGCTGAACGGCGGAACCCTCAGCATCATTGCAAACCACTTTGCAATGTTCCTAGCCCTTGTCACCCCACATCTTACATTAATCGTTGTTGGAGATTAATTCCAAAACATTTTACAAAACAATGAATTCCAATATACTGACTTTTTAAACAATTCAGTACTACAAAGAAGCTAAAATAAAGATTCAAAATGTAACCATTACGTGACGGCACTATTTGAAGTGTGATCAAATTGTTAAATATATTTTCGTGCTTTTGAAATTTGAGCAAGGAGAGAGAAATTAGGGAGTGCACTGTTTGTTTTTATGAATGTCGTTCTTATCACTTCTGACTGTGATCAGTGAAACAGTGCTGTGCCATAGTAGTCAGGAATGCATTAGCTGTTAGCCTGTTAATGTGTGTACATAAACACCATTGTAGGTAGTTAATTAATTAATGTTGTGGTGCAAGTAGATTTCTATTCAGCCAGTGTCATCGGATTATTATTATTATTATTATTATTATTACCGGGCGAGTTGGCCGTGCGTGTAGAGGCGCGCGGCTGTGAGCTTGCATCCGGGAGAAAGTAGGTTCGAATCCCACTATCGGCAGCCCTGAAGATGGTTTTCCGTGGTTTCCCATTTTCACACCAGGCAAATGCTGGGGCTGTACCTTAATTAAGGCCACGGCCGCTTCCTTCCAACTCCTAGGCCTTTCCTATCCCATCGTCGCCCAAAGACCTATCTGTGTCGGTGCGACGTAAAGCCCCTAGCAAAAATATTATTATTATTATTATTATTATTATTATTATTATTATTATTATTATTATTATTATTATTTATTCATCTAAAAGTATCGTGGTGCTGGTTTGAGAAAACTGAACCGACTGGGGAGGGGAAAGGAATGGCGGCACTGGTCTACCAGAGTAAAATGTCACGAACCACCACTAGGCCAGTCGGCAATAATGATCGGTCTTTGAATGTTGAAAGCTTAACGTGATAATTGCAAAAATTCGTATACATACTCCATTATGGTAAAACACATCGCAAATGTTCTTCATGTCAACATGTATTAGGATAATATTAAACAATTATAGACTTACTAGCAATTACCCGCGCCTTCGCTCGCGTGCATTTGGTAATTTTATCAAAGTAATTGTTCCTCGGCATTGTACTAAGACATTATCTGAAAATTCCTAAAGTATAAAAACTCACCCATAAATTGAGTTTCATTTACCCCAGAAATTCTTTGTAAACCATGTTTGTAGTATTACCTTTTGGGGCTAAGACGGCCATGCGACATACTTTTGAAACAGTCTTCTCTCAAGTCGAAAAAATTAATACATATTTTTAAAGGAGATTCCGAATACCTATTCCCCACATCTGTAACAACTTCAGTTTTTTAGATATACATAAATATCCCCATAAAAGAACTCAACCTCTTGATCAGTCCTTCACCCATCCCCACCCCACCTAAGTGTACTTTCCTAAAACAAAAATACATGTTTATTTATTTTTAAAGGAGATTCCAAAATACACATTTTTACGTCTCTAACATCTTTAGGTATTAAGATATAAGTATCCTCATAAAAGTAATTCAACTCCTTTTTCACACCCCTTTCCTACCCGTTAAGTTTATACCGCCACCTCCCCAAAAGTGCGTGTTTATTTTTCGAGGAGATTCCTTATATCAATTTTCACGTCTTTAACATCTTTAATTTTTGTGATATAAGTATCCTCATACAAAGAATTCAACTAATTTTTCAATCCATTCACCCACCTTAAGTGGATTTTCCGAAGGCAAAAGAGCACGTGTTTCTTTACTTAGAAAGAAAATTCCAAATACAAATGTTCATGCCTCCAACGTCTTCAGTTTTTGAGATATAAGTATCCTCATATAAAGAATTCAACTCTTTTTTCATCCCAGCCAGTTAAGTTGATTCCCCGCCCCTCAGATAAATGCGTTTTTTTTATTTTTAAAGGAGATTCCAAGTATACATTTTCACGTGTGTATCCTTAACTTTTTGAGATGGAAGTTTCTCCATAAAAATAATTATATTTTTTCATTTCCTTTCACCCTCCCCCTTAAGTGAATTTTCCAAAAGCCAAAAATACTTGGTTCTTTATTTTTAAAGGAACTTCCAATTGCCAATTATCACGACTGTAACATCTTCAGTTTTGAGTTATATATATCCTCATAAAAATAAATTAAACTACTTTTTCACCGCCCCCACCCCAAGTTGATTTCCCCCAACACTCCCCCCACAAAAAATGCGTAATTTCTTTATTTTTAAAGGAGATTCCGAATACTAATTTTCACGCCTGTAACCTTCAGTTTTGAGATAAAAGTTTCTTCAGAAAAAGAATTCAATTTTCTTCACTTCCTCTCACACTCCCCCTCAAATGAATTTTCCAAAAACAAACACTAGGCTTTCGAAATCCAATTATCACGAATGCAACTTCTTCAGTTTTTGAGATATAAGTATCCCCATACAAAGAATTCAACTAATTTTTCAATTAATTCACCCCCCTTAAATAGATTTTCCAAAGTCAAAAGATTCCGTGTTTCTCTATCCTGAAAGAGAATTCCAAATACAAATTATCATGTCTGTAACATCTTCAGTTTTTGAGATATAAATATCCTCATGAAAAAATTCATCTCCTTTTTTACTCCACCTCCACACCTTAAGTTGGTTTCCCCTCACCCAAGAAATGCGTTTTTCTTTATTTTTAAAGGAGATTCCAAATACCGAGTTGCACGTCTGTAACCTTCAGTTTTGAGTAATAAGTTCCCCAGAAAAAAATTCAAATTTCACTTCCTTTCACACTCCCCACTCAAGTGAATTTTTCAAAAACAAATAGTACCCGATTCTTTAAAAGAACTTCCAAATACCAATTATGATTGTACCGGGTGGTACACCTCCACGTCGCTAATTCAAACTTTGCGCCAGTTGAAACTCCCCTACTGGAGGAAGTCTGAACTTGATCTAATGAGTTAATTTTCAAGTTTCTCAGAAGATGTCACTACTTGGAAATTTTGAAGTTTCCGAACTGGGTCGTTTTCGATGTATTTTTGTTTTACCTGTAGTAAGAAGTGTGAACTTTCTCTTCTAGAGGACACTACTGAAGAACTACAATGGTGCACCCTAGTGCGAAGTGAAAGAACTGTTTTTTGGAGAAATTTTTATTTCAAAAGTTTGTTTCTTGTTAAATTTCTTTCTGTTATTGTTTAAGTTGGCTGTATAATCCTTTCTTTCCCCTTGTTTTGAATTTAGCCAATCCCGAATTTCTTTAATTAATTTATGACCAATCAGGTGTATCTTCCTCAACGGGGATATGCTGCTTAACCCTAGCCAATAAAGTTTTTGTGGGAGGGTGTTCTCATTCCTCAAACGCCGCGAACTTTCCGCGAGAGTATATAAACTGCTGATTTTAGGGTCTCCGGGCCACTTCAGTACCATCTTTCAGTGTGTAAAGTACATAGCAGGGGGCGGGAAGCGCCACTTCCTTCGGGCTGCAATTCAACAACAAGGTAATGGCCGTTTAATAACTTCTTTTCTTGCTAGCTCAGCAGTTTAACTCTCGGGGCGGGTCCGAAGCTTTTCCTCCATGTAACTTTTCCCTAAAATGTAAAGACTCTTTGTATCTATTCTCTCTTAAGCTGCATATCGGGATAGAGAGTGCTTAACCCTCTCGAGGTCCCACTCCTATTGCATTGAGGTGAACTTATTTTCTCTACTTTTCTTCCTTAACGTAATGTAAATTGTTTCTTTCTAAAGTCACCTCTTGAGTATGGGATTAGCCCTTGCATTAGTGGCCTAGAGCCAGATTAGGTTTTAAACAAATGTATTAGGAGCGCAGATCGCCTCCTCTCAAGTTGGTATTTTAGAGGCCATGTAATTAACCTTTTCTCACTTAATAGGCCTCAGTAGGTTGGGTATTTTACCCCTGTGTTTATGTCCTTAGAGGACAGCTTGAAGGTGGAATTTGGTGTGGCCTTTGACAGGTTTAAATTTTGATAGCAAGTTGCTCTTTCTTGAAAATTTTGTTTTCTGCGCGCCTCAAGGAGGCCTTACTGTGTAATTTGGAGCAAGTGCTCCTGGGCATGAATGGGGTTTTCTGCCCCTCTGTTGAAACTTGTGTTGGGGTAAAGTTGGGCTAATTGCCCAAGAATTGTGAGTTCGGGGCTCGAAGCCCAAATCTTGTGAATACTGTAATTAATTTGTTACCTTGCTACTCTGTACCTGCCATTATTGTTATTTCTTGATTTTGCTAAAAAAATATAACCTTGTTAAATTTTAAATTAACTTTAATTTCGTAGCCTGAGACCTGTTCACCCCCGCACCTTCTTTCACCTCTACTAATCCACGAAACAACGGTAACAATGATGACTGTAACTTCTTTAGGTTTTGATATATATGTATCGTCGTAAAAGGAATTCATCCCCGGTTTCATCCCCCCCCCCCTTTCCAAGTTAATTCCCACAAAATTCGTGTTGCTATATTTTAAAGGAGATTCCAAATGCCAGTTTTCACGTTTGTAATATCTTTAGATTTTTTGGTATATACATTGTCATACAAACAATTCAACTAATTTTTCAATTCATTAACCCCACTCCCCCATTAAGGTTTTTCCATAAACAGAAGAATACGTGTTTCCTTGTTTTTAAAGGAGATTCAAAATACCAATTTTCAAATCTGCAACATGTTACATTTTTTAGATATACTGTAGATATGCTGATTTTAAAAAATCACCCACTTTTTCAGTTCCCCTTAAGTGGATTTTCCAAAAAAAAAAAAAATTCATGTTCATTTTTTTCAAAAGTTATCCCAAATACCAATTTTAAGGACTATAATACCTTCAGTTTCTGAGATATAAGTATCCTCATTAAAGGCATTCAAACATTTTTACACCCCTTTTCACCCCTCCTACTGGGATTTTCGGAAAACAAAAAATACGTGTTTCTTTATTTTTAAAGGAGATTCTAAATACCAATTGTTACATCTGTAAACTTTTAATGTTTTGAGATATAGATACACTCATTTTAAAATTTCATCCCCCCTTTTTACCCCCTTAGCGAAGGAATATCCAAAAATTCTCCCTTAGTGAGCACCTACATTTTACTTTAAATGTACCCTCAAAAATTTCATTTCATTATGTCCAGTAGTTTTGGCTCGGCGATGGTGAATCAGTCAGTCAGTCAGTCAGTCAGTCAGTCAGTCAGTCAGTCAGTCAGTCAGTCAGTCAGTCAGTCAGTCAGTCAGTCAGTCAGTCAGTCAGTCAGTCAGTCAGTCAGTCAGTCAGTCAGTCAGTCAGTCAGTCAGTCAGTCAGTCAGGACATGTTCTTTCATATATATAGACTAGCAAGATACCCGTGCTTCGCTACGGTATTATAATGAAATTTACAATTGAATGGTTAATGTTTTATATATAATCCGCTGAAATTCGCGATCTAACTCGTTTTCTGAGAGAATCCGCCAAAATTGGTGATCTGAAACATTTCTGAGAGATTATGGCAATTTTCCTCCCATTTTTCCATCTTTCTTTCCAGCAATCGATTTGGTACTTCCCATGCTAGGTCCAGGTATTCCACTCGGCCAGTTGGGTCCCTAAATCTTTGCCATCCTTTTCTATAATCATTTTAATATTGATCAAATCCTTGAGGATATCCGGCGTGGTGTCGTCTTGGGTGCCTTGGCAGTACTGAACCCGCGGCCGGACTACAGTCGTAGTCATTACCCGGCCAAGACCCGTTTCCAGCGCGGTCCGCACATTTTGACGACGGTCCAGATTATTATTATTATTATTATTATTATTATTATTATTATTATTATTATTATTATTATTATTATTATTAGATGTTCTGGACCCCACAGCAAGATGCAAGGCCGCTACTTGGCGGTAAATTAAATACTCTGCCATTGTCATTGCTGACAATGTGACCAGCACCATCGTCGTGTGTAGGCAAGTGCGCGAGATTTCTGGCGACACGAATGATATACTTCCGTGAATTATTGACCTTATTATGGAGGTGAACAATTGCACGGTCAATATCATTCATGTCGTTTATTCCAAATGTGTTTACATTTTCATTTATATGCCAGGGGAATCTACTGTAATCTAACTTTATGTACTCCAAAGGAAAAGATGGTTCTTGAAATCGAACCCAGAAGAGATTAAAAATGAACAGTTTGTGATCAGAATAAGTACATTATGAACAGTAAAATCAATTGGTTTCCACTCCATTTTCACCCCACTGCCGTTAAATTGATTTACCCCCTCCCCCACCCTCCCAGAAAAAGAAGGTGTGTTTCCTTATGTTTAAAAGAGATTCCAAATACCAATGTTCACGTCTTTTACCTTCAGTTCTGAGATATAAGTATCCCCATAAAAAGAATTCACATTTTTCACTTCCTTGCACACTCCCCCTCCCCAACTTAAGTGAATTTCCCTTTAAAAATACGTGTCTCTTTAATAGTAAAGAACCTACTAAATACGAATTATCACGACTCTAACATTTTCAGTTTTTGAGATATGTGTCCACATAAAAGGAATTCAACTCTTTTTCACCCCCGCCACCAAAATGATTTCGCCCAAAAACGCTTTCTTCTTTGTTTTTAAAGGAGATCGAAATACCAGTTTTTACATCTGTAACAACTTTAGTTTCTATTAGATGTAAGTATCTTCATACAATTAATTCAATTAATTTTTCAATTTTTCACCTCCCTCCTTCATTGGATTTTCCGAGAATTCGTGTTTGTCTAATTTTAAAGAAGATTCCAAATACCAATTTTTACGTCTGTAACATTTTATGTCTCTGAGATTTCATTCCCCTGTGGGTGGGGGCGGTAGAATAACACCCACGGTATCCCCTGCCTGTCGTAAGAGGCGACTGAAAGGGGCCCCAGGGGCTCTGAACTTTGGAGCGTGGGTTGGCGACCACGGGGCCCTCAGCTGAGTCCTGGCATTGCTTCCACTTACTTGTGCCAGGCTCCTCACTTTCATCTGTCCTATCCGACCTCCCTTGGTCAACTCTTGTTCTTTTCCGACCCCAACGCTATTAGGTTTGCGAGGGCTAGGGAGTCTTTCATTTTCACGCCCTTCGTGGCCCTTGTCTTTCTTTGGCCGATACCTTCATATTTCGAAGTGTCGGACCCCTTCCATTTTTCTTTCTGATTAGTGTTATATAGAGGATGGTTGCCCAGTTGTACTCCCTCTTAAAACAATAATCACCACCCACCACCACTCTGAGATTTCACCCCAAGTTGTCACTCCTGTTTAACACCCTTTAATTAGATTTTCCAAAATAAAAAATACGTGTTTCGTTATTTTCAAAGGAGATCCCTAATACTAATTTTCAGGTCTGTAATATCTTCTGTTTCTGAAATATAAGTATCATCATTTAAGGCATTCAACCCCTTTTTCACCCTTTCTCACCCGTTCTCACCCTTCCTATAGGGATTGTGTGAAAACAAAAGAATATGTGTTCGTTTATTTTTAAAGGGGATTCTAAATACCATTCTTTACACCTGTACACTTTAAAACAGTTGACATATATACGCTCATTTTAAAAATTCACCCCCTTTTCAAAACCCACAATAATTGGATTTTCGAAAAACAAAAGAATATGTGTTTCTTTATTTTTAAAGGAGGTCCCAAATACCAATTTTCAGGTCCGTAATATCTTCAGTTTCTGAGATATAAGTATCCTCATTACAGGCATTCAACCACTTTTTCACCCCTTTTCATCCCTCCTATTGTGATTTTCCGAAAACAAAAAATACGTATTTCTTTATTTTTAATGAAGATTCCTAATACCAATTTTTACATCTGTAAACTTTCAAAGTTTTGAGATATAGATACACTCATTTTAAAAATTCACCACCTTTTCACCCTCTCATTAATTGGATTTTCCTTAAAAAATACGTGTTTCTTTATTTTTAAAAGAGATCAAAATTACCAATTTTCAGGTCTGCAGTATCTTCAGGTTCTGAGATATAAGTACCGGTATCCTGATTAAAGGCATTCAACCACTTTTCCACCCTTTTTCACCCCTCCTATTGGGATTTTCCCAAAACAAAAAATACGTATTTCCTAATTTTTAAAGAAGATTCTAAATACCAATGTTTACATCTGTAAACTTTTAAGGTTTTGAGATATGGATACACTCATTTTAAAATTTCAACTCCCGTTTTCACCCCCTTAGCGACGGAATATAAAAAAAAATGATTTCTTAGCGAGCACCTACATCTTAATATGAATGTATCCCCAAAATTTCATTTCTTTCTGTCCAGTAGTTTTGACTCGGCGATGGTGAATCAGTCAGTCAGTCAGTCAGTCAGTCAGTCAGTCAGTCAGTCAGTCAGTCAGTCAGTCAGTCAGTCAGTCAGTCAGTCAGTCAGTCAGTCAGTCAATCAGTCAGTCAGTCAGTCAGTCAGGACAATTTATTTTATATATATACATAACTGTTATACAGAATCGAACACTTAGATATGTCCAGCCCCTGTCCATTGGGCGGTAATGAAAGTATCAAGAAAGTCGACTTAAGGTAGTGACTTACGATATTCGCCGGCAAACGTCAATGCAATGGTTAGCAGGAGCAGAACAGCGATGTTTCTCATGACTTGGCTGGTTACGTTGCGTTAGTTGTAATACCTGTAAGACCTCTCTATTTATGGCATACTTTATAGTATACTTTACAGCATACCTTATAGCATACTTATCAGTGTTATTGAGTTCATAGCAGTATTGAATCATAAGAAATGTAATAATGTAGTTTCGATATATTCCACGAAGATAAGATTATATATCGTTACAATTTCTTATATAAAACTACACGTGCAAATGAAGATAAGAACAGTGATATTGACTAGCAGTAAATCAGTCAAGGTAGTGGACTCTTTATTGCAAACACACGGTCGTTATGACACATTGCCGGTTACTCGTCAATTTACTCATAAATTAGCAAAGCTCTGAAACACGGATAATTGAATCAAGTTCGGTTGAACACCCTTGAACACTTAGATGTTCGAGGATGGTTGCCTAGTTGTAATTTCTCTTAAAACAATAATCACAACCTCACAATAGATGTTCCCAACAGTTATCCATTAGACGGTAATGAATGTACGACGAAACTTCGAACAGTAATACCCCCAGAGTTATTTTACCGTCATTTCGTCTACGTCGCGGCTTGAAAGCAAAATGTCGTTGGATTGACTGCGTTATAAAGCAACACAGTAACATGGTAATAATAAGAATATTTGTTGTAAATTTCGCTTAATGAACGATGGACTTCATAACACACATGTTACGTGCGTTTCTTAACGTTTTATACTATCCCATGCTGGGTATTCAGCCCGAAGGCTGGTTGGATCCTCAACAGGTTCACCATTAGATGTCATAGATGGGCTAGGTGTCACTGAAGAGGCGTACTAGGGAAATGAGGAGTGAGGTAGTTTCCCGTTGCTTTCCTCACCGAGCCAGAAGTTGCTATTGCACATCAGTCTGCCAAGCCCGCTGAATTGCATGCACCAACCGACTCTATGAGTGACATTTTCACACCATTCATAGCAGGGACTGGCTGCATAAGGAATGGCATTACTAGCATCACCCATACCTCAGCCACTTTCATATTGTCAAAGCCAAGGAAGAGACTGAGACAGGTCAATGAAAGTAACAATTTTATTCTAGCCCATACCAGAAGACATAGCGCACTGTAAACACTACATCTTGCCAGCAAAGGCAAATACTACCCCATACCAGCGTTAATTCGGGAATCAACACGTGATGTCACACTACGAACTTATGAGCCTTTACTCTACAATGCATGCACGACTGCCCGTTCATATGGGAAGTAGTCGCCCAAGGATATTGCCCCAGGGGCTCTGAACTATGGAGCGTGGGTTGGCGACCACGAGGCCCTTAGCTGAGTCCTGGCATTGCTTCCACTTACTTGTGCCAGGCTCCTCACTTTCATCTATACTATCTGACCTCCCTCGGTCAACTCTTGTTCTTTTCCGACCCCGACGCTGTTAGGTCTGCGAGGGCTAGGGAGTCTTTCATTTTCACTCCCTTCGTGGCCCTTGTCTTCCTTTGGCCGATATGTTCATTTTTCGAAGTGTCGGATCCCTTCCATTTTTTCCCTTTGATTAGTGTTAATTTAGAGGATGGTTGCCCCTTTGTGCTTCCTCTTTAAACAATAATCACCACCACCACCAACTCACTTTCATCTATCCTATCCGACTTCTCTTGGTCAACTCTTGTTCTCTTCCGACCCCGACGCTATTAGGTTTGCGGGGGCTAGGGAGACTTTCATTTTCACGCCCTTCGTGGCCCTTGTCTTTCTTTGGCCGATACCTACATTTTCCGAGGTGTCGGACTCCTTCCATTTTTTCTCTCTGATTAGTGTTATCTAGAGGATGGTTGCCCCTTTGTACTTCCTCTTAAAACAATAATCACCACTACCATCGTTGACCAGTTGCACTTCCTCTTAAAACAATAATCACCACTACCACCACCTCCCCCAAGGGCTCTGAACTTTGGAGCATGGGTTGGCGACCACGGGGCCCTCAGCTGAGTCCTGGCATTGCTTCCACTTACTTGTGCCAGGCTCCTCACTTGCATCTATCCTTTCCGACCTCTCTTGGTCAACTCTTGTTCTTTTCCGACCCCGACGCTATTAGGTTTGCGAGGGCTAGGGAGTCTTTCATTTTCACGCCCTTCGTGGCCCTTGGCTTGCTTTGGCCGATATCTTCATTTTTCGAAGTGTCGGATCCCTTCCATTTTTCCGTCTGATTAGTGTTATATAGAGGATGGTTGCCTAGTTGTACTTCCTCTTAAAACAATAATCACCACCACCTGTTAAGGATACCACTGAGAGTGACCTTTTCACAAAGGAAATGGAGAACTCCGGAAGAGCCATGGATTTGAACTTCCTCCGGGCGTCTGGATAAAATAGCTTATCCACCGTTTCTATCTCCTGGTAGCCTACTTCTTCTCCTGCTTGAATGTGGGGCACTCCTTGGAGATTGGAGCATGCGCACCCGGGCAATTGACGCACACATGTGGCGGTGTGTAGTCAACCCCAGCATGCTCGCACTTCCCACACATTTTGCAGGTCGTCGTACCTGTATATCGCAGTGAGGTGTGGCCAAACGTTTGACAGTTATAACACCTCATTGGTGCTGGAATGTACGGACGAACAGTCAGACAATGCATTGCTACATTTATTCGTTCAGGTACAGTCTCAGCGTCGAAGGTATGGATGAAAACACCCTATCGAGTAGCTTATCACCCTCACGCCTCTTCAACCTCTTCACGTCGGTTGCACCCCGACGTGCTAGGTACCGGATCATCGTATCATCGGAAGACTTAACCAAATCCCTGTGGAATATAACTCCCTTGCAGGAGTTAAGGGTTTGGTGCTTCTCGATTTTCACCTCTACCTTACCGAATAACTTGGCTTTAAGTAGCCGTCTGGACTGTTCAGCCGTAGATGTCTTGATAAGTACGGATCCATCTCGGAGCTTGCGCATCTCGTCGACTTCATCAGCAACAATTTCTTCGATTGAATTGCTTGTCATCAAAGGACATTCGTGAAGGAAACTTTTACCATCAATCCTGGAAGCAACCAGGAATCGAGGAAGACGTTCGTCACTTATGTAGTCTACAGGAACTGGAGTATACCGGCTTCGTTTTGTACCAATTTTAGACGCTATTTTTTGAAGGTTGCCACCCTTTGAAAAAGAAGGAATAGAAAGAGGTTCCGTCTATGGTCCCACGAGTACTCAGAAGTATTTGGTCGACCTTCTGCAGATCCAAGGAAATGTACCGAAGGCAAGGCTATATACTCCAGAGAGCGCCCGGTATCTGGAGGGGGTCGCTAGGAACTACACTCCCAGTAGCCATGCATCACCTCCCCACGACCCGAAACTTGTGATTGGGGGAGGATAAATCCTCCGTCCTAACCTAATCCACCCGAGGCAGAGAGGGTAGCCATACAGGAAGAGGAATGAAAATGAAGAAGGTGAGAATGGAAGGGTAGAAATAGTGATGAAGGATAAAGAGCACAGACACCTCTCAAGCAACTCGGGGGACACCTTGTTGGTCTGGCCCTACGCCGAGGCCAATCCAGCATGGGTAACACTGAGCTGGCACAGCGCTCGGGATCAACAAGCACATAAACCCCCACACCAACGTCTAGATCATGGTGTCCCTAGAGGGGGCTTCTGTGACAGCCTATAAAATACACCCTCAATTCGTACGTAAACGGTTTTGGGGGAATGATTATTAATTTTATTATCTAATACGCATTAGAACCTTGCACAGAAGAATTGAAATGCTTTCAAACCCTATCATATTCAACATGTAGGATGTATGAGCGATCAGCCTGTGAAATTTAGATACACTGACTGACAGAGCAAATGCAACACCAAGAAGGAGTGGTTCGAAAGGGATAAAAGTTGGGGAAAAAACAGAGACGGCACGGATGAATAATTGATGTTTATTTCAAACCGATATGCAGGTTACACAATGCGCACGGCATCGACTCAGTAGGATGTAGGACCACCGCGAGCGGCGATGCACGCAGAAACACGTCGAGGTACAGAGTCAATAAGAGTGCGGATGGTGTCCTGAGGGATGGTTCTCCATTCTCTGTCAACCATTTGCCACAGTTGGTCGTCCGTACGAGGCTGGGGCAGAGTTTGCAAACGGCGTCCAATGAGATCCCACACGTGTTCGATTGGTGAGAGATCCGGAGAGTACGCTGGCCACGGAAGCATCTGTACACCTCGTAGAGCCTGTTGGGAGATGCGAGCAGTGTGTGGGCGGGCATTATCCTGCTGAAACAGAGCAGTGGGCAGCCCCTGAAGGTACGGGAGTGCCACCGGCCGCAGCACATGCTGCACATAGCAGTGGGCGTTTAACGTGCCTTGAATACGCACTAGAGGTGACGTGGAATCATACGCAATAGCGCCCCAAACCATGATGCCGCGTTGTCTAGCGGTAGGGCGCTCCAGAGTTACTGCCGGATTTGACCTTTCTCCACGCCGACGCCACACTCGTCTGCGGTGACTATCACTGACAGAACAGAAGCGTGACTCATCGGAGAACACGACGTTCCGCCATTCCCTCATCCAAGTCGCTCTAGCCCAGCACCATGCCAGGCATGCACGTCTATGCTGTGGAGTCAATGGTAGTCTTCTGAGCGGACGCCGGGAGTGCAGGCCTCCTTCAACCAATCGACGGGAAATTGTTCTGGTCGATATTGGAAGAGCCAGGGTGTCTTGCACATGCTGAAGAATGGCGGTTGACGTGGCGTGCGGGGCTGCCACCGCTTGGCGGCGGATGCGCCGATCCTCGCGTGCTGACGTCACTCGGGCTGCGCTTGGACCCCTCGCACGTGACACATGTCCCTGCGCCAACCATCTTCGCCACAGGCGCTGCACCGTGGACACATCCCTATGGGTATCGGCTGCGATTTGACGAAGCGACCAACCTGCCCTTCTCAGCCCGATCACCATATCCCTCGTAAAGTCGTCTGTCTGCTGGAAATGCCTCCGTTGACGGCGGCCTGGCATTCTTAGCTATACACGTGTCCTGTGGCACACGACAACACGTTCTACAATGACTGTCGGCTGAGAAATCACGGTACGAAGTGGGCCATTCGCCAACGCCGTGTCCCATTTATCGTTCGCTACGTGCGCAGCACAGCGGCGCATTTCACATCATGAGCATACCTCAGTGACGTCAGTCTACCCTGCAATTGGCATAAAGTTCTGACCACTCCTTCTTGGTGTTGCATTTGCTCTGTCAGTCAGTGTATTTTACGTCGAATAGTAATGGAGGAGAGGACGTTTTATAGGCGGGGAATTTTTTAAAAGTTACATCGAAGACCAACCTACCTGGCGATTTGACCTTGCGTTTAGGTTCGCGCAGTTGAGAGCTTGCATCCGGGAGATAGTGGGTTCGAACCCCATTGTCGGCAGCACTGAAGACTATTTTCCGTGGTTTCCTATTTCCATACGGGGCAAGTGCTGGGGCTGTACCTAAATTAAGGCCACTGTGGCTTCCTTCCCACTTCTAAACCTTTCCTATCCTACCGTCGCCATAAGACCTATCTGTGTCGGTGCGAAGTAAAGCAAATTGTAAAAAAAAAAAAAAAAAAAAGGAGCTCACTTCCTTCTTACAGAATACTGTTGATCGCAGCTGCGAGCTCACTGCATTAGCTTTACGACACCTTGATTCAATCTCACTTACTATATTACCATCCTGGGAGAACACACAACCTAAATACTTGAAATTATCGACCTGTTCTAGCTTTGTATCACCCACCTGACATTCAATTCTGTTGAATTTCTTACCTACTGACATCAATTTAGTCTTCTAGAGGCTAATTTTCATACCATACTCATTGCACCTATTTTCTAGTTCCCAGATATTAGACTGTAGGCTTTCGGCACAATCTGCCATTAGGACCAAATCGTCAGCATAGGCCAGACTGCTTACTACATTTCCACCTAATTGAATCCCACCCTGCCATTTTATACCTTTCAGCAGATGATCCATGTAAACTACGAACAGCAAAGGTGAAAGATTACAGCCTTGTCTAACCCCTGTAAGTACCCTGAACCAAGAACTCATTCTACCATCAATTCTCACTGAAGCCCAATTGTCTACATAAATGTCTTCGATTGCTTTTAATAATCTGCCTTTAATTCCATAGTCCCCCAGTATGGCGAACATCTTTTCCCTCGGTACCCTGTCATAAGCTTTCTCTAGATCTACAAAACATAAACACAACTGCCTATTCCTCTCGTAGCATTTTTCAATTACCTGGCGCATACTGAAAATCTGATCCTGACAGCCTCTCTGTGGTCTGAAACCACACTGGTTTTCATCCACTTTCCTCTCAACGACTGATCGCACCCTCCCTTCCAAGATGCCAGTGAATACTTTGCCAGGTATACTAATCAATGAGATACCTCAATAGTTGTTGCGATCCTTCCTGATCCCTTGCTTATAGATAGGTGCAATTACTGCTTTTGCCCAATCTGAAGGTACCTTACCAACACTCCATGCTAATTTTACTACTCCATGAAGCCATTTCATCCCTACCTTCCCACTATACTTCACCATTTCGAGTCTAATTTCATCTATTCCTGCTGCCTTATGACAATGGAGTTTATTTACCATCCTTTCCACTTCCTCAAGCATAATTTCACCAACATCATTTTCCTCCTCCCCATGAGCTTGGCTGTTCACAACACCACCAGGATGATTTCCTTTTTCATTGAGAAGATGTTCAAAATATTCCCTCCACCTCTCCAGTGATTCCCTGACCTAAACCGTCCAAATAAAAAAATTCTAATTCATACGTCAAACGGTTTGGAGGGATGAATAATTTTGTCGTAAGTCGTCAAACCTCCAAGATATATATAGGAGAAACCGTCACGTAAAATTTCAAAATTGTATGCCAAACTGGTTTAAGACAAATTAATATTTATATCGTCAAGATCTCACACCCAAGTCAACAGCCCCGCACCCCCCCCCCAGTTAGGGGCGCATTGTTTAATAGCACTTCTTATACAAAATCAAAGCCGTATAGGAAAACCATCATGCGATACTTCAAGCCCATATATCAAATGGTTGGAGAGAAATTTTTACCGCTGTCAGCCACCACCCCCACCCCCGCAGTTATAAATCCTTAAGACTACGTTTTATTGAAAATCTAAGATATACAGGATGAACCATTTCAACCTTGTATTACAAGGGTTTCAGAGAAAAAGGAATATATTTATTTTTGGGCATTAACTCCCATTTTACTCTAAAGGACTGAATTCATTTTTAAACTTGTCTTCTTTAACATGTAGAACATAAAGAAGCAATCATTGAGTGCAATTTCAACTTCGTCTGTTCGATGGTTTCGGAGGAATGAATTTTATGGTTTTCAGGGTTTTATCCTCGTTTCATCCCCTTAAGTGTTGGAATTTTTTGAAGTTCTTCCTTTTGGGTGCGTATTGCCTTATATATATATATTGTAACCGTTCATCACCATGCCGTAGGCATGTTAGGAGGTTTGGTCAATTATATATGCCGTTTTCCGCAACATTCTGTGACATATGATGTAGTAATTAGCAGTCTACATGCCGAACCGGGATGTGATTTGCGATATCCCAGCCCGAAAGGAGCAGTTTTCTGCGCTGTAACGAGAAAGGGATAGCGTAGTATTGCTGAACCTTGAAATCGCGCTCTCTTTTCGTGTGAGCGAGAAGGAAAGATAACGCTACGCGTGGAAATGCAGGTTGTCGGAGAGTGGACTGAGTTAAGGTGTGTTAACCCCTGAGAAATAAATGTCTTTTACTAATTCAACACCGCATTCACTGGTGCCACTTCACTATAATTTACTAAAAAGAGGAGGAAGAAGAAGAACACCTTCATCTGAAATAATTTTTGGAAATTTATGAGTCAGGTCTCATTCGAACCGATGTATTTAATGCCAATTGTTGATGCATTTAAATGCAGTACTTTAATGGTGGGTCAGTAATGACGCTTGTCATAGAGCAGTACGCAGATTAAACATGACTGCTGAAATCTGACAACGTGTGGAAAAAAGTGGGAGATCTTGCGTGATGAACCATGACGCGTGATTTTTCTAAAAGGACGCTTGTGAGATTGTGAATGACCCACTGATCTCTTTAGTTTCATATGCGATCAGTAGAAAGTAGAGGTCACAAGCTATAATTTGAGTGTTTTGACGTCGCTGAAAGATTCCGATTACCGGACCTTCAAATTCAGCAGGGGCATAATTTACTCCCCCCCCCGATCATTTTGTCCGGAGGCTATAAGTAGAGCCAGGACCTAGATACAGTATCTCATTGTCATTTGTGTAGCTGCAGTACTAACACGTTAGGAGTGAACTTGGATATCATTGTATGAAGTGTTGTGTCAGAGAAGAAAACACATCAGTGCGATGTAAAATATCGCAGAATAAGCCGTGTGGTACAAGTTAATGTACACAACTGATGAATAGAAGCCTTACCTCAACATTTAACATTTTAAATAAGAACAACAGTCAGTTGCAGCTCATGGTGCAATCATCAGTGAAAGGGCAAACACGTCAGGTTGTTTAGAGGCGGTGAGACAGCTAATTACCTTCATTAATTATTAATAACCGCTCCAAAGGATTTTACGAGTGAGTGACGTTCAGTAAAATTAAAGAATTATTCCTGATAAAATTAGCGTTTGAATACTCCATGGACACTCGTGGTGATAGACTGTGTGATTAATGGGGAAATGAACAGTGATTTCTACAAACTTGCCACTATTTGCATTGATCTATTTAAAGTTATCAGTGTATCTTATCAGCAGTAGATCCGTTTGAAAGTACATAAACAGTGTTTAATAACTGATTTTCCATTTTGCCTGTATGTTCGTGAGTGGTCGTCGAACCCGAGAACTGGAGCCTATAAGAAACGCGCCTAAGTGCCTACAGTCATTTCTACAGGGAACGTCCAGAGACTCAACTAAGAATACCACAGTTCGAGACATGGATCTTGGTAGTACATAGAGGAACCAAGGACTATTAAAGAGAAGACCGCTCATCATGACGGAGTAGGGGCTCCGAACTTGGGAACGTGGGTTGGCGACCACGGAGCCTCAGCTGAGTCCTGGCATTGCTTCCACTTACTTGTGCCAGGCTCCTCACTTTAATCTATCCTGTCCGACCTCCCTTGGTCAGCTCTTGTTCTTTTCCGACCACGACGCTATTAGGTTTGCGAGGGCTAGGGAGTCTTTCATTTTCACGCCCTTCGTGGCCCTTGTCTTCCTTTGGCCGATATCTTCATCTTTCGAAGTGTCGGATCCCTTCCATTTTTCCGTCTGATTAGTGTTATATAGAGGATGGTTGCCTAGTTGTACTTCCTCTTAAAACAATAATCACCACCACCACCGCTCTCAAATGAATGCGTGCTTGAGAACAAGCCGAGATGATATATAAAAGAAAGAAAGGAAGAAAGAAAGAAACGACGATTTCAGTGTGTTTTTGTAGCCACGGAGTTGGTCACACAGCTGTTGTCATGATTGACAGTTTTT
This sequence comes from Anabrus simplex, assembly GCF_040414725.1. Classification (NCBI taxonomy): domain Eukaryota; kingdom Metazoa; phylum Arthropoda; class Insecta; order Orthoptera; family Tettigoniidae; genus Anabrus; species Anabrus simplex. The sequence continues at coordinate 1,728,439,268 of NC_090265.1, read as the reverse complement.
CTACGTGCGACTTAGTGTCGAGGAAGATTCCGTAGTTCCCAGCAAAGCTTAAAGTTTACTTTCGAGATCCTTTTCATTCGCCAGAGCAGTCTCAATTCCATTCTAATGATACGTTATGAGTAATGCGCATAATTTTCTGATTTTGCGAAGGATAGATCCCTTCCCATGTTTATGCATTAAATTAACTCGTGATTGGAGTTTTACATTTTTTCCTTGGAAGCTGGAGTACTTGAGTTCGATCCATGTTGGAGCGAAGAATTTAACCAGATACTATGGCTTGGTTAAGCCATAATCTTCGAGATGTATTGTGTATTATATGTTTGATATTCTTTTATGTAATGTGTTTATGTGTTTTATTATATCCCAAAGTGTTCTGCGGTGATGGGTTCGATTCCAGTGTTCGCTGATTTTTCTTTGAATATAATTTGTTAGGTAAACCCAGGATACACGTATGTGTTCAGTGTAAATATATAATTGTTGTGGTCAAATGGACCATGTGTTTGATATACGGCGATGCAATCTCGTGCTTTAAAGGAAACGTACTTATGGGAATATATATTTTCTACAACCATGACAATTAAGTAATCAAATTATTTGTGGTATACCGAGAACCAACTACAACTATGAATACACTACCAGGACATAAAAGCATACTATATATATAAATTTTGCATTATTCTTGATTGCTTCTTGTTCATGTGTTGTAGTATGGCACCATATCGTGTGATTTTATCATTATAATAAAATGTTTAGCAAATAATATTTCAACGAAGATTCTTCCCATTCAATAATATTAGTGTATTTCTCTCACATTATAGAGAATCCTACTTTTGTTATATTTTATGTAGTGCGTATTTTCTTTATCGAACATTCCATTGCCCGTATGCTTTATGAGTTCAGCCGGTGATGTAATGAAAGTAGGGAGGACGAGACTTCAAACCTGGTAAGTGACTTCTGGAGGTTCTCATCCAACTATTCCATCTATACGTCTGTTTGTGAAACCAAATTATGTAATAGTTGCCCTAAATTACCCAGTATGGGTACACTAAATTGGCGCCCAACATGGGGCAGGTTTTATATCCATGTTACGGCACTAAACTGGCATTCAGCGTATTAAGGGCTGGTTTTATATTACGTTACGGCACTAAAATGGCACGCACTGTGTAGAGGCCAGATTCTATATTTACGTCACCGTACCACTTAAATGACGCCGTACGTGAATAGGCAGGTTTTATATCCACATCACGGCACTAATACGACGCCGAACGTGTAAGAGGCAGGTTTCATACCCGTGTTGCGGTAGATTTTAAATGTCTTCGCAACACAAGGCGCTAATATATTTGCATATTTGAATGGCTTATAATGTTAATTTTGTTTCACAAATACATAGCCAGATATTAAGGCATGAGTTTCAATACCGCTACTGTAATAGGGAATACCAAATATCAAGTAGTAATACCGAATTGGTATGGTTGAAACTAAATAGATGGCAATATCGAATTTATTCCGAATAATATTTTGTGAGGAAAGAGGAATACAAAGTCTAGTGTAGTCACTAAAAATTATAATAGACCGAAGAAAATTATGGAGTTTGTTATTCCAGGGAAACAATAAGATGATTTTCCCAAATGTGAGGATAAAATAACTAAGAAGAATTCTTCAAATTCTGCTAGTTGCGGGTCTGAGGCAAAGGTGATGCATTGTTGCAAGCCTTGGTAGTTTAGGGGACATATCCCATTGTGAAGATTTAGATGTCGTGGTTAAGAGGGGATGCCTCATCTTGTTACTCTTAAACTTGTTATGATAAACAGTGCGATGTTGACAGCTCGTAGACGGGTAATTATCTGCTAAAGCATTTTACCAATCTTGAAGGTGATGACATGCAATATTTTAAATATACGATGTTTCCGGTATATATAAATTATCGAGCCCAGTACAGGTCGCGAATTTCAGCAATTTTTCATTTCTGAAGGGCTAATTTTAAAATCATTTAGTGAATATATCGGGACAGGATGATTGAAAAGTAAGCACGTACTGATAGAATCACTAATAATTATTAGGAGGCGTGATATGGCTGTTTTGAAGCTTGTTTCGATATAATATGACTAGATATATCAAATCACGCCTAATTAAGATAGGAAATTTAAAATCATTGTTTGGAAATAGTATGGTTTGCTTGATTTTTGGGGGTACAGATTCTCAAAATAGTGTTGTGATGGATGTGCAAGCAGTGAAGGAGATGATAAACAAATTGATGGCGGAACAGAAGGCCGATAGTGAAAGGCGGGGAGAACTTTTAATGGAACGTTTTGAACATTCAAATGCAGATAATAAAGAACGTTTTGAACAGGCAAATGCAGGTAATAAAGAACTTTTTAATAAATTGGGAGAACGTTTTAATCAATTGGAGGAACGTTTTGAACATTAAAGAAGGTTTTGATGAGCAGGATCAGGCCAATACAGACATTAAAGAACGTTTTGATAATCAGGATCAGGCCAACATATGTATTAAAGAACGTTTCGAACAGGCAAATGCAGATATTAAAGAACATTTTGAACAGGCGAACTCAGATTTTAAAGAACGTCTTAATCAAACGAACATAGACATCAAAGAACAGTTTGTTCACGTAAGGGCAGATACTCAAGAAAAGTTCAATAAGATAGGTGAGCGTCTTGATCACCAAACTGAACAGGTAGGATGTGTCACTAAACGTATGGACGACCAGGAAGCGTTTATAAAAGCCCAGGCCGTAGAATATAACACACGTATCAATACTGTAACGGAAAAACTAGAGACTATGAGTACTCAATTTGAACAATCCGAAACTCGTTGGAATAACCAAATGGAGGAAACCGAAGACCGGATGGCTATCCAGGAGGTCAAAATTGAGGATTTAGGAGTCTAAAGAGGGACAATTATAAAGGATGTTGACACATTACAAGGGCACTTAGAGCAACTTACGGTGAAGTCCGAGGATATAGAGGAACGATTGGTAAAGGCCGCGGAAGAAAATAAAGTTAAATTCAAAGAGGTACATGCATTAATGGACAGACGGCTAGACCGTGTAAAGGATGACGTTAGTTTGGATGTAGGAAGAAAGCAACGGGAAATCCATGGTCAATTGCAGGAATTAGCTGATAAAACTGACTAAGGGAGCCAGAGCCCCAGGGGCTCTGAACTTTGGAGCATGGGTTGGCGACCACGGGGCCCTCAGCTGAGTCCTGGCATTGCTTCCACTTACTTGTGCCAGGCTCCTCACTTTCATCTATCCTATCCGACCTCTCTTGGTCAACTCTTGTTCTTTGCGGACCCCGACGCTATTAGGTTTGCGAGGGCTAGGGAGTCTTTCATTTTCACGCCCTTAGTGGCCCTTGTCTTCCTTTGGCTGATATCTTCATTTTTCGAAGTGTCGGACCCCTTCCATTCTTCCCTCTGATTAGTGTTATAGAGAGGATGGTTGCCTAGTTGTACTTCCTCTTAAAACAATAATCACCACCACCACCACTAAGGGAGCCAGAGGGCCTGTAAGGCTAGCATAAAGACGGACATTCATAAGGAATTAATAAGGGAAATTAGAGAAGAAATGGATAATCTTAGACTACAGGATATAAAAGGGGTGGATAACCTCAAATTAAAGGATATCAAGGAAGAGGCAGTACTGACGTCCATGCAGGAGAAGCGGGAAGACCTTGGACATGACTTATCCTATACCGTACAGAGCAGGAAGTAATAGTTGAATCAACACGAATAGGAGATGATAATCAAACCCGTCATCCGCTAGGTCATAGTTCGACTTCGCATGATGTCGGTGCGATGCCAATCTATAATTTTGTAAGGATGGATAATGATGAACCCAGGACGTTCGGGTGCTCATATGACCCCGAAGGTTGAACAATACTTCACTGATCACCATATACCTTTAGATAAGCACCTGAGGGTGGTGGAACGCTATCTTCCCGATCAACCCCTAGTTTGGTTCAAAGCTTTCAAGGCCAGTTTTGACAGTTACGAAATCCCCCTGTGGGTGGGGGCGGTAGAATAACAACCACGGTATCCCCTGTCTGTCGTAAGAGGCGACTAAAAGGGGCCTCAGGGGCTCTGAAATTTGGAGCGTGGGTTGGCGACCACGGGGCCCTCAGCTGAGTCCTGGCATTGCTTCCACTTACTTGTGCCAGGCTCCTCTTTCATCTATCCTATCCGGCCTCCCTTGGTCAACTCTTGTTCTTTTCCGACCCCGACGCTATTAGGTTTGCGAGGGCTAGGGAGTCTTTCATTTTCACGCCCTTCGTGGCCCTTGTCTTTCTTTGGCCGATATCTTCATTTTTCGAAGTGTCGGATCCCTTCCATTTTTCCCTCTGATTAGTGTTATATAGAGGATGGTTGCCTAGTTGTACTTCCTCTTAAAACAATAATCACCACCACCACCTGACAGTTACGAAGAGTTAAAGCGTTGATTTCTAGAAAAAATACTGGGGAATCACAACACAATTAGATCTGCGCCTAGAATTGTACTCGAAACGGTACTCTGCCATGGGGCAAACGAGGTTCTCTGAATATTTTCTTAATCAGCTATTACGAATGAAGGAATTGGATAACACTCCATCCGAATTAGAGCTGCTTTCCGCTATAGGGAAGTAACTGCCGCCCGAAGTGCAAAAAAATTTGATATCAGCAAATGTGAAGACGACCGTTGAAACCGAGCATATCCCACGACAGTTAGATCAAACGAAGAATGGAGGACATTCACGACAACGTCATCATGAAGTGATACACACAATGAATATAGATCGAGATTAAAAAACCAAAACATAGGAATCAAGGGACGAATACTGAAGACCTTCGAGAAAATAGTTCACCGAAGCGCAGAGACTAAAGAAATCCTACAGCATTTGACAGACCTCGGGAGCAGTAAAATGAAGGGTGGAATTCCAGAAAATATGATTATCGAAGACGTCCGGAAAGACAAACTGGACAAAGATTTAACCAATACAACCGATTTCGGAGGTCATATTCCCGATGGAAGGATGAGAGCAGACAGTCGTGGTCGAGATCGAAAAATCAGGATGATTCGGTGCGAGACCGACAAGCTGAGTCCCGACGATATATTGAACAGTTGAGGAATCAATCCGCCGGCTCAGACAAATGGCAGAAGGCCATCCAAGAAATGGCCACATCAGGGGATTGTAGAGGAGCCGAGAGCCTCCAACTCCAGGCTCAACGCACTCCAAATCATGGAGGGAATTTAAGTCCTCGAGCAGCTGAGTATTTCGCGGGAGGTGGTGCTGTAAACAAATACCAACTGAATAGTAAGGAGATAGAACATTTCGCCATTAGGAATCATCCAAACGAGTTAGAATGGACAACAGTAACCATAGACGCATGGGTAGTTCAACCAGAAGATTTGTTGGAGGACCCAATTAGACGGAATAAAAAATTATGAAAGAGCTTCCGGTGTTATACATAAGAGTCATTGATCTACGCTTTCGCTGTTTGGTGGATACTGGAACCAGCGAAAGTGTAGTATCCAAAGCGATTGTTCGAGAGGTCCAGTCAAAATTCCAAATTCCAATATTGCCGGTATCCAAATTAAAGGTGAGAGGTATTATACCTGATCGCACTACGGTGTGTGACACTCAAGTATACCTAGATTTGGAAATATGTAACGCAATATTGTCACACCCACTTTTGATGTTAGAGAATGTAGAATACAATATTATTCTGGGAGCGGATCTCTTGAGAGAGTGTAAAGCTATAATTAATATGGATAATAATCAAGTAAAATTTCAAATTAGTTCAAGTCAGGAGGACGTCCAATTAAATGACGTACCAGACGTTACGGATGAAGAGAGAATTTGGACCACACAAGTTCACCGTAACAGGGAAGAAGGTCCCCACATATTTATGAATTGGGAATTAAAGGAGATAGAAGAAATGAATTGTAAATTCAAGAGGATGATTGCTAATTTGTAAAAAGAGAACGAAGAGGAGGAACCGAAACTTGAGGATGTAGTACAGACCAAAATTCAAGAAGTCAAGATTACAGAGGAAGGCCGATCTAAATTAAAGGATATTTTAGACAAACATCAAAATGTTTTTGGGTCATAGCCTGGGAAAATTTTAAACTTTAAATATAATCTCATCACCAATAGTTGGGAACCATTTAGGAAAGAATTGTATCCTATCCCAGAGAAGTATCACACTAAGGTTCGAAGCATTATCAAAGAAATGGAAGATAATGATTTAATTTCAAAGGTACCGACACCATTTCTAAATCCACTTGTCATCGTGGAAAAGTCAAATGGATCGTTGAGGGTATGTTTGGATGTGAGGGCTATCAATGAGAGAATGGTGCCAGAATACGATAGGGCACCTAATATTAAAGTCATACTAAAAATTCCAGCATAAACAGCTCTTTTCTAGTGTAAAATTAAGAGCTTCATATCATCAAGTAGAGTTGTCGGATGAATGAAAAATTCTAGCAGGATTCGTGTACGACCAACAAAACTATGTGTACAGGCGGTTGCCATTCGGAATCAAGAATGCTGGGTCGGCCTTGATAAGGGCGTTAGATCGAAATTTGAGTGAAGGGGTCAAAGAGATAACGGTCCTGTATGTGGACGACATCCTGATAGCGACACCAACATTAGCAGAACATCTGGAGCATTTAAACCTCGTATTAGAAGAACTGGATCGGAATAATTTCAAAATTAATCTTGATAAGTCAAAATTTTGCCAACGGAACGTTTTATTTTTGGGACATATCATCGATTCAGAGGGTATCTCCCCAAAACCTGTCAAAATTAAAGCTATTCAGAATTTCCCAAAACCACTAAGTGTCAAGCACGTCAGGCAGTTTTTGGTAATTTGAAGTTTCTTTGCGAACCACTGTCCTACCTACACAACCACAATTGCGCCTTTGGAAGATCTTGTGAAGAAGAACAACCGTTGGAAATGGGATGAGACATGTGAGGAAGCATTTAATATAACAAAGGAATTGCTAGGAAATAGCGTGAAATTGGGATACCCTGATTTTGAACAAAAATTTATTATCCAGACAGACACATCCATGAAAGGCGTCGGTGCTGTGTTTTATCAGGAAAGAAAGGATGTCGAGCCACGTGTTAATTATTTAGTTTTTATGAGTCGAAAATTACGAGAGCACGAAAGGCATTATACCGTGACCGAACTTGAAATGTTAGCCATTGTTACCGCTCTCGGTTACTGGCGGAAATACATTTATGGTTATCCCATTTTTCTCAGAACAGACCATCGAGCTCTCACCTTTATGCTCAAATCGACAATGGCGTCGGAGAGAGTAAATCGGTGTACTCTGTTCGTGCAACAGTTCGATCTAGAGATTGAGCATTGCTCTGGCAAGGATAACGTTATTGCGGATGCTTTGAGCAGAAACCCAGATCCGGAAGTTGAAGCCATTCACCATTTGGAGTTAAGTGAAGGTGATCGCGAGGCACTCGATCAATTGAGACGTATTGCCGAAGAACAAGAGAGTTGTGCAGAGACGCGTAGACTAATCGACTTCTTCCGAAGGCGACTTCAACCAGGAATACCCGAATATCAGGACGCCGAACGACACTCACAAAATTATAATTTCCTTAACGGTATATTGTGTAAGTACGTAGATGACGCGCATACTCGACTCCAAGTTGTTGTTCCACCAACATTACAAGTCGACCTAATATGGATTGCGCATCACGCAATAGGGCATGCGGGAGTTGACAAGGTATTGACAACTTTGAAAGAAACATTCACCTGGTCAAGAATGAGGAAATTGATCCGTATCGTATTGATGACGTGTGACATTTGTCAACGCATCAAGCCAATACATGTTTGTTGAAACAACCCCCAAGACCAGTAATTCCAGAAAGGCCGCGGGAATTGTTCGCAATGGACTTTTATGGCCCTATTCCAAATGTAACTAGGGGATTACAGTATATTTTAGTATGCATAGACGTATTTTCAAAATTTGTCTTGCTATGTCCGGTCCAAAGTGCAAACAACCGTACTGTTCTTAATCAAATCCGCAGTAAAATAATCCCAAAGATGGGAAAGCCCGAGAGGTTGCTTACGGATCATGGATCCCAGTTCACCTCTGCCGTATTTAAGCGGGAGTTGGAACAGATGAATATACAACAAATCATGAGTTCCATAAGGCATCTTGAATCCAATACTTCAGAAAGGATGATGCGGGAAATAGGAAAGTTTTGTCGAATTTATTGTCCCCGACAACATTGGCGGTGGGTTGATGTCATACCAATCATTATGGAATGCATCAACTCCACAGTCCATGAATCAACCGACCAAATCCCCAGCCTTCTTCACTTTGATGAAAAACCTGATAGACCTTGGAAGGATATTATACCATGCCCTGAAGATCCAAGACCGTCAATGGAATTGCGTGTGAGGACCACATTGGAACACCTTCGAAAACAGGCTGAAAAGAGGTTAAGAAGCCAAAGAAATAGAAGATTTCACCGACCTCTTCGTGTAGGAAAACTAGTTTTAGTGAAGCGTCCCACCGTCTCTATCCTCCACGAAAGTATTATTACAAATTCGCAGAACTATAAATAGGGCCGTATAGGATCATAGAGAGTTTGTATAATATATCCTACAAAGTACAGTCGATGGATCGAACCGTGGAGGCAGACCATAATGCATCTAATTTAAAATTATACCATGTACCAGGGAAACATCCCATCGAAGAACGCGAAGATCCCATTGGTGGAGAACCAAGTGAAGATGAAGAGGCTGAAGAAGAAATTAATTTCATAGCTGATATTGAATATAACGAAGAATTTCCTGAAATTAATTCATTATGGGAAGGAGAACTACGCGACTTTAATGATGATGATATGTGTACGGACGATGATGAGTGCAGTGAATGTGCGGGAAAACGAGACCTCAAAATGCAAAATTATCTACCAATATTTTGCGCTCTAAACCTGGCTTATTGGTGACTTTGCACTGCATGGTATTCGTAAGAGTCTTCGCCAACACCAGAGCTCAAAAACGTCCGCCCGTTTCAGCGTCCATACATAAACAGTAGGAATATAATCACATTGACTTATCTGTACTTGGTAGCCATGCGAATTCCGTCTTTTAATTTCAGGAAAGGAATGTCCACTTTGACTGATTTTTGCTCCCAAGAGGAGAATATCCTCCACCTCAATTGTCGTCATAACTTTGGTCTTTTTAAGATTGAAATAGAGGCCCTTTTTACACTTAAACATTGAGGCGGAAAACTGAAAGCATTAGCCCTTCTGTTTCATACAGCGGGGTTGTGTTATCAGAATATCTCGCATTGTTTATATTTCTTCCTCCAATCTACACACACCGATGTACACTGGAGTATACTGTACTGGAGAAATTCATAACTTTTCGGATGTAACGCAATTGTGCAACATAAATTTATTTTGGCATAGTATATTTGCATCGGCGCTGTTTGAAAAACAAGATGATTCCAAGGCAAAGGCGAGAATATGTCACCAATTCTCCTAACAAGGTTGAAGAGGCCAAGATTATGCGTAAAACAAACAGTAACGAGCAGAGTGATAGGAGTCAACACTGGGGGGGGGGGATAGGACGGGTTTCCGTGGTAGGTACCAGAAAAAGAAAAGGATCATTATTCGACAATTCTGATAATGAAATATTAGACAATTGACTTTGTAATTACATACACAGATTATCATGGGATTTGAAATAAGTCCAAGAGATAACATAGATGAAGTCCAGTAATGCGTTTTTCCACTTTCATTAAAGACCACAGAGTTCGAAGAACCAAAAACACAGGAAGAAACTGCTACCCAAAATCTTCTCACAAACTTTAGAACGATTTACACATGCCATAGACTCATAATATTCCTTTTTAGGATAACAAGGATAAACTTTCCAAAAAGCAACATTTTAGCATGACAACCATAATTATTATTGGCCACAATTTAAAAAAAGAACTAACACCTGCAGGGTGTTTTACAAAACTCTAATAATGCAAGCAAAGGAGGGACGGGAGGGAAAGGAGGAAGATGAAAAATAACAAGGATGAAAGAAAAACAGGAATCCGACTGCGCAATACTTAGAGAGAGTTCTTTCACCGGCTACTGTGCTATTTAAAAGGTTTGAACATATCATGTCGACGGTGGTCACTCTTAATCCAAATTTTAGATTTTCATTTTCATTTTATGTCGTGAAAATTTTAAGTCCAAAGAATATTGAAACAGATTACGCACAAAATAAGGCCTTCAATAAGCAGAATGAATAAACAGACAAGTGCCTGAAAGGGCGAATTTAGTTCTTGCAAAATTAGTAGTGAAGTGTTTGCTCACCCAGTGTCCCTACGATACGATGTTTCCAGGTGGACGGAAAAGACTTGCGCTTGAATACAGCAAGCCGCACAAATACAGTGGCCACCTCCACACACACACACACACACACACACACACACACACACACACACACTGTATACAATTCGATGCCAGGCTGTTGAGACGAGCACGGCAGTGCATTATATATACGCCAAGAAAGGAAGCCCAGTAACTTCGAGAAGTTTTGGGTGACGTAGCAAATGACGTAGACCGTAGAATGTAAACACAGAATGGCAGTCAGTATGTAGTGAGACACGGGAAGGAAGAGACGGGCGAGCACCAAATATGATTAAACCATTAATACATAGATAATAATAACAGTAGAAAGCATATAGACCAGTAGAAATGTAGATATTGCAGAGTATATGGAGACGTAGATGCGACGATGTTTCGAGAAGCTTGTAGAACGTAGATCGAAGGTTATGGAAGGAGTACGTTACACGGATGTCATTCATGATTTCCGTAAAGCAGGCATGAGAGGCACCAGATGTAGGTATAGTTAGTGACTTGATAGACACTTGCCACCGTTTACCGAAACTGCTAAGTCAAAAGTGTAGCGGAATCGTCGTTACATTTATGTAACGTTCTGATAAAGATCAATTCTTGCGAAACGAAACCTTTCCTTGCGACATAAAATGGTCTTGGCAGGGGAGACACTGAGTAGCCTACATCAATAAACGTTTGGTGTCGGACCGACGAGGACTTTTAGCGCAAGCAAGGCACCAAAGGAGAGGATTATGAATTCTCGTGGGTGAGAAAGTGAACGATACGAATGAGGAGAAGCAACGTTCTGAGTTCTATAACAATTAGTGTTGCCCAAGATGAGATCTAGAAAGGTAATAAACCGGTAGTTGACCAGGTGAATTTTATAATTTGCTTTACGTCGCACCGACACAGATGGGATAGTGAAGGGCTAGGAGTTGGTAGGAAGCGGTCGTGGCCTGAATTAAGGTGCAGTCCCAATATCTTCCTGGTGTGAAAATGGAGAACCGTCATCGTGGTTACCAAGAGAGGTGTTCGAACCCACTATCTCCCGAACGCATAGCTCACAGCTGCATGACCCCAACCTCACGTCCAACTCACTCCGTGTCTAGCTAACTGTAACGTTAGTGTTTCTTACGCCTAAACTAGATGTAATCAAAGAAAATACATACAGGGCAGTAGACGTAATTTTGAGCCGTAAATCTCTTATTACAAGAAAGCAACGTCACCTCTGTACAGGCTACGAAGGCCCTTGGAGGAGTGGAAGGTAAAGGCTTCCACCATTGTTAACCTCGGCACGTGAGGAGGGTAGAGTGGTTAGCTCTACGCCCGACTGCCTTTGCCCCCAGGAATTAACCTGGTACTGATTTTTGGTGTAGGCTGAGTGAACCTCAGGGCCATATGACCTCCGGAAGTTTAAATCTCGTTGTTTAAATTTTACGACTTCCTGACGGGGATTATTACAAGAAAGAATAGGTCAATAGTGGTATTAGAATATTGATTATCTCTATATTTAAAACACAATACGCCAACAACTTCCACTGGATCGAATTTTTATGAAATATGATGTAGATGAAAGCAACGTACAGGTGTATGTGCCAGAACTATGTTTTTATTCTTTATTTTAACTATTATCAGTACTTTTTTTTTGCTTGTGGCTTTACGTGGTACCGACACAGATAGGTCATATAAAGACGATGGGATAGGAAAGTCCTAGGAGTTGGAAGGAAGCGGCCGTGGCCTTAATTAAGGCACAGCCCCAGCATTTGCCTGGTGTGAAAATGGGAAACCACTGAAAACAATCTTCAGGGATTCGAACACGCTATCTCCCAGATGCAACCTCACAGCCGCACGGTATTATTAGTACTACTACTACTGAATAGGGAGGTGGGCCTCCTATACTTTGACGCCGTCTTCCAGGCCAGGAGATTTGTATCGGACAAGGAGATATGTGGAAAAGGTGAGAGGTTTGGTGGCCGTGACCTATACTAGGAAGTGTCCTGGCATTCGCCTTAGTGCAGCAGAACTGAAAACAACAGAAAGCCATTCTCAGGACAGCCAACGGTGGGGAAGAACACTTCGTTTGCTGGGTTGGTCGGAGTGCAGAGCTGTCGGAGCAGCCATGGCCGAGACACACTCCACATCCATCTTATTATTATTCGTACTACTACTACTACTACTACTACGAGTACTACTAGAACGTTTTAATTCCGTCCCTGGTGGGGACGTTGGGCCTCCTAGATAGTAACGCCACCTCTCAGGCCAGGGAGATGTGATACCGTGAAGGTGACGGTGGGAACGTTGTGGCGTGACCTGTGTATACTAGGAACTGTCCTGACATTCGCCTTAGTGCGCGAGAACGAAAAACCACGGAAGACCATGCTCAGGACAGTCGACCAGCCTCTCTCCGTCTCCCGAATACAGAGGCGTAGAGCCACGGCATAACTACAGCCACCTTTCTTCTGCTCGGTTGGTCGGTTGGAATGCAGAGATGACAACACCACGGTTCTTTTTCTGGCTAACAACAGATGTCACTACTACAGTTATATTCTATCATGGTCTAGAATAACATGGAGAAGGGTAGGCGCTGTCTGACTGAAGGTAATTGAACGAACGTCCACTATGTTTTCAGCGGTCATATAAGCAAAAGGGCACGGTTCTTGATTAACGAGAAATGTTGACATACGCATGAAGGAATAAACGGTGCAAAAATAAATACATCCGAAAGATTAGAGAATTTTGAGACTCTAGAGCTGTATTTTCTGACAACTGCATGTGATCCAGTGCAAAGAGACTGGAGTTGTACGGATTATTGTGTCGCTCTAAATTGTAAGCGTCGCTCATCTAAAGGGGGTAGACTATTTAGATTTCCGAGAGATAAGAATAGAATGGCAAAATGGATGCAGAATTGCCGAAGTGATATGACGTAGCCAACAGAACACGAGTCTAACATACACTGCTATCAGAATATCAGAGGAAATGAGACAGAATTCGGGACGAGGCTCCCCATTACGCTCATTCTTCAGTGGGTCTGTTACTTATAATGAACAACAAACCGCCTTAATTGCTGCGGACTTTCGACAGTGCCTGGCAGTACTTCCTCATTGTCTCAAAGCAGCTGTTGTCCAGTCAATTTCGTAATATTCTAATCTGTGGCCCAAAATTAAGATGTAACTTCAGTGAATGGCTTCTAAAACTCGTCAAAGAAGAACTAGGCCAAGTACCATTATCGAGATTCAACACAACCAAATTTCAAACAATATTGTACGAGATTCCGTTAGTTCATCCTTCCACCCAAGTGAAGCTACAATTTTTCTGAAGTAGCAGTATTGTTTGCCCTAGGAAGGAACAATGTAAAGTCATCAACCAACACGTTATCAATTGTTTGATAGGAGGCCAAATAGCGTAAAGCTGATTTGTCCATCGAAAAGAGGTTGATGTACTAAGGTAAGGGTGTATTCTGCCCAACCTCTGCAGAGGTGTGCCTGAGCTGTAGTTTACGAACGATAGGGTGGCCAGTTCCTTTCCGCTCCTCCATTTCCTTACTCCCCACCAATAGCGCGTGGCAACCCATCCAAATCTTGACCACGCCCAATGTTGCTTAACTTCGGAGATCTCACGGGATCCGATGTTTCTACACGGCTACGGCCGTTTGCATTGATGTACTGAAGCTAGACAAACATATTTCTCGTGCAGAAAAACCGACGGGTTCAGCTTCAGGAAGAAAGTGTTTTATTCTAAGAATAGATTTAGTACTTGTTAATCCGGATAGACCATTCACGGGGTTCATTAGCTCAATGGCTTAGCTGCTAGCTTCCCACCCTGAAGGCTGTTTCGAATCCCGGTTGATCCTCAAAAATCACGTGGCCTCAGGAGTGGTATCTGACGTTAAACTCCACATAAAAACCAAAATGAGCCTAGGTAGCCCCAGCGACCCCAGAAATAGTTGGGACAATCTGGAGCAAGTTATTTACCAGAGCCCGTAGAGAAACGATAAATACGTTCTCTAAGGGAGGTTATTTCCTCTAAATTTAATCCTCTCTGTCACAATGAAGAAGTCAACAGCACAAACTTTAATGTTGGGATAAATGTCTCCATTTCGGTGATTTCTACTCTACGAGAGAATCGAATCACAGTAATAATCAACCAATTGTTCGCCTCCGCAGTGTAACGGTTAGTGGTATTAGCTGCCGTCCTCGAAGGCCCGGGTTGGATTCCCGGCACTGCCAGAGATTTAAATACCCTGTGGGTGGGGGCGATGAATTACACCCACGGTATCCCCTGCCTATCGTAAGAGGCGACTAATAGGGGCCCCAGGGTTCTGAACTATGGAGCGTGGGTTGGCGACCACGCGGCCCTTAGCTACTGTAAGTCCTGGCATTCCTTCCACTTACTTGTGTCAAGCTCCTCACTTTCATCTCCCCTATCCGACCTCCCTTGGTCAACTCTTGTTCTTTTCTGACCCCGACGCTATTAGGTTTTCGAGGGCTAGGGAGTCTTTCATTTTCACGCCCTTCGTGGCCCTTGTCTTCCTTTGGTCGATACCTTCATTTTTCGAAGTGTCGGACCCCTTCCACTTTTCTTCATCTCTGATTAGTGTTATATAGAATATGGTTGCCCAGTTGTACTTCCTCTTTAAGGAATAATCACCACCATCACCACCACCACCAGAGATTTAAGAATTCAGGAGCGCAGGGACGTGATCAAAAGTGGTACAAGCAGCTCACTTCCTCTGGAGCTGACAAGAGCTGCACCAACTCGGGACGAGGACATGATTTTTGTCCGGCTCCATGCCTGGTCTTTGGTCCTGAGATATCGGGTTAGAATCCCGACCGGGTTACAGATTTTAACCTTCATTGGTTAATTCTGATGGCTTGACGGCTGAGAGAGAGAGTGTGTGTGTGTGTGTGTGTGTGTGTGCATTATAATTCATCACTAGACTCAACTTTCCAGTCCCGTACAACTCTGGCCGGACACGCAGGATGCGTAGCAGCAACAGTTTCGAAAATGCGGCATTGACAGTTTCACCTTGTTACGATCTTTGCACTTGATAGTGTCTTTGCTTACTATCAACTTGCTGGAAATAGCGTTGTAATTGGGATTTGCTTTTAAGAAAGTGCCCTTGATCGGGACACTAGACAACAAGATATCAAAGTGCTCAGAACTGACAGTACACAAACGCGCAGAGTGCCGAGAAGCGTGCAACATGAGAACGTAACAGTTCAATACATCGTGTCCACATTACCGTAAACAGTGCAATTTAGAGCTCCATACATGTGCATAAACAGGTTAAAGGGCCGCTACCCAAGAGAATTGCCGTGGTAGGTACCAGTGAAAACAAGGGAAAGGAACTCGTGAAAGAGAATTTTAGGCAAACAAGTTTGAAAATAACAAATGTATTATACCAATCTCAAAGGGGTAACATTATATTTACATCAAAACAAATAGTACGAACCAGCATATGTCGTAATAAAAGCGTTAAGTTTGATTTTAAGACACGTAGGTGATATAAATCTTAATTACATCATCATAATAGAATCCCTAAACACCAATCACTACAATCTTTGGACACATGTTCCGACACTTCAGTTAGGGGAAAAAGAAAAAGAACGGGGGGGGGGCATAAATTCTGAAATCAGTTTTCTTTGCCTTATATTACACAATACGCTAGAAAAGAGGTACATCAAATGAAGTTTTCAGGCTTGTGCCAGTAGAATACAAAGTTGGTAGTGTCATACACTTGCAAGATAAGCTCACAAATTGATACAACGTTTACAATAAGACATTGTTATGTAACCTCATGCCAAACAATTCAAGGGATTCAGAATTTGAAATAAACCAATCTCCAGTTTCAGGGACTGATCGTTTTGGTAGATTAGAAAAAAAAAGAGGAATTCTAACAAATGATCCCAGAAGGGATTAAAACACGCACGCATGCGCAGAAGCGATAATAGAATAG
Source organism: Anabrus simplex (assembly GCF_040414725.1). Lineage (NCBI taxonomy): Eukaryota > Metazoa > Arthropoda > Insecta > Orthoptera > Tettigoniidae > Anabrus > Anabrus simplex. The sequence goes on along the minus strand of NC_090265.1, from coordinate 1,728,422,947 downwards.
AAGCTAACCGATGAACCTACAAATTAAATTAGCAGACCACATCTTTTGAGCAAGCACCATTTAGACGCAAATTAAACAGATAGACGGGATAAGAAAAGAAATAAAGATGGTAGAAGATAAAGGATAGAAAAAGGGAATAAGAAACAGAGGAATGGGATAGGGTAAGGATCAAGCCGCCAAGTCCCCAGCACTAACAGACGCGATGTAAAAGTTCATCTCAGAAGGTAGGAATGTTTATGGACTAGAATATTAGATCAGCTGTCCAGTACACCATTTTACACCACATTTTGGGAATATAAATGTCCAAAAGGCAGAACATTTGCGCTGCATGAATAGTCAGATGTGTCCTGAAGGGACCAAAGTTCAATTTTCGTTACGACGGCGAAGCCCAAGTACAGCAAGGTAGGGCACGTTAAATGATAGAAAGAAACAGTGTCTGCTCACCCTTGACAGAAGTCCAGCACGAAGTTTACAAGTAAAATGGACACGGCCCAGCCGTGTGGAGAGTTCCAGCTCCCACTGTCTTCAACAAGGTTATACCACAACTGACCTGCCGAATGAACGACACAAGGCCATATATATATATGCCAGCGGGGTAGATCGAGAACATACTATAGGCGTGACGTCAGAGTGGATGCGCCATAGAGGCGAGCAGTGACAGCAGTAGTACAAGCAGCCGGGAAGCCGACAGTTCGTAACAGCAGACGGAGAAAAGAACACCAGTTCGAAGGGGAGAATTTTTTTTTTTTTTTTTTACGTAAGGTAAGCACAAACAGCTCGCAACATATACTCCCACCACACGGGAAAAATCCGAAGGATTGGTGCGATGAACGATGAAGAAGGACGTCGAGCAAACGATGGATGGTGGAGCCAGCACAGATGAAAATGGTGAAGATGCAGCGAGGATCCCACGATGAACAGATGAAAGCAGCAACAGATGAAGGCAGATGAAACGTAGAGACGGAGATCCGACGAAGTCCGGACATGGCGCCATCTCCGGGGCCCGGCAGGATGCAACAGCAAAGGGAAAGAAAAAGAACGAAAGAATGAGTAACAAGAAAGAAGAAACAAGAAAAAGAGGAAATAAGGGGGGGGGGAAGGAGGAGGACAAAGGAAGATCCGGAATGTATCATAACAATAATACAATGATAAGTGGTCTGCAATCAAAATATTTACAATAAAAGACAAACTTGACCAATATATATATATATATAAAGAAAGTAACACAGATAACAAATATAATGAAAGGAGGTCAGGCGTGAAAAGATTAGACAGTGGGAGCTGGAGGGAGGGAGAGCAGAAACCAGAAAGAAAAAAAATGAGGAGAAAAAGGAGGACTGGACAGCAAACGATACCAAGGAAACAAGAAAAAAAGGGGATAGCAGGCCCGATCGCTACCCAACTCCCACCCTAGAAGGAAAAAAAAAGGGTGGGGAGGGGGCCTTAAGAATGGAACGGTTTTAACATAGAAAAATGAGCTTTTTTAATGTCCGTGGGGGTATGAAGAGATTGAAGCTGAGCAGTATTGGGGGATGGAAAGGAAAGAATACGAAAAGGGCCTAATCAAAGTGGGGAAAGTTTAGCAGAAACATTTTGTGAAGCGGAACTAAGAGGATGGTTTTTTAGAAGAACTTGGTCAAACATCTTAAATTTAGGTTGGGAGACCCGAGTTTTACAAGCTTTCCTATGTACTTCCCTCGCCTGAAGGAGCTGGTCATATGCCTTTTGCAATTGGGAATGGCTGAGGCGATGAGAAGGGGTGTCCAAGAGGGAGGGCAAATCCCACGTAAGAGACAAAGGGGTGTTCAATTCACGGCCGAGAAAAAGTTTAGCAGGGGAAAAACCCGTAGAGGAATTGATGGTAGAATTTAAAGCAAGCACAAAAGATGGAAGTTCAGTATCCCATAGCTTTTGATTATTGGAGTGAAAAATGGATAGGAAGGTTTTCAAATTCCTATGGTACCGTTCAACAGTATTGGCTTGAGGATGATATGGAGAAGTACAGATTTTTTGATACCTAATGAAAAACAAAAATTATAAAAGAATTTCGACGTGAAAATGGATGCATTGTCAGAAATAAGAAATTTAGGGAGGCCAGTAATTGGAAAAATATGGTTAGACAAAAGATTTATAACAATTTGAGAGGAAATATTTCGCAAAGGGCGAACAATGAGAAATTTTGAAAAACCATCTAATAAAGTAAAAATATAAGAATTTGATTAAGACGATTTGACAATAGGTCCGACAATGTCAACATAATATTTCTCACAGGTGTAGGTAGCGGGAGAGGCGGCAAAGGTGCCATAAGGAAGATGATTCAATGGCTTATGGCGTTGACAAGAGGCACAAGAACGCACCCATGAAAAAACATCCTTGCGCATTTGGGGCCAATAGAATTGGGAGGCAAGGCGTGCATAAGTCTTAGCTCTCCCAAAATGTCCCCCTACAGGAGAGTCATGAAAGTATTGATAAACCATGGAACGTAAACTGGAAGGAAGAACAAGGCGAGGAGTGGCCTTGGGAGTAGGCTTAAAAATGAGAAGTTGCTGCTGATGACGAAACGGGCCAGAAAAATTAGGGGAAACCAGGTCACGAGAAATTTGTTGGCAGTAAGGATCAAGCTGTTGATGTTGTAAACACGATTGAAAAGAAAGCGGAAAATTAGTTAACGAGGAAACAGAAAAAACAGAATTAACAGGAAGTGAATCAAGCTCAGAGGGTTGGAAATGCGGTTCTTCAAATAAACGAGATAAAGCATCGGCAACGGAGTTGTTATATCCAGAGACGAATTTAAGAGAAAACTTGAATCGTGAGAGGCGGAGTAACCAACGACCCGTACGACCAATTTTTGGGGCATTATGGAGGAGCCAAGAAAGAGCCTGATTGTCGGTACTAACAATGAATGGGCGGTGGTCAAGATAATCAGCAAAGTGTTCAATAGACAGGATGAGGGCAAGAGCCTCTTTTTCGTAGGTAGAATATTTACGTTCGGCAGGGGATAAAAGACGGCTAAAATATGCAATAGGGAGTGTGCAATCATTAATAGTTTGTTGGAGAACGGCGCCTATAGCAATATCAGATGCATCAGTGGACAATTCAAAGGTGACGTTAAAATCAGGAATCTGGAGAAGAGGTGCATGAGATAATTTAGTTTTTAAAAGGTCAAAGGCAATTTGTTGTTGAGAAGACCAAAGGAATTTAACACCTTTACGTTTAAGAGCATTCAAAGGTTCAGAAATAGCAGAAAAATTTGGGATGTATTTGGCATAGAAACCTACCATTCCCAAAAATGATCGTAAATGTTTTAAATTAGAGGGAGGCGGAATTCTAGTAATAGCAGAAACTCGTTCAGGGTCAACAGCAATACCATCAGAACTTAAAATATGACCCAGAAATTTAATGGAGGTTTGAGCGATCAAAACCTTAGACGGATTTACGGTTAAACCGACGTTGCGGAGACGTGTAAGGACTTCGCGAACGTGGGACAGATGAGATTCAAAATCGGGAGAAAAAATCAAAATATCATCAATAAAAGGGAAAAGATATTTGTACTTAATATCAGAGAATAGGGAGTCGACGAAGCGTTGCATAATTTGAGAACCTAAATTCAAACCGAAAGGGACTTTTTAAATTGGTAAAGGCCATTAGGGGTAATAAAAGCCGTATACCGGGAGCTAATGTCATCCAACGGGAGCTGGTTGTAGGCCGAATTAAGATCGAAAATCGAAAAAAATTTTGAACCGGAAAAATGTTGAAATGCAGAGTTTAATTTGGGCATAGGATACGCATCATAGACAATTTTCTCATTTAGCTTACGAAAATCAACAATAAATCTCGCGGAGCCATCAGGCTTATCAACCACAAAGGCGGGAGAGGCGTAATCGGAAGATGATGGAATAATAGTATTATCATTCAACATTTTCTGTATCAGCTGATTTAAAACCTTCATCCGAGGAGGACTAAGGAAATATGGAGAGGAGCGAACAGGGGTGGTATCATTAAGATCAATATGGGCAAAAAAATCCTTGACAGTACCGAGCTTAGGGGTGATGACGTCCGAAAAGTCAGTGAGCAAAGCTTGAACTTGATCGGAATGAATAGAATTAATTATAGGAAGGAGAGAATAGAAACGAGAAGGGTAGTCAAGAGTATGGATTAAGGGAACAGATTTATCAGAAAAGGGAAAAGAAACTTTAGAATGCGCGGAATCAAGAAGAAGACCAGTATAAGCAAAAAAGTCATACCCCAAAATGATAGGGAGAGATAAAGATTCAGCGATAAGGAAGGTAAACGGCCAGGAAAAATGCTGCATTTTAATATGCAAAGAAACGGTACCAATAATATTCAAAGGCTGATTAGAGACAGAAAGACAACGTGTAGAGGTAGGAAGATAATGTAAA